>NC_077233.1:219478016-219778016 GCF_027887165.1 Monodelphis domestica | reverse complement strand
CTATTCTCTAAAATGAGGACTCAGTGGTCTCTAAGGTCCTTTTCAGCTCTGACACTGAGTCCAGTGCCTAATGGATAAACTCTGGCTAATGTCAGCATTAATTGGCTAATCTTAGCACTAGCTGGAGAGGTCTGGTTAATGATTAAATCTTTGGAAGACCCAACAGGGGGGCCGCTCATTAACTGGTCTGCTCGAGGGGTGCTTACACACTTGAAGTGCTGATAATTGCTGGTCATCAGTGGTGCTAATTGAATGATAACACTGTGGCAAATTTCTGTTTGTTTTTCAAGTTCTAACTTGAGCCAGACCTCTCTGGTTGAGTTAAGAGTAGCTAATGCTAATATCCCCCCTGTTGGTTCATCTCTCCTTTGTCGGTCTTTTCTCTCCCTTTTCCTTCTTGATCTGCTTCCTCTCCCTTTCTTTTAGACTGCCAAGTTGCATCCAAGTGGGGATGCACTTGCTGACTGTTGAGCAAACAGTGTAGTGTGTACCCTTGCCCAATAGTCATCCAGATCTCCCAAGATGCCCTTTGCCCAGTGGCCCTGGAGAGTCCTCACTCTGTATATGGTAGGCCTCTTCTTTGGTGGACCTCCATCCCTGATGTGAACTGCTTTGGTGGCAGCTGCATAGCGACTCCCTTCATAAAACCAGTGGGAACCTGGAGATGCGTGGTTTTCATGCCAACAAAACCAGGAAGGGCTTGAGGACAACCAATAGGACACATTAGATTGACTACTAGTTGTTGAGTCCATCACTGGGTCCATGGAGCATATAGCCTAGTGGGGGCTCAGATAATAAATACAAGGAACTATATTATACAATATTAACGTTCCTTATGGAATTGCAAGCTGAATTGCTACTTTAGACCCTCCCCAAAATGACCTTTGCTGTTGAGGAAAGAGAACAGGGTTCGTGGGATTGTGGAGTCTCAGATTTCCCATTGACTTCAGGAGGCCTCTAGAGCAGCCAGTAGTAGCTGGACAGCAATCTCCCATGATGACATCCTGAAGATGGGAAAGACATCGATGCTTCTGCCAACGCTCCTGGGCAAGGGACTACAGATGGGGCTGGATTGGTATAAGGAACTTCTGGGTGAGAAAATGCCCTTTACCAATGCAGGTTCTTCATCAGTCTTCATCAGCACTAGCAGAAAGAAGAGAATTTGGGGCTGACTTAAAGGCTTCTTGGATACTTCCTGGGGAAGACCAGAATCACTCAGAGAATGGAAGGGTCTAAGTAAATACAGGAAGGCAAATAGGTAGCCTAGGACAGAGCAGGGTTAGGACAAATAAGTTTTAGAGATCTTTTGTTGTCATCCTTCATTTTTTTAAACCCTCACCTTCCATCTTAGCATCAATACTGTGTATTGATTCTAAGGCAGAAGAGTGGTAAGGGCTAGGCAATGGGGGTCAAGTGACTTGTCCAGGGTCACACCACTAGGAACCATACTCCAAACACACTTTTTAAAAAAACCCTTACCTTCTAAGGCAGAAGAGCAGTAAGGGTAGGCAATGGCAGTTAAGTGACTTGCCCAGGGTTACACAGCTAGGAAGTGTCTGAGGCCACATTTGAACCCAGAACCTCCTATCTCTAGGCATGGCTCTCCATCCACTGAGCCTCCCTGCAGCCCCTCTCCTTCATTTTCAAAGAGGACCAGTGACATCACAAGATGATGTCTTGATTTGTGCTTTACCTCTAATCACAAAGCCAATATGTGTCAGAGGTAGAACTTGAATTTAGGTCTTCTTGGTTTCAAGGTCAGTTTTCTCTCCACCGTCCTATGTTGCCATCAGTATCAGCATTACAGACCAATGTACACTTTTTAAAAAATTTTATTTTTCTACTCAGGTAAAACCCACTTCCATATTGGTCATTGCTGTAAGAGCATCCTCATACCAAGCCAAAACCCCAAATCAAACCATAAATACCCCAATGTGAAAGACAGTCTGCTTTGATCCTCTTCCACCCAACTCCACAGTTCTTTCTCTGAAGGTGGACAGCATTCCCCATCATAAGTCTTTCAGGATTGTTCAAGATCAGAATGGAAACTTCTCGAAGACAGGGATTGTTTCATTTTGGTCTTTGCACCTCCCATCGTTATCATAATGCTTTGCTCTCTCGCTCCTCTGTTTCTGAACTAGATCTCTGATTACACCCATGTAGGGAGTTCTTGATGAGGAAAATCCCTCCATCAATACAGATCAGTATCTGCTTTACAAGTTAAAGGCTTAGCTGTCTGGGACACCCAGAGGTCAAGCAGTTGGCCTGTAATCATACATATTGTGAGCTAGGGGGTCTTTTATCTTCTTGGGGGAAAAAAGAGGCTTTGGGAAGGGTCCAAGAAATCTTTTGAGGCCAGGAGTCATTGCTGAAAGTGTGTCGAGGTGGAGAGAGAGCAGGAAGAGGAAAACCTGCATTCATTTTGTGTGTGCAAGGTTTTCCTTTTTGTTGGGTGAGGCTTTTTATTTGTTCCATTTCAATGGGAAGATGGTAGTTGGGGGGGGGGACTGTCAGGTTGATTACTCCAGAGGGTGTCCTTTTATCTCTCTACCTAATTCTTAGAAGTTATTTTATTAACATCTCTAGAATTCACATAAATAGTGATGTCAGGATCCTCCCTAGGGCACCTCTAAGGGATTTCTCCAAGTTTCTTGTCTCTAATATGTTCTAGAAAGACAACCTCTGTGAATTATCTTCAGAGTTATCATCTCCTCTACCTGCCTCACAGTTTTTAAATGAAAGTACCTGTTAAAACATAAACCAGTGGGGGCAGCTGGGTGGCTCAGTGGATGAAGAGCTAGGTCTGAAGATGGGAGGTTCTGGGTTCAAACCTGGCCTCAGACACTTCTTGATTGTGTGACCCTCGGTAAGTTCCTTGACCTCTATTGCCTAGCCTTTCTGTTTTGGAATTAATACATAAGATTCTGAGATAGAAGGGTTTCTTTTTTTAATAAAATAATGCATAAACCACTCTAGAAAGATGAGCTGTGACTGTTGGGATTATCCATTTTATTCTTTTTAATCCAGGATAAAAGTTGCTATCCAAAGTATCCTGTGGAACCTTGAACAAATTATCTTATCATCTCTCTTGGTCTCAGTTTACCCTTAGAGAGATTGTACTAAATAGTCTCCAAGTTCCCTTCCAGCTAGAAGTCAGTGATTTTAGGATTAGGATAAGACTAGACCTTTGATTTCTGCAGCTTAGGGAACTCCAAGATGAAGAAGCTCTCTTTGCCTGTGCAACAACTGCTGGGCCTGCAGTTAGGAAGACCTGAGTTCAAATATTGCCTCAATAACTTTATGACCCTGAACAAGTTATTTCACATCTGCCTACTTTCCACAACTGTACAATGGAGATAATAATAACATCTCCCTCACAGAATTGTTGTGAGGATCACATGACATAATATTTGTAAAGCTCAGTGCTTGGCATGTAATAGGTGCTCCTCCTCTCCCCTCCTTTTATAATCTTAACAAATTGCCTAAGAAATGGAGAGGTTTAAGTTGTACTTCTGGGATAGTAGCAGCTAGCATTTATATAAATATATGTAATCTATTTTAGTATATAATAATAAAATAATATATAAATATATTAAAGGTTTGCAAAGCCCTTTACATATATAACTTAATTTGCAGGAGAGCTAGGTAGCAGAGTGGATAGAACACCAGGCCTGGAGTCAGGAAGGTCTGGGTTCAAATCTGGCCTCTTCCTAGCTGTGTGACCCTGGGCAAGTCACTTAATCCCCATTGCCCATCCCTTACTGCTCTTCTGCTTTGGAACCAATACACAGTGTTGATTTTGAGATGAAAGGTAAGGTTTAAAAAGATAACTCAATTATATGCAAAGTCATTCCATCAGTCAAATATTAAGCGCCTACTATGTGCCAAGCACTGTGCTTAGTTCAGCAGAGATTTGAGGCAGGATTGGTAGATGTGAAAATCTTCACTATAGAGATGATAATCACATTTATGGGAGCTGATGAGATCACCAAGTGAAGTAGTATAAAGGAAATAGAGAAGAGCGAGCAGGACACAACCCTGAGGGACACCTCCAGTTAGGGATCATGATCTAGAAGAGGACTCAACAAAGGAAACAGAAGGAACAATCACCAGAACAGATAGAGAATGGCCAAGAGAAAGGCACATCCTGATAAGCCAGAAAGAAGAGAGTACCAAGGAAGAGTGATGAACAGCATCAGAGGCTACCAAGAGTTCAAGGAAAGTGAAGACGGAGGAAAAGACCACTGGACTTAGTAATTAAGAGATTATTGCTAACTTTGAAGAGCAGTTTGGGTGGAATTATAAAACTGGAGGTCAGATTGTAAAAGGTTAAGAAGAGAGAAAATGGAAGTATTTGTTGTAGATTATCTTCTGGAGGAGTTTAGGTAAAAAAGGGCAGAAGAAACATAGGACAATAGTTAGCAGGGATGAAAGAATCAAGTGAAGGTTTTGTCAGGATCAGGGAAACTTGGACATGTCTGTAGGCTGTAGAGAATGAGCCAGTAGACAAGAAGAGACTGAAAATAAGGAAAAGAGTGGGATGACAGAGGGGGAAATCTGTTAGGACGAGACAAGATGAAATCTCAGAGCACTTGAGATCAAAGAGTTATCCTTGGTTAAGGGTAAGGTCACCTCATTGTATGAGACAGGAGTGAAGGAAAAGAGAGTGGCAGAAGGTATATGAGTAATATGAGATGGGGAAGAGAGGAGACAAGGGAGCTCACTGTAAATAGTTTCAATTTTGTCTGTAAAATATGAGACAAGGTTCTCAGGTGAGAGGGTGGGAGGAGGGGGAATCATGGGTAATTTTTTGTTAGAATATTTGTTTTTTTCAATTACATGCAGAAACAATTTTTGACAATTGTTTTCTGACATCTGGATATTCAGGTTCTCTCCCCCTTCCTCTTCCATTCTCCCTGAGGTGGTAAATAGTCTGATATAGGTTATACCAGTGCTTTTATGCAATACGTATTTCCATATTCCTCATGCCTTGAAAGAAGACGAATATCACACATACAACAAAAAACTCATGAAGGAAATAAAGTGAAAGATTGCATGCTTTGCTCTGCAATCAGGCTCCAACAGTTTCTTCTTTGACTGTGGAGAGCACTTTTCATCATGAGTTCCTTGGGGTTATTGCGTAAATTTGCTTTGCTGGCAATAGTTTAGTCCTTCACAGTTGATCATATTTCCATTAACCATCTCTAGGGTTTTCTTGGTTCTGCTCGCTTCACTTTGCATTAGTTCTTATAAGTCTTTCCAGGTTTTTCTGAACTTACCTTGTTTGTCATTTCTTATGGCACAATAGTATTCCATCACAACCCTATACCACAATTTATTCAGCTATTCCCCAATTGATGGACACCCCCTCAGTTTCCAATTCTTTAACACTACAAAGAGTACTGCTAAAACATTTTGGTACAAGCTTTCTTGTATTTCTGATCTCTTTGGGATATACTACTAATAGTGGTATTGCTGGGTCAAAGGGTGTACATAGTTCTGTGGTCCTTTGGGGCCTGAACTATGGAAATTTTGAGGAGGGTTAAAGAGGGTTGGCTGTGATTGACTGGCAGCAGCAAGGGCTGAGGTTATGTAACAAATTTGTAGTGGTCCCAGAGTGCTTGCATGATTTTCTTCATCTTTATCCAGCAGTCCAGGTATAGAAATGAAGGCAGCAAAAAGAATGGTCCAGAGCTGAGACTTAGCAGGAGTTAGTCATGAAATGATAAAAGGCTAGGGATTCAAGAGAGGAGGACAGCGTAGTCATTGGGGGAGAGGCACTGGGAGCTGGGGGAATCAGGGAGGACCACACTTAAGAAGTGGCATGAGCTCAGCTTCCAAGTAAACAAGTTGCAGTGCAGAGGTCAAGAAAAAACTCCAGAGGGAACACCAGATATGGCGAACATCCTGGACAAAAGCACAAGGCAGTTTGGGGATGTGGAAGGTGGTATACGAGAAGTGTCTCAAGAAATCTTCCAAGATATAGACTAGAATGGAATCATTGATCATTGAAGAAGTGCTTTTTAAAGGTTGTTTTTAAAAAGTGACTTCTAGATCTCCTTGAAATCAGACCAGAAGTCCACCTATCACACATAAGAGAATCCTTAAATGTGTAAAGAACTCTTAGGGCTATCATTGCTTAGAGAATTACAGTGGTTTTTATAGAAGTAGGAAGAGGGAAAGGGACTAAACTAGTTATTTCATTGGGATAGGGAACTCCTCAGTGAGGCAGTCACTCTTCCATTGCAGGTCAGCATTTAGCCTAGAAAACTGAGAATTTAAGTGATTTATTCGGGCTCACCCAGTCACTATATGTCAGACAGGGGATGGAACCCAGGTATTTATGGCTTTAAGAATAGCTGGGTGGCCCAGTGGCTAGAATGGATTCAGGAAAACCTGACTTCAAATCTGACCTCACTCACTAAATGTGTGACCCTGGCCCAGTCACTTAGCCATTTGCCTCAGCTCCCTCATCTGAAAAAATGATCTAGAGAAGAAATAGCAAATTACTCCAGGAACTTTACCAAGAAAACCCCAAATGGGGTCACAAAGAGTCAGACACCACTGAAATAACTGAACAACAGCAACATCTACCCTCTGCTCCATACAGCAGAATTTTTAAAAATCCCTTATCCTTATTGGGAACTAGTTCTTGCCTGAATTTTTTTTCCTAAGTCATTGAAGCAAGTTTGTCAGAGTTTGTGCAACCCAAGTACTTTGGAAGGCATTTATCAGTCAGTCAGAGGCAGCTTGATGCTTGACATTGCTGATAGTCCTCCTCCTCCTCTCTCCTCTCCTCTGCTTTCCTCTGCTCTCCTCTCCCCTCCCCTCCCCCTTCCATTCTCCTCCTTTCACTTTCCTTCCTTTCTCCTCTCCTCTTCACCCCTCTCCTCTCTCTCTGTCTCTGTCTGTCACTCCTCCTCCTCTCTCCCTCTCCCTCCCCTTCTCTTTCTCTCTCTTCTCCTATCTCTTTTCTTTCTCACTCTCTCACACTCTCAGTCTCTCACATTCACTTGGTTTTGAAGGTCTCTAAATCGTTTTCTTGAATATTGGCACAGCCTGGTAATTTCTAAACACGCATGTATATCTGCAAAATATACAAAAGGAGATGCTACTGATTGCAAGAAACTCCTACCATGAATCCAGTGGTCAGGATAACTTTCTCGGTACAAGTGTCAATGAAGCTTCTGTCCTTGTCTCTTGATCCAAATATAAGTAAGCTCCTTGAGGTTAGGTACTATTTTCTTGTCTTTCTTTATATTCACAGTGTATTGCAGAGTGACATACACAAATGCATGTTTTACACTTAATATTTGAGGAGTTGAATCTAATTATCCATTTAACAGGAGCCTTCTAGTTTTGACCATGATTTTCTAAGTATCAAATTATGCTTAGAAAGACAGCATGGGGAGGGAGCAGCTGGGTGGCACAGTGGATGGAAAGCCAGGCCTAGAGACAAGAGGTCCTAGGTTAAAAATCTGGCCCTCTTCCTAGCTGGGTGACCCTGGGAAAGTCACTTAACCCCCATTGCCTAGCCCTTATCTCTCTTCTGCCTTGGAACCAATACACAGTATTGATTCTAAGACAGAAGATAAGGGTTTTTTTTTTTAAAGAAAGGGAATAGAAATAGGAGATTCTGGTTTCAAATCTGGCCTCAGACACTTCCCAGCTGTGTGTCCCTGGGCAAGTCACTTAGCTGCCATTGCTTAATCCTTATTGCTCTTCTGCCTTGGAACTAATACACAGTATTGATTTTAGGGTAGAAGAAAAGGGATTTTTTAAAATGGGCCCACAGATGGATTAGGAAGTTATATCTGGGATCAAGAACTGGAATCCCATGGCACCTGGACCTCATGAGGAAACTGGTGGGGAATCTGTGACAAGAGTAACATTTAGAGGGAAAGTTCCCCTCATCTGTATAGAGATCCTCCCAGGGTAGTTTCCCCATTCACTACACTATTATTCCTTTGGCATTTCTTATATTCCATAAGAAGATTGAGTTTAAGCTTGTAATACAGTATATTTGCATTTGTTCGGTCATTTTTCAGTCACATCTGACTCTCTGTGACCCCACTGGGGTTTTCTTCATAAAGCTACTGGAGTGATTTGCCATTTCCCCTCCAGCTCATTTAACAGATGAAGAAACTGAGGCAAACAGAGTGAAGTGACTTGCCCAGGGTCACCCAGCCAGTAAGTGTCTGAGGCCAGATTTGATCTCAGGAAGAGGAGTCTTCTTGACTCCAAGACTAGCACTCTCTCCTCTTTGTGCTACCTTGCTATTCCATATATTTGCAGAGTGCATTCCATCTAGTACCTCATTTGATCCTATCTTGAAAGGTAGGTAGTGCAAGTATTCTCATTTATATAGACAAGGGAAACTGAGGTTTAGAGAGATGAAATGAGGAAGCACGGCACCACAGAAACAGCTTTGGGATTCAGAGTCAGAAGACCATTGATTACTTGTGTGTACTTGAGCAATCAATTCACCAGCTACCTTGAAGGGCCTACTGTGTGGCCCTGACACTGTCAGGTAATGGAGCTACACAGACAAAAAAGAAATCATTCTTGCGCTCAAGTTATTTACATTTTCTTCAGGGGACTTGTCATATGCACAAGCTAAGTGTACATTAAGTAGATTACAAAGTAAGAGAAAGGTCATTTGAGCGGATGGGAGGAAAAGGCAGCAGCCTCTTAGGGGATCAAGAAAGGTCTAATGGAAGAGATGGCATCGGAGTCAAACTTTGAAGAGAATAAAGGATTTTTAAAGTATTTATTTATTTTAAAGTATTTTTCTTTTTCTAAAATTGAAACTCTTAGTTTCTGTCTTATTAGCAATACTAAGTATTGGTTCCAAAGCACAAGGGTTAGACTTTGGGGATTAAGTGACTCATTCAGAGTCACACAGGAATTTACAGAGATTTGAACCCAGGACCTCCTATCTCTAGGCTTGGCTGTCTATATACTAAGCCACCTAGCTACCCCTAATTTTTTTTAACCCTTACCTTCAGTTTTAGAATCAATACTGTGTAAGGGCTAGGCAATGGGGGTTAAGTGTCTTGCCCAGGGTCATATATTTAGGAAGTATCTGAAACCAGATTTGAACCTCTTGTCTACAGGACTGGTTTTCTATTCATTGAGCCACCTAGATGCCCCTAACATTATTTTTCCCCCACCTTAACAATTTCTTTCCATCTTATCCAATACTGGATATTGGTGCCAAGGCAGAATACTGGCAAAGGCTAGGCAGGAGGGATTAAGTGATTTGCCCAGGAGCACACAGCTAGGAAGTGTCTGAGTTCACATTTGAACCCAGGACCTCCCATCTTTAGGTCTGGTTCTCAATTCACTGAGCTGCCTAGCACTCCCCCACCCCCTTTTTTAAACTTTCTTTCCCCCCCCTCCAATTATTGTAGAAACAATTATTTACAATTGCTTTCTGACATTTTGTGATTCAGATTCTCTTCCTCCCCAGGAAGTAGGTAAATGGTCTGCTTAACATTTTTTAATGTTTTTGAGCTCCAAATTCTCTTTCTCCCCCCAGCCTCTCCCTTAGTAATTGAGAAGGTAAGCAATATATCAATTATATGTGTGAAATCATGCAAAAATATTTCTCTATTTGCCATATTGCAAGAGAAAAATCAAGAAAAATAAAGTGAAAAATTATGCTTCAATTTGTACACAGTAGATTAGCTTTCTCTCTAGAGGGGGATGCCATTTTCCATCCTAGGCCCTTTGGAGACCACCATCCTGTCAGAGAAGCTAAGCCTTCCATAATTGATTATCCTTACCATACTGCTGTTCCTGGGAACAGTTTTCCTGGTTCTGCTTACTTCACTCTTCATCAGTTGCAATAAAGGATTGAAATTTTACCACTAGCTGAAGTAACACATGGATTGAAATAAAGAGCTGGAAAGGAGGAGGGAGGACATATCAGACTAGGGAGAGGGGGCAGTGGGTAAAGCTTGTATAAATGCTCTAAAAAAGAGGAGATTGGCATGGACTGTCACTTATAAGGGAAGTAGGAAGGCCAGTTTGACTGCAGTGTTGTATACATGAAGGAGACTAATGCATACTGAGGCTAAAAAGTTAGGTTGGAGCCAGGTCTTAAGGGCTTTAAATACCAATGAAGAGGAGTAGCTGGGTGGCTCAGAAGACAGAGAGCCAGGCCTAGAGATGGGAGTTCTGGGTTCAAATTTGGCCTCAGACACTTCCTAGCTGTGTGTCCCCCATTGCCTAGCCCTTATCTCTCTTCTGCCTTGGAACTGATACTTGGCACTGATTCTAAGACAGAAGGTAAATTGTTTTGTAAATGCCAATGAAAGGAGTTAGTATTTGATTCTCCAGATGACAAGGAGCAACTGGAGTCTCTGAGGCAGAGGAATGACATGGTCAGACTTCTGTTTGAGGAATATTATTTTGACAGGATGGCCTTGAGGATGGAGATGAGACAAGGAGACCAGTTAAGAGGCTATAGCCAATGTCCAAGTCAGTGGGAATGGAGACCTGAACTAGATGGTTATGGTTTGAGTGGAGAGAAGGGGATGGGTGTAAGTTATATCCTAGAGACAGAAATCACAAAAATTGGCAACTTATTGGATAGAAAATTACTTCTGTGGTGGCAACCATACTTTGCTGGAAGGATGGTAGTACCTTTAACTTGAATTCTTTGTGCCTCAGTTTCCTCATTTATAAAGTGGGGTTAGACTAGAAGAGCACTAATGGTCCTTGTAACTAAATCAATACATCTATGCTTTATCCAGGGAGGAATGGCTAGCAAGTGGCTGAGCAGGAATTTGAATTTAGGATTTTTTAAATACCCAGATCCAATGATTATCTTTCCATCTCTCTCCACCACCTCTTTCTCCACCTCTCCTCTCTCTTCATCTCTTTCCCCTCTCTCTGTGTGTCTCTGTCTCCCTCTCTTTCCCCCTTTCTCTCCTCTTTACATTCTTACTCACAACTCTTTAAGACAAAAGGACAAGGGCTAGACAATGAGGGTTAAATAACTTGGCCAGGGTCACATGCCTAGGAAGTATCTGAGACCAGATTTGAACCCAGGTCCTCCCAACTCCAGGACTGACTATTCACTGTACCATCTAGCTGCCTCACCTCATTATCTCTCACTAATGCCAGAATGGACAGATGACCAGCCCTGCTGAGTGCGGAGATGTGAGCTTTCTTTTTTGGTCTCCCCTGCCATATGCCTGCAACAGTCTTTGTATAAAGACTCTAATGCCTCACTCTGACATTGGCCCTAGTCAATGAGGATAAAATATGGCTAATAAGCATTGCTGTAGTTCAGGAATATTGTTTGTTGGTGAGTTCTTCTATTGAGAACCCTAAATGCTATTGATTATCCATTGGGCTTTTAAAATGACCATTATGTACCAAATAACCCTTTACACCAGCCCAGAGTGGTGTAATTGACAGTGGGGTAGTACAATGCCCCATACATCATAATACACCTATCCTTCAGAAACATAATGAGACTTTAAAGGGAAACAATTTACAACCTACCAAGTCAGGCAACTTTCCCAGGGTGTCAAGAGGAATGTGAAGAATGTAAGAAGTTCAGGGCTGTCATCCATCCCTAAGGGAAACAAACTTGTTGGATGGAACATGGCCAACTGATGCTCAACACTGTACAGGGCCCAATCATACTGCAGGGAGGCCAAGCTCCTCTTGCTTCCTGTATTTTCCTTGTATTTCCCTAGATCCTCTGCCCTGGAGAATAGTGGCATTAACAAGCTTGGTAGTGATTGAGTAGTACTAAGATTGAGTTTGACAAAGTAGCTATAAGTGAGTCAGGATTCAATGAGGTGTTGCCTTAGGATGACACAGTACCCAGAGACACAATTCTAAACCTGGTAATGATGTATCCTCCCAATGCTAGGAAATAGCCCCTTTTCTATTGTTTTTCTCTAATGACCTCGAATCCCTCTACCACCTTCAACTCTCATCTTCCCACTCTTTCCTCTGCCTACACGAATATGCTATTTAGTTATCCTAGTACAAGATACTCATTAGTTGCTTCATTGACTACTAGTACTAACTACCCACCAATTTTGTTGAAATGTCATAGGCACTTGTTTAAGAATAAATAGTCCCTGGTATACCTAATAAGGAAGATGAGACAGAGCAATATAATTATTAAAAATGATAGTGAGAGGCAGCTGGGTGACTCAGTGGATTGAGAGCCAGACCCAGAAATGGGAGGTCCTGGGTTCAAATTTGGCCTCAGATACTTCCTAGCTGTGTGACCCATGGAAAGTCACTTAGCCCCCAGTGCCTAGCCCTTACCACTACTGCTTTAGAACCAATATACAGTATTATATATTATAAGTGTTTAAACATTTTTTAAAGTAATGATAATAGTGAGGGGTATCTAGGTGGCTCAGTGGATTGAGAGAGAGACCTAGAGATGAGAGGTCCTGGGTTCAAATCTTGCCTCAATCACTTCCTGGCTATGTGACTGGACAAGTCACTTAACCCCTATTGCCTAGTCCTTACTGCTCTTCTGCCTTGGAACCAATACTTAGTATCATTTTAAGACAGAAAGTGTAGGTTTGAAAAATTAAAATTAAAATGAATACTGAAGATATAATCATTGACCAACTGGCTAGAGGGGAAGTGATAGTTTTCAAGAACTGCAGCTGATGGGTTATAGAACTGAAAACTGGGCGGGGGGGCAGGAAAATTTTCTAGAGGAGCTAGACTCTTAGCTGCCACCTAAAGGAAGAAATAGGAGAAGAGGTGTGGTATAAAAGGTCAGGAAGGAGATCATTCTATGTACATGGAACCAACATGGAGAAATGAGACACTAATTGGGGTAGCAAAATTAGTTCAAGAATCTATCCAGACTCACTAATGGACCAGAGACCAAAAGTCCTATGTGTTTTACTGAGAAACACAACCTCTGATGAAGTGCTAAACCAGACTTTTTCAGATTGAGGTCAAGTCAGAAACTTACTGTGTGACCCTGGGCAAGTCATTTAACCCATTTACTTTAATACCCTAGAGAAGGAAATGGTGAAGCACTCCAGTTATCTTTTTTCAAGAAAACTCTATGGACAATATGATCTACAAGGGCATTAATTGTTGACTAGGACTGAACTACAAGACCCTCTCAGGTAGAATGGTGACTATCCATGGTGCTGATCCTTCCAGTAAGATGCCTTGAGCAACATTTTGCTGTCTAGTAAGTACTGTGGCCAATAAAGGTGAAAATGACCTGGGTTTCCCCATTCCCCTCTCTAGGTATGTCAGTTTCCCCCCCTCCCAAAGAACAGAGAGTACTAGGTCTTGGGTTCAAATATGGCCTCAGACACTTCCTAGCTGGGTGACCCTGGGTAAGTCATTTAACCCCCATTGCCTAGTCTTTACTACTCTTCTGCCTTAGAACCAATACACAGTATTGAGTCTGAGAGGAAAGATAAGGGTTTGTTTAATAAAAAAGAATATAGTGTACTTGTGACAGTACAAATGGGAGAGGGAAGAAGATATGGATCTGTATATGTAAGCATGTATATATACACATCCATATATAAGATCCAAGACAAGATTATAAATTGCTATTTTACACAAGCAAACCAAAATTCATCCATCCAAATTAATATCTCCTTCAAAGTCAGTGCCTCCTTCAAAGTAGTCCCTTTGGGAGACTATAGACATTCCATCAGTGCTTCTGTGACTAAGATGTTTAGAGTCCTGTTCTGGGAACTACTTCAGAGACTGGAGAACTTTCTTTGAAATGCCCTCTAATGTGGTCAATCTTCCCTGGATGGTTTAATTTGGGGGAAAAGTCTGGCGAATGATTTGGGGAACCAAGCTGGAGAAGTCTACTTGGGAACAAAAATTATTTGTGACTAGTAAGTAATGAGGTTAGTTTTCTTGTGTGACTCGTGTAACTTGTGTAAACCTTCTCTGTAAGAAATCCCAACGATGATCCCCAAATACGGGCATGTGGGCAAGGGCAGCACTGTTGGAATAACTGCCTAACTACAAAGAGGAACGTTTTGAAAGTACTCATTTAGCCATAGAAGTTCCAGGATGTTTGTGAAAAGGTAAAGGTCACATTGTTTTGTAGTCATACCTCATAGCTCTAAAGTGATAATGTCCTGACCTGGAATGTAAGAGAGCTTTAAAAAACCTTACCAGTCATCTTGTATAATGCTCCTTTTACCCATTCATGTTGTATATGAACAAACTGTGGTCCAGAGATGAGAACGAACTTGGTTTAAGATCAGAACTGATCAGCAACAAGTCCAAGACTAGAACCAAGTAGACTTCTCATTTAGTCTTCTTTTATATTCCACTATGATATTATTGGGTGTAGATACAGGGAACAGCTAGTTAGGTAGTGAAGTGACTGAGATTGAGGGCTAGACCTCAGTTAGGAAGACCTGAGTTCAAATCTAGCCTCAGACATTAGTTGTGTGACCATGGGCAAGTCACTTAACCCTGACTGCCTTAGTTTCCCCATTTCTCAAATGAGCTGGAGAAGGAAATTACAAACCTCTCCAGTATCTTTGCCCAAAAAACCCACATAGAGACCGTGACTGAAATGACTGAACAACAAAAACAAAAATATAGGTTTTCTCTGACATCCAGGCAGAGGAATTGATTGGTAGCCACTGCTGGGCATGTGTTCAGATCATCTGTGCTGTGGGCAATCTGTGAATCTAGCTGTAAATCTGCTCCCTCCTGCTCTTAGGAGACACCATCTGGGAAGGTATAATCCTTGCCTTGAGTGAGAATCAGAGTGCAGGACTTGAAGGGCCAGCCATTTTATTTTCATGACTATGTTTAATCCTCTGACCTCACCATCCATTTCCCATCCTTTGAGAACAGAATGGCTTATTCTTCTGTTATCAGGTGTCACTTGAAGGTGCTAAAGCTTACATCCCTCTTTGTCATTTTGTAAGTGGAGAAGCAAAGGCAACAGAGAAAGTAAGAGACTTGTTCAGGGTCACACACAGCAGGACCAAGAGCAGGATCTCCAGGGTCATTGCTTTTTGAGGATAGCCAATAATCCTGAGGCACCATGGATGAATGGAAAGTGTACTGAATAGGGAGTCAGGAGCCCTGGGTTATAGTCCCATATCTGCCCATCACTTCTATGTGACCAACTTTAAATAAATCACTTCACCTCTCAAGGCTCCTGTTGGAATAAGATGACAGTGGTGGATTATCTCCAGGGTCTCTTCTACCTCTAAAATTGTGACTGATTCAAATGATTTGGCCCTCTGCCTTTTCCCCTCTCCTTTTACTGGTATCCATCTGGTTCTTTCACTTGATTTGATTTTTAAGCCAAGTCATCTCATATTTATCTGGATTGATCTAGATTTTCCCATTCCTCTTACACACCCCTTTCAAGCTCAGTGATAGGACTGCCTATGCTGACACTACCCTGCTTCAGTGGCTTTCTACTGCTCCTTTCCTGTTCTGATCTTTACCCCCACCCTCTGCACAGCCCTCCCCCCAGCACAGCACCCAGAATGCCACATCACCCAATCATACCTATCTACTGTGTTCTCTGACACTCAGGCAGATTCAGGGAAAGCAGAAGGAGTTTGTAAGAAGAGCTTTTTCAAGAAAGTGACATATGCATTCTCTTTGTGGCAGTTTGAATAGACATGATTAGTAGGAAGAAAATGACAGCGGTTTTTTCCTTAGACTCTTCTTTTGAATGGGACCAGATGTAGCAACACCACCAGGGTTCCTTGAGTATGGAGGTCAAACATACCCCACACATGGCTCTTAGTGCCTAAATACTCAGACTCCTTCAGACTGCTCACTTCTACGCTTGCAGGCTGCATCCTTATTTGGCTTCCCAGATTCTTCACTGAATCATCAAGTACATCTCAACTAAGTGGAATCTCAAAAGGTGAAAGGAACCTTCAAGGTTATCTAGTCCAATCTGAATATGATCAATATCCCTGATGTGTGGTCTTCCTTCCACTTGTTCACTTACAGACTTCTTGTGATTGGGGAACCCAACTGTTATCTGGATCTCTTGGAGGAGTTAGAGACTATTGACCAGGGCTGGTCTGTATTGTAGGATCCATTGTCTGATTTCCTTCGAGGAGGGGCATTTGCCTAAATGTTTTGCTCTTCCAACATACCTCTCCTTTTGTAGAGCAGGCTCGGTTTGGATAGATTGGGGGTTCATATTCAGGATGAGGACCAAACTGAAGTACTTGTAGATCACCTATCTGTTAACAAAAGAAGTTTATCTTTGTCATAGCATGGAAAGTATACAGCATTGATTCAGCTGCGACTGCCACATCTCTGCCTCTGTGATGGCCATGCTGGTCTTCTGATCAGAAAAACGCCCAAGGCAGGATCTGTTGACTACTCCTGGTTGATGGCTACCCAGAAGCTATATCTACAGCTAAAGGCCTTAGAATTAACTCTCAAGTATGGTTTAATACTTAAAAAAAATTTTAAGCCCTTCTATCTTCTTAGAATCAATACTAAGTATCAGTTCCAAGGCAGAAGAAGTGGTAAGAGCTAGGCAAATGAGGTAAAGTGACTTGCCCAGGGACACACTTTTTTTTTAGGAAGTGTCTGGAGATCAGAACTGAACCCAGGACTCCCATGTCCAGGCCTGCCTCTGTATCCACTGAGTCACCTAGCTTCCCCTTCAATTTATATACACAAATTTTTTCTTTCTTTACTTCTTAGAATCAATACTATGTATTGGTTCTAAGGCAGAAAAGTGATAAGGGCAAGTCAATGGAGGTTAAATGACTTGCCCAGGGTCACAGTGCTAGGAAGTATCTGAGTTCAGATTTTAACTCAGGACCTCCCATCTCGCTATTCACCAAGACAACCAGATGCCCTTCTCTCTCTCTCTCTCTCTCTCTCTCTCTCTCTCTCTCTCTCTCTCTCTCTCTCTCTCTCTCTCTCTCTCTGTGTATATATATATGTATATATATATATATATTCTTTTTCTATGTATACATATAACCCTTACTTTCCTTCTTAAGATCAATACTATGTGTCCCAAGATAGAAGAGTGGGAAGGGCTAGGCAGTAGGGGTTAAGTGACTTGCCCAGAGTCACACTGCTGGGAAGTATCTGAAGTCAGATTTGAACCCAGACCTGTCTCTAGACCTGGCTCTCTATGCACTGAGACACTTAGATGCCCCTTAAAAGCTTTTAAAGGAAAAATTAGCCTACTCTCTGATACTGTTATATCAGATATATGCAGCTATTGTTCCTATCACACTCCTGGCATCTGAAATGGGTTTCAAACAAGGAATTAAAGAAATCTTGCACATTCCGCTGTTAAGAGATATTTAAAATTGCCAATTACCTTGGGAAAGGGGATCCACATTGGGTCTTGCATTTACTTGAGTGTGTAAAGACTGATAGCAGATCCTCTACTGAGACTAAGTTTGCCAGAGGAACTCGGAGAAGGGAACCCTGGGCAAATGAAAGGAATGACAAGAAGTTTCCAGAAGGATGTGGGCAGGAGGGGCTGGTGGACCAGTGGTAAATCCCGCTCTCTTTACTGAGTGGTCCTTTCTGGTCACCGTTTCCGGTGTTAGCCCTCTCCTTTTAACCCCTCCCTGCACATCCCTCACCCCTGCCAGGGGAGCCCAACCCCTATCACTGGGGGCAGCTGTTCACTGCCCAAGGTATCGGAATGCCATGAATTCTCAGGTCGCCATGATGTGTCAGGGAAAATGAAGGCAGTTGGGTAAATCAGTTAAGCTCCTTTCATCTCCAGAGGGGCTGTCCTAGTCCTGGCCATGGATTTACCAAGCTGTGTCTAAAGAGGCTGCGTGGGAAAGCAAGGAAATGTTTAACTTTGAAAAATGAAACTTCACAGCCCATTAGTCCTGGGTGCGGACTGGTGCCTCCAGGGGGTTTGGGAAGGAGGAGGGGGTGGGGTGGGGAAGGTATGAAATCAGTGAGATATTTAAAGTCCAATTTTGTATTCCTGCTCCTGTTGGAGCTTAGCACTGAGCATGTTCGGCGCATGTAAGCTACAGAATCAGCTAGGCAGGACTTGGCTTGAAAATCGGGAAAAAATAGCTCCCAGGCACAGCCCCCAACTACAGGAATCCTAGACGCATATGTTTGGAATAATGAGACCTTGGATTTATGTCTCACCTTCCTATATAGTGGCTCTGATGTGTGTGTGTGTGACCATATGTGCAGCTACAACAAACACTGATTAAGCTCTTCTCTAGAGAGTGAGCTCCTAGGTGCTAAAGGGTGGGTGGGATAAACTTTAAATAAGGAAAGCTCTATGCTCTCAAGGTGTTTACATTCTAATAGGGGTGGGGTTACACGGGAGGAGAAAGTGTAGTGGGCACTCTTCTCACCATGGTTACCAAATATCTTGAGGCTTTTTTCCTCCTTTGCCTGGAATGAATAAAAACCATTCCAGCTGACCTTAAATCAGCCTCCCAGTCAAAACTAAGGAGGGGTGACTGGGGCTCTTGGCTGGGGTGCTGAAATTTAGAAGACACCTAGAGACTAATACTCCTTCAATGGGCAGAAACAACTGAGCTTAGCACCTAGTTAGCAAGATTTTGTTGTTGTTAGCAAGAATAATTAGTTAAAACAGGAAGATAACAGATGGCAGGATTCTTCTACCCAGCAGGGGCATCTCAGGAGAGTTCCTACCCTGAAGCTTGGTCCACAGCATCCTTTTTAGAAGCAGCTTATCATTATCCTAGGGTCCCAGTTTTCCTACCTTCAGGAGTCATGTCCTGAATCATGTGGCCCACGCCACATCCTGAGGTGCAAGGCTTCTTCCTGAGCATTCTGCCTTTACTCAGTTTGTCTTCTTCTGAGTGCCACAATAACTACTTGTGGCTGTCAGGGATGTCACTGAGCACTCAGTCATTAATTGGATCAGCCAAGACTCTGGCTGGAGCACTGATAATCAATGGAGCTCTATACAATGAGGAAGTTCTCAGAAAGAAAACACGGTTGTGTGTGTGTGTATGTGTGTGTGTGTGTGTGTGTGTGTGACAGTGAGAGAAAGAGACACAGAGATGGAGAGACACAAAGAGAGAAAGCACTTTCTGACAGGGTAGATAGTCCCATCCTTCATAAGACAGCCAGACAGGTGATCTTGACAAGTGCCTGGCCATGTATTCAGAAAATGTATAGTGATGAAGATGGGGATAAATCAAGGAGGACTTCTTCGAGGAAAGAAGTGTTGAAAGAAGATGCCACATCCTCATATTTCTCTTGCTAATGGCCCTGGGAAGGAGAGAGATGGGGGAAGGCAACCATGTCAACTCCCCAGGTTGTAGAGGACTAACTTCTTGCATTGCCTTGGAGACAATATCCCAATTTCCCCCAAAGCTCTTCTTCCCTCCCTCTCTGTCACCCCAGTTCAAGAAACAGGCCATGCCAGGATTCCAGGAGCCAGGCTGTCCTTACCCCCAGCCAAGATTCTGGCTTTCATTTGTTCTCGGGCTGCTTCTCAAAGGTATTTCAATTAATAGCAATTAACAGTCTCTGGGGCCAGGGCAGGAGTCAGTCCAGGATTGATGGGGATGTAGTCCTGAGAAGGATCATTTTCCTGATCCTTCCCACTCCCACCCCCCAACATCTCCCCAGTTACCACCACATCACCATTGTCACCGGGCTTTCTCTCTGCTGCCTGTGTAATAAGTTAAGACAATAAGGGCTCCTACTGGGCTGCTTGGCAGGGAAATGAATCCCAAGGGAGAGCCACACAGGCTTGTTTACTGGTGGGAAGCTTTATCTGCCCGCAGGTCAGGGCTCGACAATTAGGTCCCAAGCCAGGTAAACAAAAAGGCCCCAATGTTCAGCAGACTCCATCCCCTGGATGGACATGAAGACTCATTAGGTCCAGGCCATCTCTGTTATCATGCACACCTCCCTGCTCTTGCCACAGTGATTCTCAATGCTGTCTCTCTCCATCCCTTCCCCCACCCATCCATGCCCCTGAAGATGCTTAAGGGAGGTGTCCAAGATGTCAGTGAATTGGGGAGGGAAGTGGTCCCTGAGGCCCATACCAAGGGCTCATTCCAGAGCTCCCCTAGCTCTGTGCTGTAGAGCAAGGCTCATGGAGAGAGACAACAAAGAAAAATAGGAAGCAATCAGCAGGGGCAGCCACTGTAATAATGCACTAAACATGGAAAATTGCATTACATTAGATTCTTCTGTTTCTCATTGTATAGATGAGATACAGAGTCATAAACAGGAAATTCATAGGGCCAATGACCCCCTTGCCAGAGTTTCAGCTTCTTTGGGTTGGGTAGGGGGAAGGGCAAGGAAGGAAGAATGCTTTCTAGATTTCAAGACTTCCTAAGCTAGTGTCTATCTATCAAGCTATCTCCTGGGCATCACTCCCTCCCAGTTCTCCAAACCAAGCACCAGATAGGGCATGCTGGTATTTTTCCACAGGGGAGCTCCAAACTCCAGAAGCCCAGGAAACTGATTCCTCTTCAATTCTTCTTTCTCCTTTCCCAAGTATTAACAAGACAGGTTTCCCCAGGTCCTAGACACATGCTCCATTATCCTCGGAAGGAATTCCTAGAGGATGGTATACTGAAGGGAATCCTTGGGGGAAAGGGAAGGGACAAAAGCGTTAAAAAAGTGTCCTGGAAAGGACAGTTAGGTGGCTCTGTGGATAGAGAGTCAGGCCTGGAGATGGGATGTCCTGGGTTCAAATTTGGCCTCAAACATTTCCTAGCTGGGTGACCCTGGGCAAGTCACTTAATTCGCTTTACCTAACCCTTACTGTTCTCTCCTGGAACCAATACACAGCATTGATTCTAAGACAGAAAGTAAGATTATTTAAAAATGAGTTAGAAAGAGAAAAAAGATCTTAGAGTCAGAGAATATGTTAGATAGACCTGAAGGTAAGACCCACACATCTCTTTATTTATGTATTTTCATCCATATGCACATTCAGTTGTATGGACATGCTGTGTCCTGTTGGATGTACCTGTTGGTATGCTCACTCCTTTTGTTTTTTACTTGGGACTCTCATGCCCTTTGTTATCCTTTTGGGGAAGGTGATGGCTCTTTAGCTTGGGCCTGGGGTCCTCCCACACCACCAGCCTCCCACACACCTTTGCAGCAACCAAGTCTATGTGTTTAAAGGAAAATGATGGATTGCCATTCTCTCTCCTCCCCCTCCCTGCAGTGTTGTAGAAAGGAGCTGGATATTTGATTGTGTGAGTACTTTAAGTATGTGGTTTGGGAAAGGAAGAGAAGGGGGAGCCATAATAGGAGAGTACATAGTAATCTGTTCTTGAGCTCTGTATGGCTCTCCCCCTCTGAGTTGGGTTAAGTGAGAAGCACCAGTGGGTCAGTAAAAAGAAGATGGCCTTCCGAGCATAGGCAACTCTTGATTATCCACATGTGGGTTCTCCATGGCAAAGGCTGACTTACCTCTGCCATCCAGCTGGTTTCCATGCCGACTTCCCACTGCTGTCGGATTGCTATGTGCTCAAGAAACATGGTTTTAGAGGTACCTAATGAAAAAATGGAATTGGGGAAAGTAAAATCTTTTCTTTAAAAGAAATCACAAAAAATAAATAATATTAATTAAAAGTAAGAAATAAAAAGAAATCATGTTACATTCCACTGTTAGCTGTTAAGTGGTTATGGATTATTTGCCATTTGGGATTATTCTAACCCATGACTCATATGCGGATAATTGAGAGTTTTCTTGTTCTAGGTATATAGGCACAGACTAGGGCTAGGGCAGTGTCCCCACAGGTGGAGCATCTTATGCTTTAACTCAGATCAAACTTAGGTCTTTCAGGCCCAAAGTCCAAATCCTGTTCTTTCTGTGCCACATTATTCCCATTTTTCCAGATGGATAGACTGAGGTCTGAAGCTGTTTCCATGACAAACTCAATGTTAACCCGTGAAATAAACTGAGCTAAATGATCTGATCTTGCTGGGGTGTCATACATGAATTCCCCATACCTTTATCCCTCCTGAGCCATTCTACTATGCTGTAGAAACAAAACAAAACCAAAAACACCCAGAAAGACTATAGTATTGCCAGCCTAGAAAAACAAATCACTTCTGACTTCCAACTTTTAATTCTCTGATTCTGTAGTTTATACTAAAGGAAAAGAAGAACTTGTACAGATTGGCTTTCACTCTGGGGAACAGGTGGAAATATCATTTGTCTGAAATGGATTTGTGTTCTTCTGTCTTGTGGTTTTCCTCATTTTCTTTGCCATTTTGGCTAATTATCAAAGACATTTGCTATGAAACCCAGGCGGGCCCAGCCCTTTCCCACCTTAATCCTCTGGCATAGTCAATGGGCTCCATTGGCAGGGTTCCCATGGCAACAGGCTATGATGTCACAAAGGGAGGATTAAGATGGGGTGGGGTGGTATGATGGAGAGGGAGGAAATAGGGACTACAGGGAAGCTTTGGTTTCTCAGCTGACCTTTTTCCTAGGGAAGGGCCAATGAACAAGAGGGAGGTATTCAAAGAATACTCAACTAGTCTCTACTGAGCACTTACTCTGTGCCTATCACTGTGCTGGGGAGAAAAGAAATAGCAGGGATGCCCATTACAGAGAAAGATCACAGAACTTGGAAGCGTAGAACCCAAGTATGAGTCTGCTACTTACTGCCAGTGGGACTTTAATTAAACAAGTCACTCTTGCCACTTTGGACTTGAGCTTTCTCATCTATAAAATGAAGATCTGGACCAGATTGAACTCTTAAGTTCCCTCCCAGCTCTGGATCTCTGAACCTAAATATAAGATATGATTGCTGCTTTATGGAGTTTGCAATGTAGCTTACTTGACAAAACATGACACAATTAGGAGTTTAGCAAAAAGAATTCCGTATCATCCCAGGATGGTGTTACATGTAGGATCTTGGCCGTTTTTCTTTTCTTGGTTCTGATTTTTCTAAGCTGCAAAATGAGGTGATTGGACTTGATAATCTTTAAAACCTCCACATCAATGTTTGAAGCTTCTGTGAAATCAAGATTAAATCAGTGGCTTTTTAGAGTTAATCTGGTGAAACGGATAGAATGCTGAAGTTGGTGGCAGGAGAGACTTCAGTTTGAATCTAGCCTTTCTAATACTTATTAGCTGAACGATCATAGACAAACCAGTTTCTTCATCTGTAAAATGAAGGTGTTGGATTTAATGAATCTAAGGTCCCTTCTAGCTTGAAATCTATGATCCTAAGTCACTTAAAATTCTCTTTCAGCCTCAGTTTTATCATCTGGCGATAATAAAAACAGTAGTACCTACCTACCTCACAAGAATTGTCTTGAGGTTCAAATGAGATAGAAATAGATAGATAGCTCATTTATTAAGCATGTTCTCTGTGTTAGATGGGCAATTAAGTGGTGCAGTGGATAATCAAACACAGGCCCAGAGTCAGGAAGACCTGAGTTCAAATCCAGTATCAAATACTTACTAGTTCTTTGATACTGGGCAAGTCCCCTAGTCCCTACTTGTTCCAGTTTTTTATCTGCAAAATGGGGACATACTGTATAAGAAAATGACAATCCATTCTAGTCTCTTTGCCAAGAAAATCTTCTGGACAATGTCCATGGGATCACATGGAATCGGGCACAAAAAATGGGCTGAATAAAAACAAAAAATGTTTTAGATACTATGTTAAATGCTGGGGATACAGATATAATTAAGGCAGTCCCGGCCCACAAAGAGCTTACATTCTAATGGGAAAAGACAATACCTAAAGGGGATCTGGAAATGGCTAGGGAGGGGAATATATGGCTGGAGATAGCCCATATGTGCTGTAGAGGCCTGATAAAGCAAGATAAGGTCAGCAACTAGCCTGTCAAAGCCCAAGATGGTTCTGAGGAAAGGGGGTTAGAGTCCAATTATCTATTTGGGAGAGGATAGAGGCAATGGCCAGAATATATACCTAATGACTTAGAGTTGTCTGAGAAATGAACGATAATGTAAGAAAAATGTTTTGCAAAGTTTAAAACACTGAATAAATGTCATTTATTATTATCTTTACATTTCCCAGCTCAGACAAGCCTCCCTGTTGGCAGTTCAGTTCCTGTTTAAACCCAATGCCAAGATACCAATAATATCCTTGAACTCTATTGTTCAATGAACCTGTATTTGCAAGTTCAGCACCTTGGTTAGTGACCTCTCATATTGCTTCCTATTTTGCCACAAGCATCTAGAACCATACCAGAAGTTCTAAGTCAATTCTAATCTTCCAGGAAAAAAGAGGTTACTTTCTATCTAATGCAGACATTGGCATGACTTCTAGGACCATCATCAATATGGATGCCAATCAGTACTTTAGTATATTTTTCTGATGGTCATGTTTGTCCCTTCCTACCCCTGAGGATAGCAATGCTAGGTCTTAGTCCATTCAGGAGCATACAAATGACTGTTCTATCAGAATATCTAACTTTTCAAGACAAACATGAGAACATGTTATCTCTAGTCTTCATTCTGGAACCTTTGGATGTGGCCTTCGGCCAAAAAACAGTAAGAGTCTGACCATCTCCCTCTTAAGGTCTAATTCCATGGTTTTGAATCACTAACCTGTATTTGCCTCCTATCTTAATTGACATTGCTAATTCATCAATAAGATAATGCTAAGTGGGATGATGGATAGAGCACCTGGGCCTGGAATCAGGAAAACTCACCTTCCTCAGTTCAAAATTGGCCCCATACACTTACTAGCTGGGAGACACTGGACAATTGACTTAACCCTCTTTACCTCAGTTTCCTCATCTGTAATGTGAACTGGAGAAGGAAATGGCAAACCAATGCAGCATATTTGCTAAGAAAACTCCAATGGGGTTACGAAGAGTTGAGCACAATTGAAAGGGCTCAACCACAACAATTCATCATTAAAGCAATTAGGAGAATGGGTGCTGGGAAGTTGGGGAACAATGATATAGAGTTCTAAGAATCAATTATAAATCCATCTGTACTCAGTGGCTTGAGGAAATCTGGCCTAGAGATTGGAATGTTTGACCTCTTGAAAGTTGACCTTGAAGTTGTCCTTTGGAAATTCCTTTCTCAAACATGGGTCTTTTTTTTTTTTAAACCCCTTACCTCCTGTCATAGAATCAGTACTAAGTAGATGGAAGAGCAATAAGGGCTAGGCAATGGGAGTAAGTGATTTTTCCAGGGTCACTTAGCTAGGAAGTGCCTGAGGCCAAATTTGAATCCAGAACTTCCCATCTCTAGGCCTGGCTCTCTAGTTACAGAGTCACCTAGCTGCCCCCTTGCCCATGGATCTTTTTTTTTAAATTATGATATTTTCTTTTACTAGTTATATGCAATAACAAATTTTCATCTAAGTTTTCTGAAATTATATGATCCAAATTATCTCCCTCCCTCATCTCATAACTGGCAAGCAATTTGATCTGCCTGCCCATGGATCTTGATGATCTTCAATGTGGTTAACTAGTTTCACTTTTCAGTGAGTCCAGTTTAACAAATAAGAGATTCTGGAAGCAGAGTCTGTAGGGGTTAGAGAAATCCGTATTTACCAGGAGATAGAACACGGCAGGCTGTGAACATAAGCAGCCACCAAATGGTGCAATGGACTATGTAGTACAGTCATGCAAAATAGCATACTTTATAGGGGAAAGAACATTTTCTTGAAAATCAAAGGACCTAGATTCAAATCCTGCCTCCTGCTATTTATTACTTACATGATTTTTAGGAAATCCTTTAACCTCCCTAGGCCTCAGTTTTATCATCTTTAAAAAGAGGGCATCTGTACTAATTGGCCCCTGAGGCCTCTTTATTTTTACATCTTTGATCCTGTGAGTCAACAAAAATGAGTGAGTGTCTTCTCTGGACTTCTGTGTAAGGAAGGGGCTATATTGGTATGAGGTCACAGAGAAAAAGAGATATAACATAAGGCCCCACTCTACAAAGAGTTTATAATGTGGTTGGAGACCAGACATAAACATTTTTGTTCTTAAAAAACCCTTATCTTCCGTCTTAGAATAAATACTAAGAATCAGTCCCAAGGCAGAAGAATGGTAAGTGCTAAACAAAGGGAGTCAAGTGACTTGCCCACAGTCACATAGCAAGGAAGCATCTGAGGCCAGATTTGAACCTCCCTTTTCCAGGTTTCACTTTCTATCCACTGAGCCACCTACCTGCCATTTATATACATATTTTTTAGAACTGGACCAAAAAAACTCACAACAAAATGGTAAATACTGTCCCCTGCCCTAAATCCTTTATTTCTGTTCATGATCCCACCCTACATTATAACCTTTAAAGTTATCTTCGAGCCTCTCTTTTATCACTATAATCACTTATTTGCAATTCTTACTGATTCTACTTCTGCAATATCTCTCATATTTTCCACCTTCCATACACACTACTGTCAACATAGTCTCATTTCTTCTCATCTAAACTACTGTAAGATTACATATTATAGGCTCTTAATGGGGTAGCTAGGTGATGCAGTGGATGAACACTGGCTTTGGTATCAGGAAGATTAATTTTCATGAGTTCAAATCCAACCTCAGACACTTACTAGCTAAGTGATCCTTGGGCAAGTCACTTAACTCTGTTTGCCTCTGATCCTCGTCTGTAAAATGAGCTAGAGAAGGAAATGGCAAACCACTCTAGTATCCTTGCCAAGAAAACCCCAAAATGGAGTCATGAAGAGCTGTACACAACTGAAATGACTTAACAAAAACAGACAGGCACTAGTAAACATTGACTGATTTGAATATTCTCCTTACTGGTCTTTCTGCCTCCATTCTTGTTCCTCTACAATTCATCATTTCTACTATTACCTGAGTAGTTTTCCTACTGTGCCTTCAGTGGTTTTCAAATAAACTAAAAATTCTTGATTCAGATATTTAAGACTCACTACCATTTGGTTCCCACCTACCTTTCCAAATCCTCTAGATTTCAACCAAAACAAACTTTTCCATATCCCTTTCTAGCCTTTCCTATGTTGAAATCAACTCCGCCATCTGCATCTATTATCCATCCCTTCCTTCAAGGCCCAACTGCTTCTCCAAGTCTTCTGATGACCTCTCCCCACCTTCTCAGTTAAAAATTTTCTTTCTCTTCAAATTTCTTATACCATTTTCTTTATACCCCTTTTTTACTTTTATCTATTCTTTCTACATGTCTTCCTTTAGATCAGGGTTTCTTAGCCTGAGGTCTGTGAACTTGTTTCTTTTAATTTTTTAATTAATAACCATTTCAATAGAATTGATTTCCTTTAAATCATTTGTATTTTATTTTATTCATTTATAAACACTTTTCAGAGAGGGAGGCCACTCTAGACTACCAAAGGGGTCTGTGATGCAAAAGAAAAATAAAGAAAAGTCAAGGAAACTGAACAAAAAGGTCAACACTCTCATTAAATGGCAAATTTCCTGAGAGCAGTGTCTGAATTGTGTGTGTATATATATATATGTGTGTGTGTGTGTGTGTGTGTGTGTGTGTATATATATATATATATATATATATATATATATATATATATATATATAATTGTATTCCCCATGCCTAGGATACAGTGGATTATAATTAATATTTATAAAATTGAATTGAATTGTTGAGATACCAAATGAGAGATCCAGTCAGTAAGTACTCGGTGTAGCAATTCAGAAGAAAGAGTGATTACTGCAAAATGAGATTTTCATGAAAGACTTCATAGAGGAGATAAGACCTGTTTTGAGCTTCACAGCTTCACAACCCACTGACAAAAGTAGGGTGAAGGTATTTTTCTTTAATCCTTATTTTACAAATGAGATTCTAATCCTCATTTTACAGTGAAGAAGGGAAAGCCCTTTGGTTACCATGAGTGTCCCTGAGTAATGGAATAATATTAGAATAAATATCTCTTGGGCTATTGACCCAAGTTCTGGGGCACAAAATGGTTGCCAGGGCTTGGAATGATGGCAACAGTGACTTCAGCTGGGAGCTTTAGTCATTTGCTCTAGCAGTCAAGGCAGTGGCAGTGTCAAGTACCCATTCCCTTTGGTCTCAAACTGTCCAAGTTCCACAACCTTTTTATTTCTTTGTCTAATCTTGATCATTCTCTTTTCCTGTGTAGATACTACGAGGGGCTCAGAACTGTGCCACTGAGAGAACACATCTGTTTTGATGCATAGGGAGGTACCCCAAACCCTCTAGATATCTGTACCCTAAAAGTAATCTTCAAATTGCTCAAGGTTCCAACCAAACTTACATGATCTCAGCTTCCACACAGCTTTTACTCATCTCCAGTCACTCTCATCTCAAATCCACATAATAGAATTCTACTTGTCCTCTGCGTGTCCTCAATAATGATTCTAAAGTCCATCATGAATATCCAGGGCTATTCTCCTTTCCTGATTATCACCAACTTCAGGAAAACAGCTTGACTATCTTTTATAGCTCAGGGGGCAACTTTCCATGATGATGAGCTACATGCTTCTTTTGCCTTCCATACATAGCTTTCTGCCTCTCAAGTCTGGCACCTCTAGATTCTAATCGACATAAAGGAAACAATAGGGCGAGACTAGAAGTTTAGGAATTGTCCTATGGATCACCCTGAGGGAATTGGCTTTGCTTGTCTAGAAAAAGCTGACCCAACCTACCAAGTTGTTGTGACTTCCCTATTATGTCACTGGCCAATTCTGCAACCTTGGGCAAGTCACCAAGTACTCTTGACCTCAGTTTTTCCTGCTTTAAAGGAAAGGGTTGAATTAGTTTTCTAAGGACTCTTACCTCTACAACACTAATTCTACCTCATTTCCCCAATGCAAAAAGATCCCTCTGAGGGGAAGTCATGAAGTAAAGGGCTCTTCCTCAAACGTAGGACTGGGGAGGCATGCAGCATGAAGAAGCATTGAGCATCTCAAATGGCATTCCTACTTGGCAATTAGCAGACCTCTCCTCCCCAGAGAGGATCAACTCCATCACAGTGAGAAATCCAGGCCCACAATGGTTAGCTTCTCCATCCGGCAGCGGCCTCCCCCAGGGCAACAGGGCACATAAGAGAATCATGGTTTGCTGTTTTAAAGCTTTTAAGGTGGGAATAAATTTAATAAGAACTCTTTATCACTAAGTCTACAGAGCCCCATCTGAGCTGCAGGGCAGAGAGGAGCCAGCATGCCAGCCACTTCTTATACAGTCATGAAAATCATCAGAATGGAAGGACCCCTGGAGGTCATTTAGTCCATCCCCTGTCTCCGAGCCAAGATTGCTCCCAGAACTTTGAGGACATAGATAAGATTCTTCTTTCTTATCCTTCCTTTTTTTCCTTTTCCTTTTTTTTTTCTATCTCTGGGGACAGAGATTTCCCAGCCTTCATCGGTAAATTGTCCTAGTACCTCATGAGTCTGGGCCAAGACATTCTTTATGTCCTGCCTAAGTCATTTCTACTGCAACTGCTGAAGCTCATTTCATTTTGGCAATGGAGAACTGCATGGCATCCCTTCACAAACATAAAAATAATAATAACCCTGCCTCATATCCGTATAGGGCTTTATGCTTTCCAAAGCACCTTGCTATCCATTATCTTGCTCATTCCTCACTATAACCCAATAAAGTAAGTAGGGGGAAGGCATCTTTTTTATCCTCATTTTTTATAGCTGAGGAAACTGAGACCCAGAGATGTTAAGGAACTTGCTCAGGGTCACTCTTGAGTCTTTGGTTGAATCAGCCAGGCCCCTTGTCAACAGAATTGTGTTCTTCCTCCCATCTTCCCAATATTATGTTTCTGCCTATCCTCCTCCAACACACACACACACTCAAATGAACACATACTTCTTTTCCCTGAGATAGATGATTCTCAAATTCTTTTGGTATTTTGGAAAAGGCCTCTCTGTCTCCTTCCTCCAACTCAGGGCTTTGTAAACTGGAACCCAACACAGAAGCTAATCAGCAAAACCTGACATTTGCCTTCTGATAAAGCCCCAATGCATGGAGTAAAATAAAAAAATTAAATAACCCAAGGGGGAGAAAAAGCGGGGCCAGGGGTGGAAATCATTACCAGGCTTTGACAAGTGTGTAAATATTTCATAGGGAGCATTGCGGAGCCTGCGGGCTAGGAGTTCAGAGCTCACCTCGAAGAAGCCAGGCCCTTTGTTAACAAGAAATCGAGCTGACTTGTGTGCACAGGGTAGAAATTAAGCAAATGATATTTGAACTCCATATAGGCAAACAAGCACCACAGGAGCGGGGAGCAAGAGGGTTTGGTAATTGAAAGAACGTCTGCCCCTCCAGTCCCATCTTGGAGGGAAGCAGGAAGCCCAGCTGGAATGGGGCTGAGCATCATGGGGCTCTCAGCTGTTGTTCCCTGTGTGAACCAGGGAAGGAATGCAGATGTGACCATCTGGTGAATGGGAGCATGTACTGGGAAGCGAAGGCAAGACCCTGGTATTCTGTCCAGATTCTGAAGATGGGGCGGGGGGTGGGGGGGGAGGCTTTATGGCTCCATCCAGAGCACCCTTAGCACAAACCTGCCTTCCTGTCTCCTTGATTTCTGGTGCTTTTCACTCCTGGGTAGCACTTGAAGATCTAAGCAGCATTATTAGAGTCATGGAAACCATAAACTCACAATCTTTTTCAGAGGTTATCTAGTTCAACTCCCCTCATTATCTTTTATTTGATCAGTCAGTCAATCAATAAATATTTCTTAAGCACTTGCTACATCCCAGGTGGGTTGCTGAGTGGCAGGCAGAGTGTATAGAGCTCCAGGAATGGAGTTGGGGAGTCCTGAGTTCAAATCTGACCTCAGACACTTACTAGCTATGTTGTCACTTAGCTGGACATGCCATTTATCCCTATTTGCCTCAGTTTCTCATCTGTCAAATGAGCTGGAGAAGGACTTGGCAAACTGCTCCAGTATCTGCCAAGAAAACTCCAAATGAACTACCAACTGAAATGACTGAAGGACAACGATGTGCTGGACTGGGGATATAGATATGAAAAAAGAAAGTCAAGCCCTGCCCTCTAGGAACATAGAATCTAATGAGGGAGGACAAAACAAAAAATGAAGCTGAAAATGGCTTGGTAGAGAAATCAGCTAGACAAAGTAATGCAGCCAAGTGAGAAATGAGATGTCTGAGCTGAGCTCTCAGCTTAAATGGAAGTCTATTGCATTAGTCTTCTAGCTGGTCCTTCTGCTTCAAGTCTCTCAATCTCTAATCCATCCTCTCTCAACTGCTTAGATGATTTTTTTCTAAATAGGTCTCACCATATCATTCCCTTGTTCAATTAGATCTAATGGCTCCCTATTACCTCTAGAATCAAATATTACCTCCTCTCTTTTGGCATTTAAAATTCAGCATAACCTGGCCCCTTCCTACCTAGCCAGCCTTCTTATAATTTACTTCTCTCTTTTCATTTTACTGCCCTCCACCTATTTTCTGTGATTCAGCAACCCCAGCCTCTGTGGGGTTCTCTCAAAATGACAGTCTATCTCCTTTTTTTAATGTTCTTGTATTAACTGTTCCCCACACCTAGGTGGAAGAGTGGATAGAATACTGAGCTTGGGATCAGGAGTTCAAAGCCAACCTCAGACACTTATTAGATGTGTGACCCTAGGCAAGTCACTTAAACCTGTTTGCCCAATTCCTCATCTATAAAAGGAGATGGTGGAGGAAATGGCAAACTGTTCCAGTATCTTTGCCAGGAAAACATCAAATAGAATCCCGAAGCGTCAGGCATGACCAAAAGGACTCAACAACAGCCCTGGAATGCTTTGCCTCATCGCTTCCTTTTCTCATCCACTAGGACTCAGCTTAAATCTTCAGGAGGCCTTTCCCAGCCTCTCTAACTGCTAATATTTTCTCCAAGTTTGCCTTCCACCTACTCTGCATATATCTATCTGGCATGTACCTACAAGCTACCATTTATATGCCTCCCCAGTAGGATGTAAGCTCCTTTGGAGAAGGACTGCATTTTGCCTTTCCTGGCATCCTCAGTGCTTAGGACAGTGTCTAGCAAATAATAATTAATTCTTATCCATCTGAGGAAATCACCTCCTCCTGAAACAGCCCCTTCCACTTTGGAAACTTTTATTAAGGGAATTTTCAAGCCAAAATCTGTTTCTATACAACTTCTACCTGTCAGAGAGAAGCCACCATTGTTATTTGTTTTTTTTTTCAGTCATGTCTGAATCTTCATGACCCCACTTGGGGTTTTCTTGGCAAAAATACTACAATGGTTTGCCATTTCCTTCTCCAGCTCATTTTACAAATCAGGGAATGGAGATAAACAGGGGTAAGTGACTTGTCCAGGGACATCCAGCATAAGGGTTAGAGACCAGATTTAAACTCAGAAAGAGGAGTCTTCCTAACTCCAGGTCTGGCACTCTATCCACCATGCCATCTAGTTACTCCTCTGGAGCCAACCAGACAAAGGCTAATCCCTCTTCCATGCGATAGCCATTCAAACCCTTGAAGACAACTCTCATGTCTTTCAAATGGCCTACTGGGGAAACTACTGGAAGCCAGGAGCCTGGCGTCATTGCTCAACTGTCACAGTGACTTTGGGCAAAGTACTTAACCTCTTTAGGGCTCAGTTTTCTTTCTTGTAAAATGAGAGCGTTGGAATTCCTACGGTTCCTTCTTGCTCTAAATCTGTAATCCCATGATCCCTAAGTTTTCTCTTCTTCACATAATATTTCAAGTTCTTTCAATCAAATCATTGAAGACAGTGGAATGACGGACAGGGTGCTAGTTAGATTTGGCCATGGGGGAGGGAGGAAGGATCAATCAGCAACCATTTATGTTTAGGTGCTATTCTAGGCACAAAGACGAAAATGAAGTAATCTCTGCCCTCAGGGAATTTACGTTCTGTCAGGAAGATGCTCTGCATAGAAGAATAGACAAAATCAATCCAGTGTAATTGTAGGTGGGAAAAGCCTAGAGAATGAGGGGAGCACTTCAGTCAAGGAGCTATGGAAAGTTAGAACTAGCTCTAGTCCAGTTCTTTTGTTTTGAAGGTGAGGAAACTTAGAGGTGAAATGATTTGTTTCAGTGTATAGTTACATGAGAGAGTAAGAGACAGACACACACAGAGAGATTGAGACAGACAGAGTCAGAGAGTCAGAAAGAGAGACAGAAGGAGGGAGGGAGAGAGGGAGAGGAGGGCAGGAAGGGACAGGGAGGAAGACAGAGACAGAGAGCAAAATATGCTAACATTGAAGGTATGGCTGAACTTTTAGATGCTTGAATAGTGAAGGAGCTTCCCAGTGAATGCCAGAGAGTTCATAGCTATGCCATGGATTTTTAGAAGGCTATAGAATCTCAGACTAATATGGACATGAAACATCCCTGCACATAGCCCTGGGGTCCTTGGCTGAGGCTCTTATCCTGGCATCTGCCCTTCTCAGCTGTCTTTAACAGCTTTAGCTGCAAACATTTATGATGTGCTAACCTACATTCAGGGGTATAGAGGCCTGATCAAGATCTGAGTGTCCTCAATTTCCATGTCCCCTTTTCCACTCCTATTTCTCACCCTACCCCCATTTTATTCTTATGTTTCTTACTGTCTAGCCTGATAAATGAACCCTTTCCCTACCTCTTAGGGAGATAGGTGGCCCAGTGGATAGAACCTAAAGCCTGGAATCAGGAAGACCTGAGTTCAAATCCAGCCTCAGAAATTTATCAGCTGTATGACCGTGGGCAAGTCACTTAATCTTTGTCTCAGTTCCCTCAACTGTAAAATAGGGTAAAAAGCATTTTCTACTTCAGGTTCTTGTGCAAATCAAATGAGATAATATCTGTAAAGCACTTAGCACAGTACCTAGCACATAATAGTTATTATATAAATGCTTACTTCTTTTACCCTACCTACCCTTCCTATTCCATCTTTCTCATCTGCCCCTTTTCTTCTCAGTGCATGAACCAGAGCTCAGATTACCCCCCTTCTGGAGCACTAGTGTTTTTCCTACCTAGGCATATTCCAAGTCTTCCATCTCAGTGACCTCCTGGCAGCAGAGGGATGGCTTGAGTTAGGCAGGTGGAACAACCTTAATAAGTGTGTATTAGAATGGGTCTTCCTTCCTGCCACTGGATGGGGAAATGAAATCTATGAGGAAGGTCTGAATAAAAGACTCTGGGACTCACCCTGTTAAATACGAAAGGAGGCTTCTCGCTACTTGGAGGAACTATTTGGGCTCCTGCAGCTTACCGGTAATTTCTGTGTGTTTATTCATCTTAAACTACCAGTTTGGTTAAAAATAAATTATGGGAAGAGGGAAGCACAGCCCACCCCATCAAGCTAAGTGTAGAGGAGCCTCTCAGCCACTGAAATTGACCACGAGAGAGTTGAGTTGCCTCCTGTGGGGTAAACAGGAAGAGGTGGTCCCCCAGAGAACAGGGATTGCTCCCCACTGCCTAGCCTTCCTTTTTGCTACTTGGGACAGAAGTTTTCAATCAGGGATTTATTTTTCTGTTTAGGGCTTCTCTTGCTGGATTCTTCCCGGATTAGAAGCAAATGTTCTTAATTCTTTCTTTGACTATCTGGTGAGCCCTTTTTCAAAATAACGTCAAAGCACAAAATAATATATACATTATGAAGGAAACCAATCATATTGAAAAAAAGATGTATTTTTTTCCCATCCAAGTTCATTTGGCTCCCTGAAACCTAACCTCAAAAACCACCCTTGGGTGTCTGTGGAACCCAGGTTCAGAAAAATGATCATAAACATTTTGCCCATCTCTGGGTGTCATATTTCAAAAGGTGCATTGAGAAAGCTGGACACAGCCAAAAGCAGGCAACAAGGATGATGAAGAGAGTTGAAATGATGTCATATTGAGACTGATCAAAGGAAGTTAGTTTTGAGCCTGGAAAAGAGAAGATTTTGGTCTGGGAAATGTTAAATTCAAATATTTGGAGGGTTATCACAGGGGAAAGAATTCAGATTTGTTCTGTTGGCCTTCTCACTGTTCCTTTGACATGATTCCATCCCCCATCTCCAAGTGCTTGCTGCACCTGAAATACTTTCTCCTTACTTCCATTTCCTACACTCCTTCTCTCCCTTTAAAACAGCGGTTCTCAATGTAGCAATGAGAATATATAATGCATATCAGGTATTTATATTCCGAATCATAACTGTAGCAAAATTACAGTTTTGAAGTAGCCACCAAAATAATTTTTTGGTTTGGGGTCACTGCAACATGAGGAACTGTATTTTGGGGTCACAGCATTAGAAAGGTTGACAACCACTGCTTTAAAATAATATATAAAAATAATAATTATATATAGGCACTATCTTTTGCATAAAGCCTTTTTTTTCACTTTAAACATTATTTTATTTGGTCATTTCCAAACATTATTCATTGGAAACAAAGATCATTTTCTTTTCCTCCCCCCCACCCCCTTCCCACCACCTCTCCCATAGCTGACGCACGATTCCACTGGGTATCACATGTGTTCTTGGTTCGAACTCATTTCCATGTTGTTGGTATTTGCTTGTGGATATTGTTTTTTAGATCCCTGCAGATTGTTCAGGGACATTGCATTGACACTAATGGAGAAGTCCATTACCTTCAATTGTACCACAGTGTATCAGTCTCTGTGTAATGTTTTCCTGGTTCTGCTCCTTTCACTCTGCATCAATTCCTGGAGGTCGTTCTAGTCTCCATGGAATTCCTCCACTTTATTATTCCTTTTAGCACAATAGTATTCCATCACCAACATATACCACAATTTGTTCAGCCATTCCCCAATTGAAGGGCATCCCCTCATTTTCCAATTTTTGGCCACCACAAAGAGCGCAGCTATGAATATTCTTGAACAAGTCTTTTTACTTATTGTCTCTTTGGGGTACAAACCCAGCAGTGCTATAGCTGGATCAAAGGGCAGACAGTCTTTTATCACCCTTTGGGCCTAGTTCCAAATTGCTCTCCAGAATGGTTGGATCAATTCACAACTCCACCAGCAATGAATTAATGTCCCTACTTTGCCACATCCCCTCCAGCATTCATTACTTTCCTTTGCTGTCATGTTAGCCAATCTGCTAGGTGTGAGGTGATACCTCAGAGTTGTTTTGATTTACATCTCTCTGATTATAAGAGATGTAGAGCACTTTTTCATGTGATTATTAATAGCTTTGATTTCTTTGGCTGAGAACTGCCTGTTCATTTCCCTTGCCCATTTATCAACTGGAGAATGGCTTGATTTTTTTTGTACAATTGATGTAGCTCTTTGTAAATTTGAGTAATTAAACCTTTGTCAGAGGTTTTTATGAAGATTGTTTCCCAATTTGTTGCTTCCCTTCTGATTTTAGTTACATTGGTTTTGTTTGTACAAAAACTTTTAAATTTGACGTATTCCAGATTATTTATTTTGCATTTTGTGACTCTTTCTAAGTCTTGCTTGGTTTTAAAGCCTCTCCCTTCCCAAAGGTCTGACATGTATACTATTCTGTGTTCGCTTAATTTTCTTATAGTTTCCTTCTTTATTTTCAAGTCATTCACCCATTTTGAATTTATCTTGGTGTAGGGTGTGAGCATAAAGCCTTTTCTACACCTTTCCCAAGCAATCAGATGTGCCCTCCTCCCACTATCATGTATTTTGATGACTTAGTGTATATTTTTATTTAGACACTTTATATTTCTCTCTATATATATATTTTTCATTTTTTTCCATGATTCCATGATTCATGTTGTCTCCTTCCCCTCTTCCCTCCCCACCTCCAGGAGTTGACAAGCAATGCCATTGGGTTAGTTTGTGTATATATTTTAAATGATATTTTATTTTTCCAAATTACATGTAAAAATTTAATATAAAATTTTAATTGTATATATGTGTATATTATGTACTTGTCTCCTATTAGAATATAAGCTTTGTGAGGATAGAGATTGTTTCATTCTTTGAACTTATATCCCAGGCATCTGAAACAGTGCTTTGCACACAGTGGGCATTTGATAAATAGATTGATTCTCCTTGGCCTGAGATTGAAGCAATAAGGGAGCAGTGTTTGACTGAATATAAGGGGAAATTGCTGAATGATTAGAGCTGTACAAATGGAATGGGCTGGCATGAAAAGTAGTGAGTTCTTTGGCATTGAAGGCATTTAAATGGACATTTGTTAGGGATCTTAAAGAAAAGAATCCTGTTCAGATATGGGTTGCGATAGATGCTCTTTCAGGTCCCTTCCAGCACTAAGATCCTATCATTCTATTGCACTCAATTTAGGAAGCTTACATTTATTGTTGAGATATATAGGCAATAAAGGACTATAAGGAGATTACCAAGATGGAATCCCATGTAAGAGAATACCAAGATGGAACCCCATGTAAGGTATTACCAAGATGGAATCCCACATAAGGGATTACCAAGATGGAACCCCATGTAAGGAATTACCAAAATGGAACCCCACATAAGGGATTACCAAGATGGAACCCCATGTAAGGAATTACCAAGATGGAATCCCCTGCTCTCCCTCCATAGTTCTGATCTGTGTTCATTTAGGTGATCCTAGACTCATTTCATGGGGCTGAGAGATGAGACTCTCCATGTTGACCTGAGATATTTGTCATGGAATAGGCGGTAAGGTAGCCTCTTTCAAGTGAAGTGGGTAAGGCAATGCACAGGATGCCTGGCAACCAAGCAGAGTTTCTGTAGGCTCAGCACTGTCTTGTTCCCTCCACAAAGTTGCTAATGGAGAAGGTTTCCCCATAACTCTGTCTGATTACTCTAGGGACGACTCAGGGAAAATCTTTGCTTAAAGCTCAGTTCTTGCCCAAATTTGAGTGGTGGCAATATGGGACCCCCTCCAGAGAAAGTGCCTCTCATTGCAGGACCCTCTCCATTTTCCCAGCTTGAACCCAGACCTTCTGCCCAAAGCAATGATTTGGACATGGTTTGCTGCCTTGGGCTCTTAGTCACTGACTCGCCAGGGGACTTTTAAAAGCCCGAGCAGTGGGCTGACAACCTCCATTAACTCATTCTCCTCTTTATCAGGGCTTCAGAGCAGGAAAAAGCTTCCTTGCATCCAGGCCTACCACTTTGCTCATACACGGTGAATTAACTTTTTTAAAAAATTAGTTAACTCTATTCCTGGCTTCCCTCAGTCATAGAACTGTAGGATCCTAGAATTTATGGCATGTCACTTAATCTATGGAGACCTCAGTTTCTTCGTCTGAAAAATGAGGCTGTTGGATATGATTGTGTAAGTTAGGTGCCACCCCTGACTTAAAGGCCTTTCCTGATCTTTCCCCAGCAACCAAACTGACCGTGCCCTCTCCCTCTTGAAATTACTTTGGGTTGAACCACATAGCATAACGCTGCCTTTACTTACTTGTTTACATGTTGCTAGGTGACAAGGTGGATATTTTGCTGAACTTGGAATCAAAAAGACCTGATTTCAAATCCTGCCTCAGGTAACAGTTAATTGTGTGACCATGAACTAGTCACCTAACCTCATTCAGACCTAGTTTTGTCATCTATAAAATGGGGGTGATGAGATTCCTTCTCTCACAGAGAGAAGGACATTTGTAAAGTGCTTTGTAAGCTTTAAGCTGCTGTTCAGCTATTTCAGCCACATCCAATTATTCACAACCCCATTTGGGGTTTTCTTGGCAAAGGTGCTGGAATGGCTTGCCATTTCCCTCTCCAGCTTATTTTTACAGATGAGAAAACTGAGGCAAATAGGATTCAGTGAATTGCCTGGGGTCACACAGCCAGCAAGTGTTTTGTAAACCATAAAGTGCAATACAAATGCTGGCTTTATGTTATATCTCACCAGAAGAATGGAAGCTCCTGAGGGGAAGGACTACTTGCTTTTCTTTTTCTATCCCTAACATGTTGGCATGTAGTAAGTTAATCAGTATCTCAGCAACTGATGAACCTCAAACCCTTCAGTGAAGTAGGGGAATGTCTCTACCCCAGGCATGTGAAGACTTCAACTAGGTGAAATGGGGGGATGAGAACTATTTGTTCAAATGGCAACAAATATGGCTGAAACAGGCTCTGTGGAGCTCTTAGAGCTTGGCCAGATGTCGAAGAAACCAAGGCATTGCTGAAGCCCTGAGGATATAAAGACCAAAAAGAAATGGTCCTTGACTTGGAGATGCTAGCTCTCAGGGGAGGTAATGTGTACGTATACCGTTCTACAAAATAGCCACCTAGATACTGATAATAGAAAAGAGAGCAAATGGAGGGGGCACTAGCAGCTGGGAGCCATTAGCAAAGATACTTTATACATGTTCATTATTATAGATAGGTTATATATAATAATAATAATATTATATTCCCTCCTTTAATATACTTGTGTATTGACTTAGTCAAGGGGAGACTATTGGGATCACTTAGGTCGGACCTAGGTCTTTGGTGGCTGTTGTAATGTTCCTATTGGCTAGTAAAATTCTGGGGTGTTTGCCAGTGAACCCAAGTGGAAGGGGCAGAATGTCTGGAGATCTCTTCCCATGGGATAAGTTCTCACTGGTCTTGAATGGATGAGGGGACAATAACTGGAAGTAAGGGGATGATTTTGATGAACTAAAGTTTTTCTGGTTCAATGCTTGTCTTTGGAGGAGGAGGGGAGGAAATGATCTCCATTTCTTCCTTTGGCCCTGGTAGATAGGTATGAAGAAGGGGATAGTCTGGGTCAAACAGAGCCCTACGATGCCTTGCCAAACATTAGCAATAACAATCCCTTACATGTGAACATGCTTAATTGTTTGATGAATGAATAGATGAATAAATATTCAGAGGAAAGAATGACAGACTTAGAATCAGAAAGCTGTGACTCCTAACACTCCCAGCCTATGTGGCTGAAAGCCAGTACCTTAACCTTGGAATAATTGGAATAATATTTCTACCCAGACATATATTTTATAAAGTTTATTAGAAAGGGTAGACAATTATTCCTGTAAGTAACCTAACTGCATGGTCCCTAGCCTGCAAATCTCTTCCTCCTTCCCTTCACCTGCCTGCTCTGTTCCCGACTTCTTCCTTCTCTTCTTGCTTCTCCCCACACACAAGCCCAAAGCCTTGACTTTTATTGACGTACAGCACATACAGGGACGCAAACCTGGAGCAACTGTGTTATGTCAGGAATGTTTGATGGACACGTCAAGCTACTCAGGAGAGGGAGGGAATGAACTTCCTTGACACAACCTCTTGGAGCCTCAGTTTTCCCACTGGGAAAATAATGGGAATAAAAACAACAATTATATTACTTACTTCATACAGTTATATGGAAGTTTCTTTACAGTAAACTTTAGCACTCTAGAGAACTCTAAATTAATACTTTTTTAAAACCCTTACCTTTCCCCCTTAGAATCAATACTATGTTTTGGTTCCAAGGCAGAAGAGTGCTACGGGCTAGGGCTAAGGGAGTCAAGTGACTTGCCCAGGGTCACACAGCTAGGAAGTGTGAGCCTAGATTTGAATCTAGGACCTTCCAGCTCTTGGCCTGACTCTCAATCCACTGAGCTACTCAGCTGCCCTCTGAATGAATACTTTGGTTTATTATTATTTGGGGAACCAAAGAATAAATAAGAAGGATGATCTAGACACTAGCCCTTTCTCAGCCCCAGTAGTTCCCCTTCTAATCCCATCTGACCCAATCCAGTTCCTAACTCAACCCAACCCAACCAGCATTCATTGATTTATTAATCATTTCTATTTATTAAAGTTATCACATTTGAAGAATTTATATTACACTTTGCCAAGCACTGAGGTTACAAAAACAAAATTTTAAAGAGTTACTGCATTCAAAGAACATCTATTCTTTCCTGGGATCCCCAGAAAGTAAGGTACCCATAGTTTCCTATGCTGCAAAGAGGCTTGTGCTTAATTCAGAAACTGGCCAGATTGTCCTATCAGGCTCAGAGGAGGCAGGATAGATGGAGGGATTTGGGGTACTGTAGCAGGCTGACGTCCTTAAATCCCATTCCCCATCCCTCAGCTCCCCAGACAGGCTCCAGTGGGGGCCAGTTTGTAGTACTTTCATGATAGTCATACCCTGTGTATAGCCCTGGGGCATATGAGAGACTCCAGAGCCAGTCAAGAGGAGGAAAAATTGGGGTGTGGGTGACAAAAACAACACCCTCACTCCCTCACAGAGATTTCTTTCACCTCCTAATTCTCCCTAGGAACCTCTGCTCTGTCCACACCCTCCTCTCCTCTCCAGTCCATCTGCCCTTCCCCTTCTTCTCTGGGTTGAAACCAAAGTTCCATTCGCCTCCCCCAGAGCCTGGCAGGGAAAGGCAGGGCCCCACAGAAAGACTGATTGTCTTATATTTGTACACAAGCTTCCAAGAAGCTAATGACTCAATTTGGCTCATTCATTTCAAAGCCTTGGAAACCTTTCTGCCTTTGTATCCCTTCAGTCTGTCAATAAACATTTATTAAGCAACCACTATATGCCAGGCACTGTGCTAAGTGCTGGAGATGCAAAGAGAAGCAAAAGACAGTCCCTCCTCAAGGAACTCCGGCTAATGGGGGAGACCACATGTAAACAACTAAGTACTAACAAGCTCTATGGAAAAGTTGGAGAGAATCCATAGAAGGAAGGCACTCAAATTCAAGGGGATCGGGGAAGGTTCATTGGATCTTATATTTAGGGCTAGAAAGGTCTTTGGAGTTCATTCTAGTCCAAACCTCTCATTTTGCAAATGAAGAATCTAAAGTCTCAAAAGATGTGACTTGCATTGGGGGCAGCTAGGAAGGGCAGTCGATAGAGAAGGGCCTTCAAATCTGGCCTCAGATATTTCCTAGCTGTGTGATCCTGGGCAAATCACTTAACCCCTGAGTGCAAATTCAAGCTGTCTGTCCTCCCCCCTCCCCCATTATCCAAGAGTGGAGGGAGGAAAACTGGACAGAGGGGCAGCACTTGTAAAAAATATCCTTGGATGCTGGGAAGAGAGGAAATAGAGCAGTTCCCTGAGTGCTGGCTGGGCACACGTGCCAATACTTTGCCAATGCTAGTCCTTGCGAAACTATTGTCTTAGAACTGATACTAAGGCAGAAGGTAAGGGTTTAAAAAAAACTGTCTTGGTTAAGATTGCACAGAGTATAAAGTGATTGAGACAGTATTTGAATTGGAACTCTTGATCTCCAAAGTAAAGTGCAGGTCCTGGAGTCAGTAAAACCTGAGTTCAAATATGGCCCTAGATACTGCTTGCCTGAATGACCATAGGCACATCATTTAACCTGTGCATGCCTAGAAGGCATCTGGGTAGCTCAGTGCTGTCTCTGAAGTCAGGAAGACTCAAGTTCAAATCCAGCCTCCGATACCTCCTCTGGTGCTGGACCTTCAGTTAGGAAGATCTGATTTCAAATCTGACCTCAGATACTTTCTAGCCATGTGCCATGGGCAGGTTACTTAACTTCTAATCGCCTGACAAAAGGAGCCAGTGGAAAAGGAAATGGCAACCCACTCCAGTATCCTTGCCCAGAAAACCCCATGGAAAGCTCTGGTTCAAGGAATCAAGAAAAGTTGGCTCCAATTGAACAACACCAACAACACTGCCCATTAAGGCTGCAAAGATAGATGAGGACCAGGTTACAAAGGGCTTTAAAAGATAAACAGAAGAGTTTTATTTTATCCTAGAGGCAATAGGAAGCCCCTGGAGTTGGTTGAGTAAGGATCACATGGTCAGATCCGTGCTTAAGGAAAATTACTTGTCAGCAGTGTGTAAGATGGACTGGAGTGGCTAGACACTTGAGGCAGAGAGACCAATTAGGAGGCTTTTGAAATAATCTAGGTGAGAGGTGATGAGGGCCTGAACTAAGAAGGGAGCTCTGTGAGGAGAAAGAAGGGGACAGATGTTAGAGAAACTACAAAGGTGGAAATGGTGAGCTCTGGCAGCTAATTGGATATGGGGATTGAGGGCAAATGAGGAGATGAGGTTAATGCTGAGATTACAAACCCGAAACCCTGGGAAGCTGATCATACTTTTGACAGAAATAGGGACGTTTGAAAAGAGAACAGGGTTTGGGGAAAAGATAATGAATTCTGCCTCAGACACATTGAGTTTCGGCTGTCTCTGGGACATCCAGGCTGAAGTGAATCAAGATTGAAGCTCAAGGGCAACTAGGTGGCTCAGTGATCATATAGTTAGGCTTAGAGATGGGAGAACCTGGGTTCAAATCTGGCCTTAGATACTTCCTAGTTGTTTGACCCAGGACAAGTCATTTAACCGCCCACTGCCTAGTCCTTACATCTCTTCTCCCTTGGAATGGATACTCAGTATTGATTCTAAGATGGAAGGTAAGGTTTGTTTGTTTTTTTAATGCTATGCTTCATGACCCTGGGCAAATCACTTAACCCCCATTGCCTAGCCCTTATTGCTCTTCTGTCTTGGAACTGATACTTAGTATTGATTCTAAGGGTTAAAAAAAAAAGGTTGAAGCAAGAGGGAGAGGGAGCCAGTGAGGATATTTCTGAGCAGAGGAGTGAAAAGATCGACTTTTGCATCAGGAAAATGAGTTTGGCCCTGGAGGATGTATTGGAGGGATATAAAGAAGGCTCAGAAAACTTAGGGACTAATGCAATAGTACAAGTAGGTTGGAATGAATACTTGTAGTGGATGGTTGTCTTTTGTACTCAAAGAAGACCAAAATGACATCATGGTGATATCTTTTGATAAATTTTAAAAGTTTTTAAAGCCTTTTCTTCTGTCTTAGAATCAATATTGAGCAAAAAACAAATAATTTTAAAATTATATTGACACAGCTGAAAAATGTATCATTAAACAAACAAACAAAAAAAAAAGAATTACTATTGAGTATCAAGAAGAAGTGGCAAAGGCTACTTTGGGGTCAAGTGACTTGCCCAGGATCACACAGCTAGGAAATATCTAAGGTCATATTTGAATCCAGAACCTCTTGTCTCCAGTCCTGGGACTCTATCCTCTGAGACATCTAGCTGCCCCTTACATAAATTGAATTTAAGTGAGGCAGAGATTGGCAAAGTTGTTGGTCTCTCTCTCTTCTAGAACCATTGAAAGCCAGTGACAAGACAAAAGTTAAGACAACTGGTGATACTTGGGCTGGAGTGAATGACCTTGGCTTTTCCGATGTCTGACTAAGCTCTAATCGCTCCATAATACCTGCTTCTGGTGCCTTCATGACCATTGAAACAAATTGTTCTCATCCACCCCTTCTTCATCTTCATGGCCAGTGGAACAAACTGTTCTCATCCCCACCTTCTTCATCTTCATGGCTGTTGGAACAGATTGTTCTCATCCACCCCTTCTTCATCTTCATGGACATTGGAACAAATTGTTTTCATCCACCCCTTCTGCCACAGAAGTCTTCACATACCTGGGATAGACATCTAAGTCACTGAGAGGTTTGGGTTCTGTCATCATTGAGGTCTCAATCTGGTTTAGCCAGTCTGCCAAGACAGTTTCCCGGAGTATGGCTGTCATGCGTGCTACAGCTTCTTGAAGCCACTACTTATGATGGGAATGGAAATTGAGAGGAGGGGACAGATGTGAAGATTATTACAAAAGCTGGTTCAATTCCAACCCATCTCCATTTTCCCACATCACATTCCCCATCTCACGTTATCTGCATCCCACAAAAAGTCATTTTTGTCCCAGCTCCTCTCCCATTCTCCACCCAACTATTGTATCATTCCCACCCCACCCCAACTCTCCCAGCTTTTCCCCTTTTTACAAACCCAGGAACTCTGAGTTCTATTCCGTGGGGATTTTGCCATCTTCTTCCTTCCTCCTACCCTGATGCTCTGGGCACCTTGCCCTACCCCATAACAGCTGATATGTCATTGGAGTTTGGCCTCCTATCCAGTGGATCAAAAACAGCATTGCTCACACATACAAACTCATAACACATACAAACCCACAGATGTATATATATTCAAGACACAATATACAGACCTCCAAGGAGCTGTGCAAAGCTTAGAAAAACAGACACACACATGCACCTACACTCGGCATCTTTGTCATTGCAAATTAGACAATTTGTCTTTTAGGAATTCAAAAGTCAGCCAGCTCTCCCACCCTACAAAACCAACTGCTTGCCCACTGCTGCCCATTGTGACTTAACACCTGGGTTTTTCCCTGCTCCAGTTCAAAATCTATTTCTTGGAGTTCCAGGGTCCCATGGATGTCAGGGAGATGTTAGGGGATGTCCAATTTTGTTCTTCCCTGCCAAATTAATTCACAGAAAGAGTAGTTAAATGTGGTGCCCCTTCCCCAGGGGTATTTGAAGTTTAAAAGAGGATAATCAGTCTGAGAAGAAGGCAATTCAGAGATCTTAAGTCTTTCATATTCCTTCCTTTTTACTAACTGTCCCCTATTTCTGGAATGCTCTCTTCTGGCTTCCTTCACGACTCATCTGTAAAATGAGAACAGTAATACCCACCTCACAGGCTTCTTGTGAGGACTAAATGAGTTAACATATGTAAAATGCTTTGTACACTTAAAGTACTATATGAATGATTACAAAGGTACTATAGATTATCTGATATATATATATATATATATATATTGTGCATATTAATATATGCAGTTATACCTTCTACATTGAGATTTTCCCCATTGCTGTTCTGATATACTGCAGATCAGAATAAGAAATTAGGTGGGAATTCTGGAGGCATTTTGTGGAATTTGAAGATGACAAGATGCCAGCAAATGACACAGGAAAAGATTAGAAATTCAGAAATATGTGCTTAACCCAAAATTTACAGTAAGGTACTATAGACACATCATAAAAGAGAACAAATTCAGACTTCTTCTATAGTACAACAGGAGGGCCAACACATTTTCCATGGATTTTCCACATTTTAGGGGCACCATGCCTCAAAATCTGTAGTGTGGAAAGGTAATTGTATTTATATACCATAATATAAATTATTCTTTCTATTAGCTATTAATTATATTCCACATAGATTATTTTTATAATTTATGAATATTTATGCATAGATCTAAATTATTCTATGTAATGTATAGTATATAAATGATTATCATAGTATTTATTCAGTACTTCCTATGTGTCAAGCACAGAGACAAATAAAGGCAAATAAATAATTCCTGCCTTCAAAGAGCATAAACATTCTTCTGCTGGGAGACAGGGTTCTTGGCTTTCAAGCCCAACTCTGACTCTTAATTTGATTATAATCTAGACTAATAAGAGAGTACCCATTTCTGGACTTTAGTTTCCATATCTATAAAATGAGGAGGCTCAGTCCAGAGAGTATTTAGGGTAGCTTGAAGTTTTAAGATGCTGTAAATCAGTTTCGGATGAGTACCCTGATACCTATGAGTTTGTATCACCATTCGCTGTCACCCCTTGTTGTTATTAGTCATCTCAGTTATTGTCAATATTTCATGGCCCCATTTGGGGTTTTCTTGGCAAAGATAACTAGAATGGGTTGCCATTTCCTTCTCTTTCTCATTTTACAGATGAGAAAGTGAGACAAACAGGGATAAGTGACTTGCCCAGGTCACACTAGAAAGTGTCTGAGGTCTGATTTGAATTCATGTCTTCCTGACTTTGATCCCAGCAATCTAGTCTCTGCACCACCCAACTGCCCCAAACACCTGCCACCCCTTATACTTTTGCTATTATATCTTTCTCCTGACCTGTATTGGTGAAACCTGCCTGCTGGCATCCTTCACATCCAGACATTGTTCAGGTAGCCCGGAGAGTGACTCCTATACCATACCCATATTATTTCCACCTCCGACCTCCAAGTATCCCAGCTTCTCCCCTTCTTGCCCAGTCCAGCTTGACAATCATTCCAGCAAAAAAGGAACCTATGTAAAAGCTCTAGGCTGGGTCACTGGTCAGGGGATCCAAACCAGTTCTGTTCAGGGAGCTCCTTGCAGGCAGCTGGACTGGCTGGGATGTGTATGGGAAGGATGGAATGAAAGATCTCCAAACTGGCAGCTCCCTACCCAAGATCTTAGAGGTACAGACTATTATCCCATAGGCTCCAGAGAGAAACAGGACAGATTTAGTGCCTGGCTGGAACCTTGTGCAGAGGAGACATTCTAGAAGAGCCTTGGACAGGTCAAACCCCCATTTTGCCACCTGCTAAGTGAACTTAGATAAGTTATTTCCCTTACCTTCCACCTTAGAATCAACATTATGTGTCAGGTCCAAGGCAGAAGGATGGTATGGGCTAGGCAATGGGGGTTAAGTGACTTGCCCAGGGTCACACAGCTAGGAAGTGTCTGAATCCAGATTTGAACCCAGGACCTCCCAAAATGTCATTTCTTTCTTTCTTTTTTTTATTTAACTAGTCAATTTACAATGTTTTTCCTTGGTTACAAAAGTCATGTTCTTTCTCTCCCCTCCCCTCATCCCGTTCCATAGCCAACGCGCAATTCTACTGGGTTTTACATGTGTTCTTGATCAAAACCTATTTCCATATTGTTGATATTTGCACTAGGGTAATCATTTAGAGTCTACATCCCCAATCATATCCTCCATCGACCCATGTGATCAGGCAGTTGTTTTTCCTCCATATTTCTGCTCCCACAGTTCTTTCTCTGGATGTGGATAGTGTACTTACTCATAAATTCCTACAATTTATTTTGGATCATTGCATTGCTACTACTAGAGAAGTCCATTACATTCGATTATACCACAGTGTATCAGTCTCTGTGTACAATGTTCTCCTGGTTCTGCTCCTTTCACTCTGCATCAATTCCTGGAGGTTCTAGTTCACGTGAAATTCCTCCACTTCATTATTCCTTTGAGCACAATAGTATTCCATCACCAACATATACCACAATTTGTTCAGGCATTCCCCAATCAGAGGGAATTGCCTCATTTTCCAATTTTTTGCCACCACAAAGAGCACAGCTATGAATATTCTTGTACAAGCCTTTTTCCTTTTCTCTTTGGGATATAAACCCAGCAGTGCTATGGCTGGATCAAAGGGCAGACAGACTTTTAGCACCTTTTGACCATAGTTCCAAATTGCCCTCCAGAATGGTTGGATCAATTCACACCTCCACCAGCAATGCATTAATTTCCCAACTTTGCCACATCCCTTCAAACATTCATTACTTTCCATAGCTGTCATGTTAGCCAATCTGCTAGGTACCTCAGAGTTGTTTTGATTTGCATTTCTGATTATAAGAGATTTAGAACACTTTTAATGTGCCTGTTAATACTTTTGATTTCTTAATCTGAAAATTGCCTATTCATGTCCCTTGTCCATTTATCTATTGGAGAATGGCTTGATTTTTTTTGTACAATGATTTAGCTCTTTATGAATGTGAGTAATTAGATTTTTGTCATAGGTTTTTGTTATGAAGATTTTTTCCCCCAATTAGTTGCTTCCCTTTTTATTTTGGTTGCATTGGTTTTGTTTGTACAAAAACTTTTTAATTTAATGTAATCAAGATTTTTTTATTTTACATTTTGTAATTTTTTCTAAGTCTTGCTTGGTCTTAAAATCTTTCCTTTCCCAAAGATCTGATAAGTATACTATTCTGTGTTCAACTAATTTACTTATAGTTTCCTTCTTTATATTCAAGTCATTCACCCATTCTGAATTTATCTTGGTGTCGGGTGTGAAAATGTTGACCCAAACCCAATCTCTCTCATATAGTCTTCCAATTTTCCTAGCAGTTTTTGTCAAATAGTGGGGTTTTGTCCCAAAAGCTGTGATCTTTGGGTTTATCATAGATAGTCTTGCTGAGGTCACTTACCCCAAGTCTATTCCACTGATTCTCCTTTCTGTCTTTTAGACAGTACCATGTTGTTTTGATGACCACTGCTTTGTAGTATAGTTTGAAGTCTGCTACTGCTAGGCCACCTTCCTTCACAGTTTTTTTTTCATTATTTCCCTTGATATCCTTGATATTTTGTTTTTCCAAATGAACTTTGTTATGGTTTTTTTCTAATTTAGTAAAAAAGTTTCTTTGTATTACAATGAGCATGGCACTAAATAAGTAAATAAGTTTGGGTAGGATTGTAATTTTTATTATGTACTAACATACCCATCATACCCATAAGCAAGTAATGTTTTTCCAATTATTTAGATCTAGTTTTAATTGTGTGCAAAGTGTATTATAGTTGTGTTCTTATAGTTCCTCTGTTTCTCTTGACAGATAGATTCCTAAGTATTTTATATTATCTAGGGTGAATTTTTTTGAATAAATGTTATTTTTATTTGGTCAATTTTTCAAACATTATTCATTGGATACAAAAATCATTTTCTTTTCCTCCCTCCACTCCAGTCCCCTCCCCCCACATCCAATGTGCAGTTCCACTGGGTATCACATCTGTCCTTGATCCAAACCCATTTCCATGTTGTTGGTATTTGTGCTAGGATGTTCATTCAGAGTCCACATCCCCAATCATATCTCCTCGGCTCCTGTAGTCAAGCAGTTGCCTTTCTTCGGAGGTTTTACTCCCACAGTTTGTCCTCTGCTTGTGGATAGTGTTTTTTTCCCTCATAGACCCCTGCAGATTGTTCAGGGACATTGCATTGATACTTGTGGAAAAATCCATTATGTTTGATTGTACCACAGTGTATCAGTCTCTGTGTACAATGTTCTCCTGGTTCTGCTCCTTTCGCTTTGCATCACTTCCTGGAGGTTGTTCCAGTTCCCATGGAATTCCTCCACTTTATTATTCCTTTTAGCACAATAGTATTCCATCACCAACATATACCACAATTTGTTCAGCCATTCCCCAATTGAAGGGCATCCCCTCATTTTCCAATTTTTGGCCACCACAAAGAGCGCAGCTATGAATATTCTTGAACAAGTCTTTTTACTTATTGTCTCTTTGGGGTACAAACCCAGCAGTGCTATAGCTGGATCAAAGGGCAGACAGTCTTTTAGAGCCCTTTGGGCATAATTCCAAATTGCACTGTAGAATGGTTGGATCAATTCACAACTCCACCAGCAATGAATTAATGTCCCTACTTTGCCACATCCCCTCCAGCATTCATTACTTTCCTTTGCTGTCATGTTAGCCAATCTGCTAGGTGTGAGGTGGTACCTCAGAGTTGTTTGGAACACTTTTTCATGTGCTAATTAATGGTTTTGATTTTTTTGGCTGAAAATTGCCTATTCATGTCCCTTATCCATTTATCAATTGGGGAATGGCTTGGTTTCTTGTACAATTGATTTAGCTCTTTGTAAATTTGAGTAATTGAACCTTTGTCAGAAATTTTTGTTGTGAAGACTGTTTCCTAGTTTGTTGCTTACCTTCTGATTTTAGTTACATTGGTTTTGTTTGTATAAAACCTTTTTATTTATTTTACCTTTTGTGACTCTTTCTAAGTCTTGCTTGGTTTTAAAAACTCTCTTCCCAAAGGTCTGACATGTATACTGTTCTGTGTTCACATAATTTACTTATTGTTTCCTTCTTTATGTTCAAGTCGTTCACCATTCTGAGTTTATCATGGTGTAGGATGTGAGATGTTGATCCAAACCTAATCTCTCTCATACTGTCTTCCAACTTTCCCAGCAGTTTTTTATCAAATAGTGGATTTTTGTCCCAAAAGCTGGGGTCTTTGGGTTTGTCATGAACTGTCTTGCCCCAAGTCTATTCCACTGATCCTCCTTTCTGCCTCTTAGTACCAAATTGTTTTGATGACCATTGCTTTATAATATAGTTTAAGATCTGGGACTGCAAGGCCACCTTCCTTTATATTTTTTTTTCATTATTTCCCTGGAAATCCTTGAACTTTTGTTCTTCCAAATGAACTTTGTTACGGTTTTTTGTAATTCAGTAAAAAAGTTTTTTGGAAGTTCAAAGGGTATGGCACTAAATAGGTAAGTTTGGGTAGGATGGTCATTTTTATTATATTAGGTCGTCCTAACCACAAGCAGTTAATGTTTTTCCAATTGCTCAAATCTAGTTTTAGTTGTGTGGAGAGTGTTTTGTAGTTGTGTTCATATAGTTCCTGTGTTTGTCTTGGCAGATAGATTCCTAAGTATTTTATATTGTCTAAGGTGATTTTGAATGGAATTTCTCTTTCTAATTCCTGATACTGAGATGTGTTGGAGATATATAGAAATGCTGATGACTTAAGTGCGTTTATTTTGTATCCTGCAACTTTGCTAAAGTTGTTGATTATTGCAACTAGCTTTTTGGTTGATTCTCTAGGATTCCTTAAGTAGACCATCATATCATCTGCAAAGAGTGATAGCTTGGTCTACTCATTGCTTATTTTAATACCTTGAATTTCTTTTTCTTCTCTAATTGCTACAGCTACTGTTTATGGTACAATGTTAAATAATAGAGGTGATAATGGGCATGCTTGTTTCACTACTGATCTTATTGGGAATGCTTCTAATTTATCTTCATTGCAGATGATGTTTGCTGATGGTTTTAGATATATACTGTTTATTATTTTTAGGAAAGGCCCTTCTATTCCTATTCTTTCTAATGTTTTCAATAAGAATTAGTGTTGTATTTCGTCAAAAGCTTTTTCTGCATCTATTGAGATAATCATGTGATTTTTGTTGGTTTGCTTTTTGATATGGATGGTTTTACCAATATAGAACCATTCTTGCATTCCTGGTATAAATCCCACCTGATCATAATGAATAATGCTCATGATCACTTGCCAGAGTCTTTTTGCTAGTATTCTCTAATATTTTTGCATCCATGTTCATTAAGGAGATTGGTCTATAGTTTTCTTTCTCTGTTTTTGACCTACCTGGCTTTGGAATCAATATCATATTTGGGTCGTAAAAGGAATTTGGTAGAACTCCTTCTTTGCTTATTCTGTCAAATAGTTTGTATACTATTAGGATTACTTGTTCTTAGAAAGTTTGATAGAATTCAATTGTGAATCCATCAGGCCCTGGAGATTTTTTCTTAGGTAGTTCTTTGATGTTTTGTTCAATTTCTTTTTCTGATATGGGATTATTTAAGAATTCTATTTCTTCTTCTGTTAATCTAGGCAATTTATATTTTTGTAAATATTCATCCATATCACCTAGATTGCAATATTTGTTACCATATAATTGAGAAAAATAGTTTTTAATGATTGCCTTAATTTCCTCTTCATTAGAGGTGAGGTCTCCCTTTTCATCTTTGATACCGTTAATTTGTTTTTCTTCTTTCCTTTTTTTATTAGATTGACCAGTACTTTGTCTATTTTATGTTTTTTTTTTCAAAATACCAGCTGCTAGTCTAATTTCTTAATTCAATTGTTCTTTCAGTTTCAATTTTATTAATTTCTCCTTTCATTTTTAGGATCTCTAATTTAGTTTTCATCTGGGGATTTTTAGTTTGTTCACTTTCAAGTTTTTTGATTTGCATGTTCAATTCGTTGATCTCTGCCCTCTCTGATTTGTTAATATATGAACCCAAGGATATAAATTACCTCCTGAGTACTGTTTTGTCTGCATCCCATAGATTTTGAAAGGATGTCTCATCATTGTCATTTTCTTCAATGAAATTATTAATTGTTCCTATGATTTGTTTTTTAATCAATTTTAGAGAATCATATTATTTAATTTCCAATTAATTTTTGATTTGCCTATCCATGTACCCTTACTAATTATTACTTTTATTGACTTATGATCTGAAAAGGTTGCATTTATTATTTCTGCTTTTTTGTACTTATTTGCCATGTTTTTATGCCCTAGTACATAGTCAATCTTTGTGAATGTACCATGTGCTGCTGTTTTTCCCCTATTTATTTTTCTCCACATATCTATTAACTATTTTTTTCTAAGATTTCATTCACATCTCTTACCTCTTTCTTATTTATTTTTTGGTTTGATTTATGTAGATTTGATAGAGGAAAATTCAGGTCTCCCACTAGTACAGTTTTACTATATATTTCCTCCACTAGTTTTTCCTTTAGAAATTTGGATGCTATATCATTTTGTGCATACATGTTGATTACTGACATTTCCTCGTTGTCTATACTGCCTTTTATTAGGATGTAATTGCATTCCCTATCTCTTTTAGTCAGATCTGTTTTTACTTTGGCTTTGTCAGATATCATGATTGCAACTTCTGCCTTCTTTCTCTCAGTTGAGGTCCAATAGATTTTGTTCCAACATTTAATTCTAACCCTGTGAGTGTCTACCAGCCTCATGTGTGCTTCTTGTAGACAACATATCATAGGATTTGGGTTTCTAATCGACTCTGCTATTTGCTTTCATTTTATGGGTGAGTTCATCCCATTCACTTTCAAAGTTATGATTGTCACTTGTGTATTCCCCAACATTTTGATATCCTCTCCTAGTTCTGCCCTTTATTCTTTTCCTAAATCCTTTTAAACCAGTGGTTTGTTTTTAATCAGTCCCCTTATCCCTACCCTTATTATGCTTCCCTTTCTGCTCCCTCCCTTTTTGTTTCCTTTTTATTATTGGGGGGGTCTATTAAGTTCGCTCCCCCTCTCTTTCCCTCCCTTTTTGTACTCCCTGCCCCCTTCCCCCCTTGGTTTTCCCTTCTCACTTTCCCTGTAGAGTAAGATAGAATTCAATTCCCCAATGGGTCTAGAATTGATTTCACTGAGAGTAAGGTTTAAATATTATCTATTAGCACCCTCATCCTCTCCTTATAATATTACTCTCCCCCTCCCTTTCTCTTGTGCCTCTTTGTGTGATATAGATGATCCTATTTATCTTATTCCTTCACATTTCTCTTGGTGCCATCTTCTATTCTCTCCCTCCCTTTTTCTCTTTTTGCATATCATCTTATACCATGTATTATCCCAATCATCTTATACCATGTATTATCCCAATCTCTACCTGTGAATGATTCTTCTAATTACTATAATAGTGAACATAATTTTCAAGTTACAATAATATTTTCCATATGTTAATATAAACAGTTTGATCATATTGAAGCCCTTAAGGAAGAAAATTTAAATTAAAAACATTTTTTCCCTTTCCCCTCTCTTTCTTATTTACCTTTTCATGTTTCTCTTGATTTTTGTGTTTGGATATCAAATTTTCCACTTAATTCTGATCTTTTCTTTATAAATACTTGGAAATCTTCTACTTTGCTGAATGTCCATACCTTCCTCCCTAAGTATACAGTCAGTTTTGATGGATAGGTGATTCTTGGGTGAAGACCCAATTCTCTTGCCTTTCTGAATATCATGTTATAGGCCTTGGGGTCATTTAGTGTGTAAGCTGCCGGGTCTTGTGTGATCCTGATTGATGCTCCTTGGTATCTGAATTGTCTCTTTTTGGCTTCTTGTAGAATTTACTCCTTAGCTTGAAAGCTCTGGAATTTTGCAATTACATTTCTGGGAGTTGTCTTTTGAGGATTTAGTGTAGAGGGTGTTCTATAAACTCTTTCAATGTCTATCTTACCCCCTTGTTTAAGAACGTTAGGGCAGTGTTCTTGGATGATTTCTTGTAGTATGATGTCAAGATTTCTGTTTATTTCTGGGTTTTCAGGTAGGCCAATGATTCTCAATTTATCTCTTCAAGACCAGTTTTCCTGATCTCTCATCTTGTTGGTGAGATATTTTATGTTTTCTTCTATTTTGTCAGTCTTTTGACTTTGCTTTATCAATTTTTTCTGATTTGCAAGATCATTATCTTCCCATTTCCTAATTCTGGTCTTTAAGGACTAGTTTTCCACTATAATCTTTTTATTTCCCTTTTTGGTTTGGTCTAGCCTGCTTTTTGTGGCTTCCAGCTGTTTTTTCCAATTGGGAGTTCCTATCCTTTAAAGTATTATTTTCTCTTTTAACTATTTCCCACTTTTCTTGCCAACATCCTTCCATCTTTTTGATCAGCTCCAATGTACATTCTTCAAGAACTTGTGGACAATTTCCATTTTTTTGGAAGGTTTAGATGCATTTATTTATATGTTCTCTTCTGCTATTTCCTCTTTAGTCTGAATTTTTCCTCCATAAAAATTATCCAGGGTCAATGCCTTATTCTTGTTTTTCTTGGTGTTGGGATGTTGTTTTTTCTGAACGTTGTTTGCTATCACTATGGTGGTTTTTCCTTCCCTTCCCAGTCAGAAGTCTGAGTGAGGAAGGTAGGCTCTTTGTGTATGTAACTAAGGAGTGTGGATTTTTGCCTGAGGCCACCTCTCATGGCTCTGCAGTTTCTATTGTTTACTGCCCTTCTCTGTGCTTTCTCTCTGCAGGTGCCCATGGTCTGTGGTCTTCAGCCTGCTGGGGTCTCACGTCTAGCTGCTCTCAGGTCTTTGGTGGTCTTAGTCAGGTGCCAAGGAACTAGAGTTGCCCTTGCTCACTTTAGAGATGCCCCTTGCTCACTCACTGATTCTACCACACTGGCTCTGACTTTGGCTATGTAGGTAGGGTGGGGGAGCATTGATCAGCTCACGCTTGGTGGAAGCTATTTCACCCCTTTATAGTGTGGAAATGCCCAACTCCCACGTACCTTCTATGCTGAGCCCTACTATAGAGTCCCTTCATTCATATGAATTTGGGTTTTTTGGCCTTTTGAGGTGGTCTATATCTGTAGGTGGTGAGGAGAGGAAGAGTCCTGGATCTTCAAGGCTGCCATGTTTACCCAGAAGTTTACCAAAAGGTCATTTCTTTTTTTTACATTTTTTTATTTTTATTTTTTTTTATTAATATATTTTATTTGATCATTTCCAAGCATTATTCATTAAAGACATAGATCATTTTCTTTTCCTCCCCCCCACCCCCCATAGCCAACACTAAGTCCACTGGGCATTAGATGTTTTCTTGATTTGAACCCATTGCTTTGTTGATAGTATTTGCATTAGAGTGTTCATTTAGAGTCTATCCTCTGTCATGTCCCCTCAACCTCTGTATTCAGGCAGTTGCTTTTTCTCGGTGTTTCCACTCCCATAGTTTATCCTTTGCTTATGAATGGTGTTTTTTTCTCCTGGATCCCTGCAAGTTGTTCAGGGACATTACACTGCCCCTAATGGAGAAGTCCATTACGTTCGATTATACCACAGTGTATTAGTCTCTGTATACAATGTTCTCCTGGTTCTGCTCCTCTCGCTCTGCATCACTTCCTGGAGGTTGTTCCAGTCTCCATGGAATTCCTCCACTTTATTATTCCTTTGAGCACAATAGTATTCCATCACCAACATATACCACAGTTTGTTCAGCCATTCCCCAATTGATGGGCATCCCCTCGTTTTCCAGTTTTGGGCCACCACAAAGAGTGCAGCTATGAATATTTTTGTACAAGTCTTTGTGTCCATTATCTCTTTGGGGTACAGACCCAGCAGTGCTATGGCTGGGTCAAAGGGTAGATATTCCAAAAGGTCATTTCTAAGATTGCTTCCAGCTCTAATTTTCTGGGACTATGGAATTAAATTTGCTTCAGTCTTAAGGCTTGAATTTGAATCCTATCTCTGTGATGTGACTACTGAATAAATAGTTCAGTACTGAACCACTCCAGGTCCTCTTCAGCACTGAACAAAATCTTTCACCTCTGTGGGTTTTGGTCTCATCCTCTTTAAGTCGAGGGGGTTACACTGGATTACCTTTTGGGTCCCTTTCTGCTCTAAATCCTTTGACCTGTTGAAGAGATGATGTAAACATACTCTATGTTCTTACTTTAATAATAACTCACATTTCTATGCCCCTTTAAGGCTCCTAGGGGCTTTTCTCACAACCTTGAAGGGTCAGGTTGAATCAATAAGCATTTATTAGGGGCAGATAGGTTGCTTGGTGGATTGAGAGCCAGGGGTGGAGATGGGAGATCCTGTGTTGCTTCAAATCTGGCCTCAGATACTTCCTAGCTATGTGACCCAAGTCACTTAATCTCAATTGCCTAGCCCTTCCCTCTCTTTTGCCTTGGAACCAATACTTTGCATCAATTCTGAAACAGAAAGTAAGAGTTTAAAATTTTTAATTCAGAATGTTCCCTGGAAGATCAAATACTCAATTAAAGCTTAAATACTTTGGCCATATAACAAGAAGATGGGCCTCACTGGAAAAGAGCTGGATGTTGAGAAAGATTGAAGGCAAAAGAAGGAGATGGCAGAAGTGCGAACACAGGGCAGAAGGTACATAGTTTTAAGGAAGTGTAGCCTGAGACCCTTTTAAGTTATGTAATTCAATCTTGAAAAAAATCACTTACCTTCTGTTTGCCTCAGTTTCCTCAACTATAAAATTGGTATAATCATAACACCTACCAGGAATAAATAAAATAAAATTTGTAAAGTATGAAGCACAGTGTCTGGCATAAAGTAAAGTACTATATATATGTAATCTATAAATGCTAGTTATTATTGTTGTTGTTACTATTATTAATAACTATATCTTCAGGGGGCTTATGTTCTTAACAGGAAGACATAATATACATATGAGGTTCATTTACCCATTTATGCCAAATATAGGCAAATACAATTTCCAGGGGCCTATTCAGGCATGATTTCAATTCAACAAATTTTATTAACTACCTACTACTTTCAACATTTTGCTAGGCACTGGGGATTTTTTATAAAATAATAATTCCTGCTCATAAGGAGCTTATATTCTACTGAATTAATGCCTGCAGAAGGAAGACTCCTAATCATTTATGTAATTCAGGTAAAAGTTGATGGAAGAAAGAGTAAGAGTTTACAGGGATAGTGATTAAAAATACATATCCTTCGGGCAGCTAGATTGCTGGGTGAATAGAGAGCCAGATTTGGATATGAGAGAAAGTGGATTTAAATCTGGCCTCAGACATTTCCTAGATGTGTGACCCTGGGCAAGTCAATTTCCCCAAATTGACTAGCCCTTAACCGCTCTTCTGCCTTGAAACTGAAACTTTGTATTGAGTCTAAGGCAGAAGGTAAGGGTTTAAATTTTTATTTTTTTGAAAATTTTATTTAATTAGTTTAGACTATTTTTCCATGAGTCAAGATTCATGTTCTTTCCCTCTCCTCCCCCCAACCCCTCCCATAGCTGACACACAATTCCACTGGGTTTTACATGTGTCATTGATCCAGACCTATTTCCATATTATTAATATTTGCACCAGGGTGATCATTTAGAATCTACATCCTCAATCATATCCCCATCGACCATGTGATCAAGCAGTTGTTTTTCTTCTGGGTTTCTGCTCCCACAGTTCTTCCTCTGGATGTGGGTAGCTTCTTTCTCATAAGTCCCTTAGAATTATCCTGGGTACATGGCTGCTAGTAGAGAAGTCCATTACATTCGATTGTACCACAGTCTATCAGTCTCTGTGTACAATATTTTCCTGGTTCTGCTCCTCTCACTCTACATCACTTCCTGGAGGTTATTCCAGTCTCCATGGAATTCCTCCACTTTATTATTCTTTTGCGCACAATAGTATTCCATCACCAACAGATACCACAATTTGTTCAGCCATTCCCAAATTGGAGGGAATTTTCCAAGAAGGTAAAGGTTTTAAAAAGTCCATACTCCTAAAATCCCAATAAAAATCCCATACTCCTAAAATCCCAATAAAAATCCCATACTCCTAAAATCACCAATGGGTAGTGAACATCATCATAATCAAATTCACTTCCCTTGCTGACTTTCCTTCTGCTCCCAGCCTGCAAAAGCTATTTGGATGATGGTAGAGTGGAAAGGAGGCAGATAGATAGCTCAGTGGATAGAGCAATGGACCCAGAGTCAGGAAGATCTGACTTCAAATCCAGCCTTAGACATTTACTAAATGTGTGACCCCAGGCAAGTCATTTAACCTCCGTTCACCTTAATCCACTTGAGAAGAAAATGGAAACCTCTCTATTATCTTTGCCAAGAAAACCCCATGGATGTTATAGTCCCCGGGGTCATGAAGTGTTGGACCAGTTAAATAACCTAGGTGCCCAGTAGGAAGGGGCACTAACTCTGGAGTTTAGAGGATTATTTGTGATTCTTCCTACTCATGTGACTGTGGGCAACTCATTTAATCTCCTGGGCCTCTGCTTCCTCATCTGTAAAATGAGACGGTTGAACTAGATGGCCTCTGAGGTGCTTTTCTAGCTTGAGATGGATGTTCCTATGATTCATAGCTCATGTAGTAACAGGAGGTGGTTAACTTTGGCCACTGGAGCCCTGGAACACTGAATCATCGATGATCCTGAAGTGAGATGAAGGTTGTAGGAGACCTCTCTTTATGAAAGCAGGAAAGGGCTCCTGGGGCAGCAGGTGACCTGGCAGAGAATCAAACCATGGGTGTTGGAAATTTCCAGCCAGTTCCAGGGAGTCCTAGAACCCAGCTCTAGGAAGGTGTGGCTAGTACAGTAGACTAAGCTGGGGTGTGGGAAGGTGGGGTTCCCAAAAACCAGTTCCAGAGAACCTCAGATTAGGTCTCTTGGAAGGTGTGGCCAGCACAATACGGGTGTGAGTCAGTGGTACCCCCATAACTAGAATCTTTTTTATTTCATGCATAAGGGTCTTTTCTTAACTCTCCCTCAATGTACCAAGGGAAGACAGAGGGGTGTAGTGAAATGAAAGCCAAATTTGGAGTCAGAGGACCTGGGCTTAACTCTTCTCTGTGATATTTACTAGCTGTGTGAAGTTGTCGACCTCTCTGGTCTTCAGCTTGTCCTCTATCAAGTAAGATGGTTCTCTAGAATTTGGTCTTAGAGATTTGCCTAGAATTTTTGTAGTTGTTCAGTCACGTCTGACTCTTTGTAGCCCCATTTGGGGTTTTCTAGACAAGTATACTAGAGTGGCTTGCCATTTCCTTCTCCAGCTCCTTTTATATATAAGGAAACTGAGACAAACAGGGTTAAGTGACTCACCTAGGGACACATAGCTAGTAAGTGTATTAAGGTGGGATTTGAACTTATGAAGCTGAGTCTTCCTGATTCTAAGACAAGTGCTCCATGCACTGCACAATACAGCCATTATAGTAACATTACATATTAACAACATATGTTATTATATGATATACTATTATTAATTATATATTACAATTATATATTAACCATCATATTAACAATAAAATTTGAACTCATGTGCGAAAGGAAGTCTTCTATTTACTACAGCAGTCATCTTCAAATTTTGTGGTCTCAGGATGTCTTTACACTCTAAAAAATGATTGAGGCCCTCTTAAAGAGCTTTTGTTTATGTGGATTATACTTATTCATATTAACCAAATTATAAATTAAAAAGTCTTAGTAATATTACGAAAATTGTTTTGACCTTACAGACCCTAAAAGCATCTCAAAGGTCTCTGAACCACACTTTGAGAATCATTGCTTCATACAATGAAGCCTCTCTAGGGCATGAAAAAGATAAATAAATTGGTCCCTCAGTAGATGACCTTGCTCCATACTTGACTAAGAAAATAGAATCCATTTACCAAGGGCTTCCTTCTCTCTCTTCTTCTACATCTAAAACTGCTTATCACATCCCATCCACCATTTTCTCTTCCTTTACTCCAATATCTGATGACGAGGTAAGTGATCCATCTCCTTTCTAAGGTCAACTCCACTTACTCCTGGTACCGTGATACCATCTCTGGCAGACAGTTCCCTCAATCATCCACTACCCTTTTGTAATCTTTAATCTCTTTATCTCCTGACTCCTGCTCTGCTGCATACAAGCCTACCCAGTTCTCCCCAATCTTTTAAAACACACACACACACACACACACAATCTCAGAAACAGGCATACCACACTTCACTTGATCCTACCATATGAACTGGGCTACTTGCTCTTCCCTTGTAGATCCTAATTTTATCTCTCCACTTAATGCTTTTGTACAGGTTGTCTTTCTTGCCTAGAATGCACTTGCTCCCTTCTCATCTCTTAACTTTTAGCAATTCTAGCTCCCTTTAAGCTCAGCTCAAGTAGCCTCCTGTATAGGAGCTTTTCATGTCCCACCTCTATTCCCTTCCCCAAATAATACTGGATTTACTCTGGTAAGCAGACAGACAGACAGAGAGACAGAAAGATAGATAGTTAGATAGACAGACAGACAGACAGACAGACAGATAGATAGATAGATAGATAGATAGATAGATAGATAGATAGATGAATAGACAGATATACTGGAGCCAACTCAAATTTGTATTACTAAATTTTATTCTTTTTTTTTAACCCTTACCTTCTGTCTTAGATCAATATAAATTGTAATAATTAAATTTATATCTCTATAATAAAAATATTATATTTTATCAGGTTCATTAAGGCTCATTAGAAATCAAGGAATAAAGAGGATACAAAATAAAAACCACGTGCCCATGACGGGTTAGCCAATTTCAAAGTTTCCCCGCCTTACCATCATGACTGCTCATGCTACCTCATGCAAGAAGAGAGCATGTGGGAGGTGTTACTGCCAGTTAAATACCAATAATGTGATCTCACCAACGTGGAGACACAGGAAAGATTATAGGGAATTCTGGGAAATACCAAGGACTTCTGGGGAATGAAATCTAAGGTTGTGAAAATCTCCACTTATACAAAATATGGGTTCCAAGGAAGAAGAGTGGCAACCATTAGGCAATTGGGATTAAATTGGGACCTGGCTCACTATCCACTGCTTCACCTAGCTGTCTCTATTTTTAAATTTTCAGTGTGAGCATGTAACAACTCAGAAATCGGCAAATACTACAAATCAGAGTTTGATTTATTGTTTTGTTGATTTTACAGATGAAACCCAGGGAAGTTATGGTTTGTTCAAGCTTATAAAGTTACTTATATGTATATATATTATTATACTTTTACCTCCAATTAAAAGTAGGCTTAAAAAAAAAAAACCTCACCTTCTTTCTTATTGGAGTTTTCTTTCTTTCCTTTTTTTAATCCCTTATCTTCCACCTTAGAATCAATACTATGTATTGGTTCCAAGGCAGAAAAGTAGTGGTAAGGACTAGGCAATGGGGGTGAAGTGACTTGTCCAGGGTCACACAGCTAGGAAGTATATGAGGTCAGATTTAAACCCAGGACTCCCTGTCTCTAGGCCTTGCTCTCAATCTACTGAACCACCCACATGCCCCCCTTACTGGAGTTTTCTTGAGAAAGAAACTTGTCAAGAAAACTTAAGTATCAGTTCCAAGGCAGAAGAGTGGTAAGGACTAGGCAACTGGGGTTAAATGACTTGTCCAAGGTCACACAGCTAGGATGTATCTGAGGCCATATTTGAAGCTGGGACCTCCCATTTCCCAGGCTGGCTCTCTATTCACTGAGCTATCTCACTATCCTTAAAAGTAAGCTTCTTGAGAAAAGGGTCCTCTGTTTACAAAGCAGCTGAGTGGTGCAATGGATAGAGCATTGAGCCTAGAGTTAGGAAGACCTGACTTCCAATCCATCCTCAGACAGTTAGCTGAGTGTCCCTGGGTAAGTCACTTCATCCTGTTTGTCAAAGTATCCTCATCTGTAAAATGGGCTGGAGGAGAAAATGGCAAACCGCTCCAGTATCTTGGTCATGAAAATTCCAAAAAGGGGACACAAAGAATTGGAAAATTCTAAACAACAATAACAAAAGTCCTAATACCTAACTTTGCGCGGTTCAGTAGAAATTTAGTAAAAGCTTATTGATTCATTGCTTTTGCTTGACCATCTTACACAGGGATTTGAAGAATGCCCCATCCATCTATGAACCCGTCAGGCTTGGCACAATGTCTATAATTCCAACAGAAGGTGTTGTTGTTTGTCCTTTGTTTGCAAAGAGACCCAATGCCATTACTGGGTGATGTCTGAACTTGTGCATGAATTAGATTTCAATGAGGCAAAGCAGTACAAAGTGTGTTAAGTATTGTGTCTCCTGTTACAATGCACCCAAAGAATATTCAGGGAAGCCTCTAGCTACTGGGAGAGAAGGACAGAGGTGAGAGAGGGGGCTTAGTCTGGCTCCTCTTTCATAGTTTGTAATATATGTGACACATAAACAGCAATCTCATATAAAAATATTCTTTTACTACCCAGAGTGGCATTGAGTTTTCTCTAGTCCAAGGTCCAAGGTCCCAGAATTCTCTGATGCTGTAAATAATGTAACTGGCCTGGTGCCCCCCTCCTTGGGTGGCCAAGCCATCCCACCATCCTTTTCCTTGCTGGCTCTCCTGGTCTGACTTCCCCAGGGAGTCACCAAAAGGCAAAAACTTTCCTTTACCATCTGAAAAGGTGCTGCCTCAGGTTCCAGGGAGATAAATCCTGGTGAAACTCAGTCCTTTGTTCTGATTATCTCAGAAATGCCCTTGGCACTGGTTCTGGTCCTCTTCTAGGGTTGAGAAATGTTGCCTCCCCCCCCCCCCCCAGGCAAGGGTGGGCAGGGATTCCTGGGCTTCTCTGGCATGGGTTTTCACACCCCCTCTCCTCTGGCTACATGCTGCCCAGGCCTGTCACTGAGCTCAGGGCTTGGAAGATTTAGAGACAAGATTTAGGACAAAGGAATTCCCTGGCATGTCCCCAGAAAAGGGAAGCCCTGAATGAGTTTGAAGTGGAGGTTTCCCCATGGATTGCCTAAACTCCTTCCTTTAGGGTTGTCAGGCTCCCCATTTATAAAATGAACATAATAATAGCCCCTCCTTCACTAGATTCTTATTAGGATCAAATGGTATACATAAAAACATTTTGCAAACCTTATTATTCACTTGTTTCAGTTGTACCTGAATCTTTGTGACCCCAATTTTTTTTTTGCAAAGATTTTGCAAAGGTTTTCTTTGCAAAGATATTGGAATAGTTTGCCATTCCTTCTCCAGCTCATTTTTCAGATGAGGAAACTGAGGCACACGGGGTTACCTGATTTGCCCAAGGTCATCCAGCTAGTGGCTGAGGTCAAATTTGAACTCGGGACAGAGTCTTCCTGACTTCAGTTCGGACATTCTTTCTACTTAAAGTGCTCTATAAATGGCTCTCTCAGGAGCTCGAAGAGACATCAGAAGTCATTTAATCCAGTCTCCTCACTTTACAGAGGAGGAAACCGAAACCCAAGAGATTAAGAGACTTGTTCAAAGTCACATGAATAGTAAGCATCAGCATCCCACAGCCCACTTTAGTGGATCACTCCCCTCTGTAGCATCCCTGACAGGTGTCGTCCAGGCTCTCCCCCCCAATTTTCCTCTGGAAAGTCTCATCCTGCTCATCTCCCCAGACAGACTGGTTTCTTTTAGAGGCTATAGATGGCTACAGGTCTCCTCCACCTTTCATTACCCCCTTCCCCAGCTATTCTCTTCCAGCGCCATCTTGAGCATGAGTGGACTCAAGTGGCCTCCTTAGGATTTGGGAAAAGGGGGTGATGAGCCAGAAGCTCTTCTGGCTGCTGGGAGTCTTGCAAATCTGCAAGTGATTCCCCTGAAACTGGTACTTAAGAACCTGAATTAGATGAATAATAATAGCTAACCTCACCACCACCCCAGGAGAGGTAGGGACTATTATTATCATCACCAGTTTCAGATAAGGAAACTGAGGCTAGATTTGAACTCGTGGTTGTTACTCTGGCCACTGAATCCTTAGTTTCCTTTGTAGCCCAGCACAGGTGCTACAGTACCTTCTACTGGAAGCTTTTCCTGGTCTTCCCCCCAGTTATTAGTGCTCTCTCTGTCTCTGTCTCTGTCTCTGTCTCTGTCTCTGTCTCTGTCTCTGTCTCTGTCTCTCTCACTCTCTCTCTCTCTCTCTCTCTCACACACACACACACAATTACTTTGCATTTACTCTGTCTCTTGTGTATACTTATCCTTGATTACAGCTTCTCCAGCAGTAGAATCTAAGCCCCTTCATTAGTAATTAGTAATTACTAAGTTTCTGATCTTTGTACCGAGTAGAGTACCTGGACACATTATTTGTAATTGTTTAGTCGTTTTTTTAGTCACATCTGACTCTTTTTTACTCCATTTAGGGTTTCTTCTTGGCAAAGAGGCTGAAATGGTTTGTCATTTTCTTCTCCAGCTCATTTGACAGATGAAGAAACTGAGGCAAACAGGGTTAAGTGACTTGTCCAGGGTCACACAGCTAGTAAACTCATGAACATGAGTCTTCCTGAATCCAGGACCCCAAAGTCTACCAGTGTACCACCTAGCTGTCCAGGGACACATTCTAGGTATTACAAAATGCTTGTTGAATTGGATGGCATTCTGATTGCCATTATTATCCCGCTGTATTCTCCTCTGGTCAGACTGAGTATTGTATTCAGCTCTTTATGTGACCCCCCCCCCCCCCATGGACCATAACTATCTAGGAGGTATTCTTAGCATGGATACTAGAGTAGTTTGTCCTTCTTTCTCCAGTGGATCCTTTGTCAGGAAGTCAGAGGTTAAGTGACTTGCCCAGAGTCACAATGCTAGGACATGTCTGAGGCCAGAGTTCAACTTAGTCTTTCCCGATTCCAGGTCTAGCACTCTATCCACTGAACCACCTTGCTGCCTCCTTGACAAACAGATCTTAAATGACTTGCTCACACAAGTAGGAAGGTGCTGAGGTTGGATTTGAACTCAGGTCTTTCTGACCCCAAGCTCAGGGCTTTGGGCCTTTATATTCAGGAGTACATTTTAGGGAAAAAATGCCAAACCAGATGAAGAACCCCTGAAGAAGGAGGTGACTAGGACTGTAAAGCAACGTGAAAGTTTTCTGTGATATTGAGGTCCAGGTTCCTTGGTTCCTCCCTCCCTCCTTCCTTCCTTCCCTCCTTTCCCCCTTCCCCCTTAACTTCCATCTTAGAATCAATACTGGGTATTGGCTCCAAGGCAGAAGAGTGGTAAGAGCTAGGCAATGGGGATTGAGTGACTTGCCCAGGGTCACACAGCTGGGAAGTGTCTGAGGTTGCATTTGAACCGAGGACCTCCCATCTCTGGGCCTGGCTCTCAATCAATTGAGCCACCCAGCTGTCCCCCAAGTGCTTTCTTAACAAACATGGAATGGTCTGCCTTTCTGAGAGAGTGAATCCTTAGTCAATGGAATTGTTCACACAGAGACTGGAATTTGCCTTTAAGATTCCATAAAGGCACTGGACAAAATTGGCATCAGACAGAAGGTTTTTCAAATGGATCCCTGTAACTCTGAGAAGTCATGGGTTCAAATCCCAACTCTGACACTTCTGCCTCTGGGACTTGAATAAGTTACTTCAAGGGGATGCAGTGGAAAGAGGATCTGAGCCTGGAGTCTGAAGGACTCGAATTCAAATCTGGCCTCTTACTAGCTGTGGAACCCTGGGCAAATCACTTAACCCTAACTGCCTCAGTTTCCTCATCTGTAAAAAATGAGCTGGAGAAGGAAATGGCAAACTATTCTAGGATCTCTACCAAGAAAACCCCAAAAGGGGTCATAAAGAGTTGAACATGACCGAACTGAAGTCACTTTAGGCACAGCTGGCCTTAGGAAAATAATTTGAGGAATTTGGTCAGATAGATCTCCATTGCAATTGAGTAACAGTCTTTACCATTAGAGATCCCCTTTTTTTTGGCTTTTAATGGCTTTTTGTTCTTTTACATCCATCTACCAGTATTAAGCTCCCTTCTATGGGCCAGGGAGTGTCCCTGTGATACAAGTACAAAGCAGGAAACAATCCCTACTTGCTGGGAGTGTTTATGACCTATTAAAGTGCCAGCACCCCCTAGGAAGTCTACCTCTTTTAACCTCTTTGGAGGGAATGTCCTGGGGGGTTGGGGCACAGATTTGCCATCTGAACACAATGTCCTGGTCCTGTGGAAATGGACCCGCATGGAGGCAGCTGGTAGGTAGGTGGCCATGCAGAAGCCTCCTCCTGAGAGAAAGGGGGGCAGGCTGTGAGAGGGAGCGAACTGCCACAGCAGATCTCTTCAGGGTTCTGTTGGCCTTGGCTTGACAGTTTTCTCTGCCAAGGTATCAACAGTTGTTGTTGTTTGGGGGGAACACGGTGTTTTGGGAAACTGGTACCAAAAACCCTTAAGCTGATTCAAATTCTTTTTCTTCCACTTACCTCAGCCAAGTCAGTTGGCCTTTGGACTCAGTTTCTTCCCCGGTAAAATGACTTTGACCTCTACGTCTCTTTCAGCAGAAAGTCCTGGGTTCAAATCTCAACTCCCTCGCCCTTTGTGACTGGCCAAACCACCTAAACTCCCTGGAGCCTCAGTTTACTCATTCATTTAAAAAAGCAAGGGAATTGGATCTCCAAGACCCCTGGCTCTAGCTGCGTGTGTGCCAGCAAGAGGCTGACTCGGTCCCTTCTCCCGCAGCCTCGGTTGCTTCTCTGGTTTCATCCTCCCCCCACTCCCCAGCCCCCACCCCCAACAACTTCGAATCAACTCCACTTTGGCCAGACCTGGAGAGCCGGGGAACAGCTGTTCCGCCTAGCCAGGCTGCTGGCATCAGCGCTTTCCTTGGGCTCACACTCCATCTCCCCACCTCGCTAAACAATCATTTAACAAAATATGCAAATGGTATAATTACTGTTATTTGTTTTGCTGATATAAGTGTTTGAAATGCAAATGTCAAGTTTGGTCTCTTTTTCCCCCTTTTGCCTGGCCATTTGCAATTCGATGAGCTTCTCCTGCTTGGGCCCTGAGAGGGGAGGGGGATATCCCCCCCCTCCACACTCCGGCGTCAGCCCCCCTCCCCCAAAGTGGCCCATCCTCTGCCAGGCTGAGTGATGACTGGGCAGGATTACTCACCGTAACTCCTTAGCTCTGCCGCCCGCCGTGGCCAACCTGAGTGGGAAGGCACGACTAATTGCTTCCCCGGCAGGAAAACAAAAGCCTAGCTCACTCTTGGCTCGCCTGCTGGGGAGGTGTCTGCCACCAGGGGAGGGAGGCAGAGAGGGGGTCTCCTTCCGCCCAAGACAAGACAAGGCTAGGAGGGTAAGACGGGACACCTCACTCAATTGCCCCCTCCCCCCACGCCCCCACTGCCTTTCTAGCTGTGACCTCGGCTAAGTCACTTTCAGACCTGAGACTCTCAGATGCTTTAAAAAAAATAAAAATAAACCCGCACCTTCCCTCTGAGGATCCATACTGTGTATTGGTTCTAAGGCAGAAGAGCTGGAAGGGTGTAAGTGACTAGACTGGGAAAGTATCTGAGATCACATTTGAACCCAGGACCTCTGGGCTTTATGAACCGAGCCACCTAGTGGCCCCTAGATGATTCTTTCTTGTCTCTAAACTTAAGGTAGGAGATCTGGGTTCTGGTCCTGGTCTTCAACACTTGAACTCTGTACCATCCCCTTCCCTCAGATGCCTCATCAGTAAGATATCAGCCCTCCTTTGTCTGAACAATAGAACTGGAAGAGATTCCCTAGAGGTTATTTAGTTTGCCTTTCTTATTTTATATAGGGGGAGGAATATGCAGACCTAAATGTGGGAAATGACTTGTCCAAGGTCACCCAGGCAATTTTACATTTGAGGCATTTATAGATGTATTTTTATTTCTAAATTTATATGAATACAAATTAATATATTATATACATAATATATTAATTTGTATTCCTATAAATTATTATATAAATTTATATTCCTATAAATAAACTGAGATTCTCAGAAGTTAAATGTGTGTGTGTGTGTGTGTGTGTGTGTGTGTGTGTGAAACCCAGACTAGTTGGAGGCAGAGCCAGGACTAGAGACTAAGTCTTATGACTCTCAGCTATTGTTTTACTTTCTATACCAGGAAGCTTCTGCTGGATGAGATCAGGGATGCTAAGGAGCTCTGGAAAGTCAATAGCACTGTCCTGATGGGTAATCTGTTCACCATTCTTGAGCCTCTGATTCCATCCATGAGCCTTTTCATTTTCTGGGATTGGTGGGAGGAGGGAGCATAGAGGGCCATCCACTGGGCTGCAATTCTTCAATGACAGAGAATTTTTTAAAATTAATATGTCTTTTTAGGAGTTCTTAATGATTTCTTGTTATTTTTATATACTAGTCACTTTCTAATATCACATCTCTCCCCACATAATTGTTATTCTGTCATTTCAGCTGTATCTGACTCTTTATGACCCCATTTGGGTCTTTCTTGGCAAAGAGACTTGGAGTCCTTTTTTGCTGTTTCCTTCTTCAGCTCGTTTTGAAGAAGCAGAGGCAAATAGGGTGAAGTAACTTGTCTAGAATTAAATAGCTAGTAAGTGTCTGAGGCTCGATTTGAACTCAGGAAGATGAGTCTTTCTGACACCCCAGTAGCCACTCTATCTACAGCACCACCTAGCTGGCCCAGCCAATTTTAGGAGTTTTTACTATTTTATTGTTATTTTTTCTTTTATATGCTGGTCACTTTCTAATATTGCACACCTCTCCCCCATAGAGTCCTTCCTTGTAACAAAGAAAGGCAGGCAAAGGATGAGTTCACAGGGACCCCCAGCTGATAAAAGGATGGCTCTTTCTGGGTTTACAAATCAGATTTTTCACAAGACTCTATGAAGCATGTAAAACAAGCTTTCATTTATTATCTCTACTTTTTTAAAACCCTATACCTTCCATCTTAGAATCAATAATGTGTATTGATTCTGAGAGGTAAGGGCTAAGTAATCGAGGGTTAAGTGACTTGCCCAGGGTTACACAGCTCACAAGTGTCTGAAGTTAGATTTGAACCCAGAACTTCATGTCTGTGAGCCTGGCTCTCAATCCATTAAGTCACGTAGCTGCCCCTTGTTATCCCCATTTTACAAAGGAAACAGATTCTCAGAAGTTAAATAACTTGACCAGTGTCACCAAGCTAATAAATACTAAATTTAGGATTTCAGAGGTCTTAGATTAAGAGCTCTTTAAGGGAGCAGCTGGGTGGCTCAGTGGATTGAGAGCCAGGCCTGGAAATGGGAAGACCTGGGTTCAATTATGACCCTAGACACTTCCTACCTGTGTGACCCTGGGCAAGTCACTTAACCCTAGCCCTTACTGCTGTTCTGCTTTGGAACCAATATTCAGTATTGATTCTAAGATGGAAGATAAGGTTTGTTTGTTTTTTTAAGAGCTCTTAAATATATATATATACACCAAGGTTTGGGCTGATATTTGTATCTTATACTGGGGCAGCTAGGTAGTGGAGTGGATGGAGCCCTAGAGTCAGGAAGACTCCTCTTCTTATGTTCAAATCTGGTCTCAGACACTTCCTAGCTGTGTGACCCTGGGCAAGTCACTTAACCCTATATACTTCAGTTCCCTTGTCTGTAAAATGGGCTGCAGAAAGAAATGGCAAATCACTCTAGCAACTTTGCCAAGAAAACCCCAAACTGGGTCATGAGGAGTCAGACAAGACTGAACTGCACCTTATAAATGTCCATTGACCAGAATTTTTCCAGCAGTGGCAGGATTGGGCACCCAGTGGCCATGTATTCCTGAGTTGAGAGTAGAACTGTGTTGCTGAATTTTCCTTTCTATCCCTAGCCTTGGTCTTCCCCCATTCTCCATAGACTGCCCCTCACTAGTAAACCCAACCTCCACAGCCAACAGTGGAGAGAGTTAAAAAAAGCCTTTGGTGGAGCAGTTATGAGTGGCAACATGGTGTGGAGGAAAGATTACAGGATTCTAGGTTGAAAGCTGGAGGGGACCTTCAAGCCCGTCTAATCCAATCTTTTTTTTTTTTAACCCTCACCTTCCCTCTTAGAATCAATACTGTGTATCAGTTTAAAAGCAAAAGAGAGGTAAGGGCTAGGCAATGGTGGTGAAGTGACTTGCCCAGGATCACATAGCTAGGAAGGGTCTGAAGCCAGATTTGAACCCCCCCAAACCTCTCATTTGTAGCCCTGGCTTTCTCAATCCACTGAGCCATTGAGTTGCCCCTCCCCCCCAATCTAATCCAATCCAGGTTATAGATTTAGAGCTGGAAAGGACCTTAAAGGACCTTCCCATTTTACAGATGAGGAAACTGAGGACTAGGAAGGTTGACTTGCACCAAATCACACAACTACTAAATAGCAAAGCTGGGATTTGAACCTAGCTCCTCTGACTTTAGACCTTTCTACTATACTTCAGCAACAGTTTCCCTCACAGAATAATGGATTAAAGGTCAGGAAGGCACTCACTCAGACGTTAAATAGTCCAACCCACTTAATACTACAGATAAACCGAGAATCAGTTCAGATTTGAACTCTGGTTTTTTGATTGCACCACATCAGCCTTCGTCCAAGCCCTGACTGCCCTTAACTTGATATGTATCACTCTCCCCACCATCCCCAGCCTCAGTGTTCTCATCTGTAAAATGAGGGGATGAAACTAGACAATCAGCATCATTACCCACTTTGTAGACACTCCTCCCCACTCCAGGCACTTTCTCTGTGTGTCCTCCATGCTTACAATGTTCTGTCTCCCTCTCATCTCTGCCTCTTGGCTTCCTTCAAGCATCAGCTAAAATCTCCTCTTCTCCTGGAAGCCTTTCCCAACTGCTCTTAATTCTAGCATCTTCCCTCCTTAATGATCTCCTCTTTATCCTGTCGATAGCTTGCTCATAAATTTCTGTTTGTTTGCTGTCTCCTCAATGAGATTGAGAGTTCTTTGAGGGCAGACAGGGACTGTCTTTTACCTTTTTTGTACCCCCCACCCCCAGACCTTAGCACACTGTGGAACATAGTAGGTGCTTTATAAAGATTTCTCAACTGACTAAAGATCCCTCCTCCATCCCCAGGATCATTCTTTGCCCCACACACACTTAGACCATAGCTCAGATCACACTTCCCAAAGGGCTTGTCTCCTGGTTCCTGTATTGCAGGGGATTAGTTTCCAGGCAAGATCATAACTCTAATAATAACTCAGACGTGGGTAGCACTTTATACTTTCCAAAGTGTTTTCACATCCATTATCCCAACCACCCTGTGGGGTAGTAGTGTGGGTATTAGTATCAGCATTGAGTAAAGGGGAAAACATGCAGATGGGCTATGAGCATTTCCCAAGATCAGTCCGATGGTGAGTTGGCAGAGGCTGGACCAGAATCTGAGCCTCCCACCTCTGCACCTCATTATCTTTTCCCTCATTTCAGTTCAGATTGCAGACCCCCAGGGTCACTTATGTGAAAGCAACAGCACTGGGTCCTCCTTGCAGAGCGTCGAGTCTCTTCCCTGGAAAGGAAGCAGTTGCTGATGTGGTGGATAAAGTGCTAGACTTGGGGGAGTCTGGAAGACTTCAGTTCAAATCCAACCTCAGATACTAGCTGTGTGGCCCTGGGCGAGGCATTTAACCTCTGTTTGCCTTGGTTTCTTCAATAGTAAAATGGAGACGATAATAGCATCTGCCTCAAAGAGTTGTGAGAATCCAATGAGAGAATATTTGTGAAGCAGCACAGTGCCTGGCACATAGAGGGTACTTTATAAATATTTAAATAAATTTACTTTATAAATTTATACTTTGTAATTTGCTTTACAACATATATTTTATAAATCATATATTTATTCTGTATTTTAGAAATTATTTTACAAGTTACATGTTATATTTTATATTCTGTTTTATAAAGTATATGTTTTATAAACTATGTTTTATTATATCTTTTATAACTTTATAGTTTTATTATATCTTTTATAAAATATGTTTCACAAATATATTTTATTATATATTAGGCATTTCGTAAATTATATTTTTAATTATGAATTTTACTTTATTAATTCTCTCTCCCAGGACATTCAACAAAATAATGGTCAGAACTTTATCTTTTAAAAGAAAAAAATGTTGTCCTTACTTTCTGTCCTAGTAACTATTCTAAGTCAGAAGGGCAAAAGCTAGGCAAATGGGATTAAGTGACTTGCCCAAGGTCACTACAATTACCAAGTTTCTGAGGTCACATTTGAACCCAGGTCTTCCCAATCACTCTTATCTAAAACTTCCTCTTTTTTTTTTTTAATAATTTTTTTTTTAACCCTTACCTTCTGTCTTGGAGTCAATACTGTGTATTGGCTTCAAGGCAGAAGAGTGGTAAGGGCTAGGCAATGGGGGTTAAGTGACTTGCCCAAGGTCACACAGCTAGGAAGTGGCTGAGGCCAGATTTGAACCTAGGACCTCCCGTCTCTAGAACTGGCTCCTAATCCACTGAGCTACCCAGCTGCCCCCAACTTCCTCTTTTTTTTTAGAATCAATACTATGCATTGGTTCCAAGACAGAAGAGTGGTAAGGACTAGGCAATGGGGCTTAAGTGACTTGCCCAGGATCACACAGCTAGCAAGTGTCTAGGGTCAGATTTGAATCCAGGACCTCCCATCTCTAGGCCTGGCTCTCTATCCACTGAACCACCCAGCTACCCCCTAATTTTTTTTTAATTTCACACCCTTACTTTCTGTCCTTAGTAATAAGTCTAAGACAGAAGGGCAAAGGCTAGACAATCAAGGGTTAAGTGAATTGCCCAAGGTCAAACAGCTAGAAATTGTCTGAGATCAAATTTGAACCCAGGTCCTCCCAACTCTATCCACTGTGCTACCTACCTGCCCCTTGATGATGCAAATTGTAATGCAAACAAATGCACCAGCCTTTAAAAACATGCCCATTTGATAATACCTGTATAACCCTGATGGAATCCTCTGCCAGCCCCAAGAAGGAGAAGGGAAGTAGATAAGTTTGATCATATAATTCAGGAAAACTTATGAGGAAATTTGTTATTACATGTAATTGGTAAATGTAAATAAATAAATAAAAATAAAAAGGTTGAGGGGAAAATTACATCATAAAAATAAGTATCCATTTTGCTTCTTAGAAAGTCACTGGAGTATTTCTAACTTCTTAAAAACATGCAGTACGATATTGAAATATGTTTCACATGATGATGCATGTATAACACAGAGGGAACCCCCTGCCATCTCCTGGAAGGGGGAGGGAGATAAGTTTGATCATATAATTCAGGAGAATTTATGTGGAAATTTGTTATTATATGTAATTGGTAAAATATAAAATAAAAAGAGGTTGAGGGAGAAATACATCATAAAAATAATTCCTAGTTATCCATTTTGCTTCTTAAAAGTCACCGAGGCATTACTAACTCCTTGAAAGCATCTAATATAACATGGAAATGTTTTGTGTGATAATGCATGTATAACCCAGGTCGAATTGCCTGCCAGCACTGTGGAGGAGAAGGGAAAGGAAGGAAAGACATAAGGTTGATCATATAATTTAGGAAAACAAGTATAGAAATTTGTTATTACGTGTAATTGGCACAAAAAAAAATAATTAAAAATGACCACAACAAACCATGCCGATGGAATGTTTTTGTGTGGCTGTGGGTAGTGTAAACAGCGGCAGGTTGTCCGGATGAGTGATGCCACCAGGGAATAGAAACTTCTGGAAGGCAGCTCTCCAGGCCAGGATGTGGTACCCAGTCTGCAGAGCCTAAGCAGCTCCCAAAGACATCTAGTTGGTAACAGATGCAATACAACCAACACTCTTTCCAGCCTGGCCTGAAAAGCAGGAGGCTCTGTGTTTCATGGGGCCCTGGGGCTCAGCTACAGCTTGGGGGGATTGAGGGAGAGAGGGCAAAACTCCGGGTGCCAGCATTCGGCCCCAGCTCTCTTCTTTGACCCTTCCCCACCTCTCCCCTTCAGGCACTCCAGCCCAGATAGGTCTGAAGAACAGACCTGTGGCTAGTAGGGATCCAGGCTGCCTGCCTTTGATTCTGTCTCCCACCCATAGCTTCTCCCATGAGGGGCATTTTGAACCCTGGCTGACACCAGCCCAGGCTGCTGCATCACCCCCTGCCTGACTTATATAGGATCCAGCCCTCGGGTGGGAAGGGAGAGATGGCTCTTATCTTAATTGGAACGACATGAATTTGATGACCTGAAGCAGATTTTCTAGCCCAGCAGACTCTTGTAATTGCAACCACTGGGGGTTTGTCAAGCCTGTAAGCTTTCTGTCTTCTTCCCACGCCACATCAGCTCCTTCTCTCTGTCCCCTCGCTGCTCCCATCTCTCTACCTTTCTTGTTTGTTCCGCTCTTCCCTCCCTTCTCTCTTTTCCTCATCTCTTTCATTTATTCGCCTTTCCCCTTCCTTCCCCTGATTCTTCTCTTTAGTCTCCACCGGGGCCTTCTGGCTCTTTGGACACTTTGCTTTCCTCCTCCCCCGAAAGCAGGGCATATTGGAGGCAGGGCAGCTCTCTGAGATTCTTGCCAGGTCACTGTGAAAAACAATTACTCATTCCATTTTATAGATGAGAAAATTGAGACTCACAGAAGGGAAGGAGGGTTGGAGAAAGATTTCTTTGCAAGCCAAGTTAAAATTGCTTCAGGCTCCAATAACCAAGTCTTGACCCACACTCCTTTTTCAGTCCCTTGCCTCAAGTAATTATGGTAGAAGAGAGAAACCCACTGGATTCTGGAGTCTTAGGATGAGTAGTTTTGGGACTGAAAAGTCATTTTGTTCCCATCTCTCCTTTTACAGTTGAAGAAGGGGCCTGTGTTTGAATCTTAGCTGCCCTGCTGAGACTCAGGCTGCTAGAGCTGGAAGGGTGATGCTGAGAGAACACCTTTATTGTTCAGTCTGAGACTCATCCAAACTTGTTTTCTTGGCAAAGATATTGGAGTGCTTGGCCATTTGAGGAAACTGAGGCAAACAAGGTTAAATGACATGCCCACAGATAGTAAGTATCTGAAGCCAGATTTGAACTCAGGTATTCCTGACCCCAGATCCCACCACCTAGCTGCCCCTGAGATATCATCTAATCTAATTCTTTTATTTAAAACCCTTACCTTAGATCTTAGAATTGATACTGCATACAAGGCAGAAGGGTGGTGGTGGCTAGGCAATGGGGGTTAAGTGACTTGCCCAGGGTCACACATCTAGGTAGTGTCCAAGGCTAGAATTGAACCTAGGACCTTCCATTTCTAGGTCTGGTTCTCACTGAACCATCTAGCTGTCCCCCAATTGTTCTTTCTTTTAATTGTACCTCCAAGTGCCTAGCTGTCTGTCACTTTTAAGTACTTAATCATTCACTCATCCTTGAGGCTAGTCATTTTTTCATTATTTAAGTTTCACTTCCAAGTGCTTAGACCAGTGTCTGTCTCCTTAAGTGCTTAATCATTCATTCATTCATCCATCCATCCTTGAGACTATTGTTTCATTCTTTTAGTTTTGCCTCTAAGTGCCTAGACCAGTGTCTGTCTCCTTAAGTGCTTAATCACTCATTCATTCATTCATCCATACATCCATACATCCTTGAGACTAGTTGTTTCATTCTTTTAGTTTTACCTCCAAGTGCCTAGACCAGTGTCTATCACCTTAAGTGCCTAGTCATTTATTCATCCTTGGGACTATTCTTTGTTTCATTCTTTTATTTTTATTTGTATCTTCAGTGTCTAATCCAGGGTCTGTTACCTTAAATGTGTTTTTGTTCATTCATTCATTCATTCATCTGAGTCTAGTCATTATTTCATTCTTTTAGTTATAGCTCCAGTGTCTAGACCAGTATCTGTCACTTTAAGTGCTCATTCATTCATTCATTCATCCTTGAGACTAGTCATTGTTTCCATCTTTTATTTGTATCTTCAATGCCTAGCCCAGTGTCTGTCACCTTAAGTGATTACTCATTCATTCATTTAGGTACTTAATCAATGTTTATTCATTCATTCATTTGTTAATGGAATAAGCATGACCGAGGAAGGGAAAGGGGCTCACAGGGAGCAGACCAGCCGACTGGAGTGGAGGGTCTCAAGGAGAAAGCCCTCCTAGAGCCATGGTTAGCCGCCCCTTCCTCCCGGTACCGATTTCCCACACTAGGCACGTCCCACCTTTCTCCAGTCTAGCAAATCTTCTCCATCTCCAAGTGCCCTCATGCGATTGGCTCATCTCTCAGCCCTTCCCTAAGGCTCGCTGCTCGCCAGCCTATGGGAAGCTGAGCTAAGGAGCTTTCCATTCAGGAAGCTTACCCGGGAGCTCCCCCTCCCGCCTCCCTTCCGCCTACTCGCTTGCCTTTGACAGGTTCAAGGCACCTTTTAAGTTTGCCCTATTTTTATTTCAATTACCTTTTCAACACAGGTTCAATGGTATTAGCATATTCAAATCGGACCCATTATTATTTCAATTAGCTGTTGAGTAATTAACTCCAATTTATTAACATTTCCCCCCCTTCCCTCCATATTTTTTGGTTATTTACATCCACTGCTAACTAACAATTTTAGGTAATTACATGCCACTCATTTAGTCTATTTGCACACACTTTGTTCACACTGGCAGGTTTGTTTGCTATGGTTACTTTCAGCTTCCCTTTCTCTGGGCTGGAAGTAAGCAGTTCTGTTGTGGAAGGAGCCCTGAATAATCTAGTTGTCTAAGGCTCCCTTCTGAGTACTGGCCCCATCTGCTGGTGCCCTGGGGCAATTCTCTTAAACGCTGAGCTTTCCTTGGACCTACCCTGCCTTTTTCCTGGGGGGTTGGGAGGTGTTAAAAGACACTTTCTCAACCTTAGAGTATCATAGAAAACCCAAGAGTCAGAAGTTCTAGGTTCAAATCCTGCTCATTGCAACTTGTTCATTGATTCTGGGGAAGTCTCTAATATCTTTCCAGATCTCAGGTTTCCTCATCTTTAAAAGGAGAGGATTGTATTTAGTGGCCTCAAGTTTTCTTTCTAACTTTAAATCTATGATCCAATAATAATTATTTTTTTAAAAGCCCTTACCTTCTATCTAAGACATAAGGGCAAAGATTAGGCAATGGGTTTTAAATGACTTGCCCAGGGTCACACAGGTAGGAAGTATCTTAAGGTCAAAGTTGAATCCAGGACCTCCCAACTCCAGGACTGGTGGTTTATCTATCTACTGAGCCACCCTGGCTGCCCCTGCTCTGATAATTATTACACACATGCCTCACCTATCTCATGTAAGGGTCAAATGAGATGAATAAAATTGTTTTCTTAGTAAAATTTGATATAAATATCCGGTATTTTCATTTGAGGAAAAGGAGCAAGGCCAAATCTGGGATGCTAGTCATGAGACTGGGACCAATGGGGGTCCTGTGATAGGATTGCCCCAGTTCTTGCTGGGATAATGGTCTCCCCATCCCTATCCTCATCAGCTTCCAAGGATCCTGCCCCATAGCTGCCCGATGGTTAGAGTCAGGAAGATCTGAATTCTTTCTTACCAGCTGTTTCCCTGGACAAGTCAGTTAAACCTGGTCTGCCTCAGTTTCGTCATCTGATAAATGGGGATAATAATAGCACTTACTGGTGCTCACTTCAGCAGCTTATATGAGATATAAAAAAAGATTAGCCTGGCTCCTACAAAAGGATGGCATGCAAATTTGTAAAGTCTTCCATATTGTTAATAATAATAATAGTACTCATGTCCCCCCCTCATGATGTGAAGATCAAATGAGAGAATATACAAATCAGTGCAGTGCCTGGCACATAATAGGTACTTAATAAATGATTGTTCCTTTCTCTTCCCTACTATGGGAGACTATAATTCCATTGATTCTCTGGGACTTTGGTAATGATCCCTTCCCTTCCCACAAAACCACTTAAGCAACCTGTTCCTGACCACCAGAGACTCAGGAAATCTGGTTTTTTGTCAAAGTTTCACACAGCTAATTAGTTACATGACCTTCAGCAAATCGCTTAACCTTTATGAGCCTCAAATTTCTTTTTAATCTATCAAATGGTGATAATAGTGTCAGGTGTCCCTGGATTATGGTGAGCCTCAAATGAGATAAGAGATGTAAATATGCTTTGAAAAAGAACAAAGCATTGTACCAATATAAGGATTATTATTATCATCTGAGGATAAAAGAGATAAGATGAATGAACACAGACCATTAACAGTTTCCCCCCTCTCTTCCACCTCCCTCTTAATCAGAGAAAGTTGTTAGAAGGTGGGCTTCTGAGGAAGGTACATGATGGCTAAGAAGTTCCAGGAAGTCATGACTAAAGGAAGAGGTTGTTGGCAGAGATAAGAGTGAGTAGGATGGAGAACAGCCAGGCAACAGTAAATTGAGTGCTGGCCTTGGAATCAGGAAGATGCCAGTATGAATTCTACCTCAGATATGCCTCTGCATAAGCCCCATATCTTCTCAGTCTCAGTTTCCTGATCTGTAAAATGGAGGAAATAACATCTGCCTTATTTAAAAAAAAAACTTTTGATGAGTCAAAGGAGATAACATGATAACACTTTGCAAAATGTAAATTATGTAAATGTATGTTATATTTACAAATAGAGAGCTAACAAAAAGAATTGCCCTAACTTAGGCACATAGGGGAAGTAGCCAGAGAATCAGCTCAGTTGGGATTCCCTCTGGAAAGCAGTTGAACAAAGCAGTTTCTTTAGAATGGATGGATTAAGCACCTCCTTATTGAGCTCCCTCTGGTATGTGAGTGGAGGATACAAGGTTTCTATAAAGGAGCTTCTTGCCCTCATGGTGTATATAGTCTAATGGGAGATAAAATGCAACACAGCTAACTACTATATCTATATGGTATATAATAATACATAATTTTATTTAAATGATATAGCATATCACATTATATTAATTTTATTATTTTTATAACTTTACTATTTAATAATTTTATTATAATATAATACTATAGCACATTATTATAATATAATATATATTGTAGACTATATAGTCTATATAATACTATTATATATAATTATATAAATACTATGTATATATGATTATATAAATATGACATATGTTATAGATAATATTATATAAAATATATGATATATCTATGTGATATGATAGTCTACATAATATAATATATATAATAATTGCAGATATAACTACATACATAATAAATAGCTACATAGAATACATAATAAGTAAGAGGTGGAATAGCGAGGAACAAAACAAGATGTATCCCACCCTACTGGAGAGACTGATGAATCTCTTGAGTTCAGGAATTCCAAGCTACAATTGGTTTTTCAGATGTCTGAAGTCCCACAGCAATATAGCAAGCCCCAGGAGATAGGGGGCCACCAGGATGCCCAAGAAGGAATGAAACCAGCTCATGTTGGGAAAACAGGTTGGAGGTTGAAGCTTCTGTGTGTATACTGGGATTGTCCATGAGTGACCACTGTATCCTCCAGCCTGGGCAAGATGGCGAGGTTCAGTCTCTAAATAAAAAATTAGAAATAGACCAGAAGATGGGGGGTCTGAGGGGGAAAGTCATCCCAGGCAGGTGAGATTAGAGAAGACTACCCAGACAGTAGCATTTAAATTTGGTTTTTAGATTCTAAAACTTTAAGGTTGAATAAAAATCTATTGAAAAGGCTTCATTCCTCAAATACAGTGAACTGAGTCAATTCGCCAATTGACAGATGATCAAAGGATATGAGGAAGCATATTTTCAGACCAAGAAATCAAAACTATCTATAGTCATTTGAAAAAAGTGCTTCAAATTAGTTTTCTTTTTTTGAGAATCCTTAGTATTGGTTCCAAGGCAGAAGAGCAAGAAGGACTAAGCAATGGGAGTTAAATAACTTGCCCAGGATCACACAGCTAGGAAATGTCTGAGACCAGATGTAGACCAAAATACCTCCTGTCTCCAGACCTGGCTCTCTATCCACTAAGCCTTTCAATCCACCTTTCTGGATTTTCTTCAACAGTCCATCATAAACTGAAGAGTTACAGAGCACATCTAGCTTCAAAAGGGGAGGGAGGCAATTCAGTTTCACCATCTAGTATCCTCTGGACCTTTGAGGGACCTTGAAGGGTTCAGCACTTGAGAAAGAGTTAGCATAATGGGCAGCCTTGACGATAAACTGTTGTTTAGGCTAAGACAAAGATGGGAAAAGAGATCAATCAGGCAATAAGCAATTTTCTTATTTTGTGCTAGGCACTATGCTAAATAAATGTAGGTGATATAAAGAAAGGCACAACTAATTCCTGGCTTCAGTGAGCTTGCATTCACTTTTAATACTGATTTTTAATAAAATTGAATGTCTTGTAACACATTTTAATATTTATTAATTTTAATTAATATTAACATCTAGTTAATGATAGTTTTTGCTTTTTAACAAATATTTAATGCTAGGAAATTCTTTTTTCTTTTAAATCCTTACCTTCTGACTTAGAATCAATGCTAAGCATTGGTTCCAAGGCAGAAGAGTAGTAAGGGCTAGGCAAAGGGAGTTAAGTGACTTGCCCAGGGTCACACAGCTAGGAAATATCTGAAGTCAGATTTGAACTGAGGATCTGCCATCTCCAGTCCTGGCACTTTATCCACAGTACCACCCACCTGCCCCCAACTGATAGAATCTCAAGAGTTTGAGGAAGATTTAGTTAGTTTTGGATGTTGTGGGTCAGTTGTCCTTTTGTGCTGAGTCTTTAATGGGAAACCTCATAGGCTTTCATCTATGTAGCTGGGTGGAGAAGATGAGAAGGGAGAGAGAGAGAGAGAGAGAGAGAGAGAGAGAGAGAGAGAGAGAGAGAGAGAGAGAGAGAGAGAGAGAGACAGAAAGAGAGAGAGAGAGAGAGAGACAGACAGACAGAGACAGACAGAGACAGACAGAGAGACAGAGAGAGAGAGACAGAGACAGAGACAGAGAGAGAGAGGGAAAGAGAGACAGAGAGAGAAAGGTAAGATATTTTCAAAGCACTTAGCATAGCCATAGTCTCTGGAACACAATAGTTTCTTGTTTGTTTTTGTTCAGTCATTTTTCAGCCATGCCTGACTCTTTGTGACCCCATTTGGGGTCTTCTTGGCAAAGACACTGGAGGGGTTTGTCATTTCTTTCTCCAGCTCATTTTCCAGATGAAGAAACTGAGGAAAACAGTGAAATTACTTACCCAAGGTGACATAGAGAGTAAGTATCTAAGGGGAGATTGAGACTCAGAAAGATGAGTGTCCCCTTCTCCAGGCCTGGCACTGCAACTAGTACACCACCTAGCTGCTTACAAAATGCTAATTTCCTTCCTTCCTACTTAAGAGCCAACCTGCGTTGTAAGGTTGGGTATTGTTTGGGAAGAAGCCCTTGTATATGTATAGACTCTGTCCATTTCCTAGGTGCTATTAATGGTAGCTTTTGGGGGAGGTACATTTGTAGGAGGTAGTATGGTACATTGGACAGATCATTAACACACATTTGTATAGCCTTGGTCAAGCTTTTACTTTTTCCACTTCAGTTTCCTCATCTATAAAATGAAAGAAGGAGGTAAATAGATTCTGAGATCCCTTCCCAGTTCTAGAGCTGTGGTCCTAGTTGTACAGTTCTTGTCCACATGGCCTCAGAAAAGGTGGCAAGAGGCAGAGGTGGGATCTGCCAGCAATTTGGCCCCAGGAAAGGACACAATGCCATTTTTTAGTGAGAGAGAAGGGAAAGCTTCTGATCTCAGAGACAATGGTATCAGCTTTCAGTCCGAGAGACTATAACCATGGATAGAGGAGAACTGTGTTGGAGTGACAAGATTTCCTGAACCTCAGCTTTCTGGAGGAGTAACAAAGAATTTTTGGAGTGGAAAATCTAGAAATGAATGATTAACATTTAATAAAGAAGAAGAAAAATTAGGCTTTACACTCAGCCTACACTACATTAATAATAATATATTATTTCAATAATGCCAATCCAATGGGCCCTTTCTTTTTTCTTTTTTTTTCTTTTGGAAAATTTTATTTAATTAATTAATTTAGAATATTTTCCATGGTTATGCCAATGGGCCCTTTAGCAACCCTCAAGCTCATTTCCCTTAAGAGAGACCAAGGAGGCAGCTAGGTGTCTCAGTGGATAAAGAACTAAACCTGGAGATAGGAGATCCTGGGTTCAGACCTGGTCTCAGATACTTCCTATCTGTGTGGTCCTGGGCAAGTCACTTAATTTCTCTTGCCTAGCCCTTACTGTTCTTCTGTCTTGGAACCAATACTTAGTATCGATTCCAAGACAGAAAATAAGAGTTTTTTTTGGGGGGGTAGGGGGGAGGAGAGGTTCTAAACCTTTGGGGTGGTGCTCTTGTCTAGTGTCTTGTATAGGTCATTGATGGTAAAGGTAGCTTTCAAAATACTTACTGATGTTAGAAAGGGCAGATAACCATATCACTTGTTTCTGTGGCACTATAAATACTTTATGTTGTTTTGAAATTCCTATGGGGTTAAATAAATGCTGTCCTATACCCTATGTGCATTATTACTTTGAGTGCTTGCACAGGGGCCCCTTTATTCACAACTTTGGAGAACTAGACAGAAACTGGCTTTTGTGTTCCTCTTAGGAAACTGGATTGGGCAAAACAAGTCAAAGGAGGTTATGGCAACCATGTGACACAGTGGATATAGTGCCCAGGCTTAGAGTCAGGAAGACCCAAGTTCAAATCCAGCCTCGGACACTTACTAGCTGTATGACGCTGGGCAAATCACTTCACCCTATTTGCCTCCATTTTCTCATCTGTAAAATGAACTAGGAAAAGAGATGACAAACCACTTCTTTATCTTTGCCAAGAATACTCCAAATGGGGCCACAAAGAGTCGGGTACAACTGAATAACCAAGTCTATATAAGCTCAGAGCTTTGAATTCTGGGGAATGCATTGCATTAAATATGACTGTGCCTGGGTGTGTCTCTGTGGGACTACTTCTGTGTATGTTCTTATGTGTAGTTGCCTGCCATGTGACTGTCTGCATGTGTGTGTGTGTCTTTCCCCAGCTGTGGGTTGTATCTGTGTTTGTTTTTCCAAGTAATAAGTCACTGGGAGATAGAAGAGATTTTCCTGGATCCTGCTGAGGAGCCCATCATTAGCAGTGATGTCTGCCTTCCCCAAATGTGCTCCCAACCCACAAATAAATCAAAGGGTGTGATTGTTCACTTAAAAACCATGATGTGTTATTGAGCGCCAAGCATCCCTCACCCCGGTGCAGATTGGAGAAAAGAATCATGAGTGTCTTCCCTGTGCCTGCCCCTCCGTCTGACTCCTGTCCCCACGCCATGTATCGGCCCTATCTCGTCTGCCTGACTAGATTGTTCACAGTGTGCTGTCTCTCCCCTCAGTCCACACCCCCACCCTGTGCAAGTACATCACAGCCTCAAGCCTGGCATCCCATCAATCACTGTGGTGAAGAGACTTTACCATACTCCACCCCCTTTCTTACTCTTCTTCACTGCTGGGTAGAAACTCCCTAGACAGGCCTATTGTTCCAAAGGGAATAGAGGTTTGGGGTTTTCCAGCCTTTCCTCGGGCTCTTTACTAGTCCTAGAAAGATATTCTTCCTTTTAAGTTTGTTCCTTATACCCAGAAAGCCTTGTTTCATTCACCTTCTGTGTCATAATGGCAGCATAGGTGGGAAGAATCTTGTTTCATCCTGTCTTACCTCTATATTCTCTCTCCTCCTATTAGAATTTATTCCTAATAAACAGGGACAATTTTCCTTCCCTTCCCTTCCCTTGTCTTGCCTCGCCTTCCCTTGTCTTGCCTTGCTTTCCCTTCCCCTGTCTTCCCTTCCCTTCCCCTGCCTTCCCTTTCCTTCTCTTCCTCTGCCTTCCTTTCCCCCTGCCTTCCCTTCTCTTCCCCTGCCTTCTCTTCCCTTCCCCTGTCTTCCCTTCCCTTCCCCTGCCTTCTCTTCCCTTCTCTTCCTCTGCCTTCCTTTCCCCTGCCTTCCCTTCCCTTCCCCTGCTTTCTCTTCCCTTCCCCTGCCTTTCCTTGCTTTTCCATCCCTTCCCTTCCCTTCCTTCACCCTATGGGCAGCTAGGTGACTCAATGGAGAGAAAGCCAGACATAGAGACAGGAGGTCCTAGGTATCAAGATCAGTCCCCCATTTCTGATCTCTGGTCTGTCATGTTTAGCATCTGGGAATTTTCAAAAACCCTTTTGGTCTTAGTAACAACTCTTAAGGCAGAAGAGCAAGGACTAGGCAGTTAAATGACTTACCCAGGGTCATACAGTGTCTCAGGCCACACTTGAATCCAGGTCCTTGCAACTCTAGGTTGTATATTTTATCCCCTGAACTATCTAATTACTCCCTACACATTGCTAATTGACATCTATCAAATTTACAAATAAAGAAACGGAGGCACACAAAGGTACAATAACATGCTTATAGTCACCCAGTAAGTAGTAGAGTAGGTCTTGAATCAAAGTCTGGTGCTCTTTCTACTATAACACATTGCTCTCCTATGCTAGATGCTATGGAAGATACAGACTATAAGGTACAAAAAGCCCTGCCTTCAAGGAGTGTGAAAACTCATCTTCCTGAGTTCAAATCTGACAGCCATTTACCAGCTGTGTGACTTTGACCAAGTCACTTAACCCCATTTGCCTTAGTTTCCTCATCTGTAAATTGAGCTGGAGAAGGAAATGACAAACCACTCTAGTCTCCTGGCCAAGAAAACCCCAAATGGAATCACGAAGAGTCAGACATGACTGAAATGACTGAACAACAGCAGTGTGGAACCTAGAGCAGGGGTCCCCAAATGTTTTACACCGGGGGCCAGTTCACTGTCCCTCAGACCATTGGAGGACTGAACTATAAAAAAACTATGAACAAATCTGCATATGGCTGTCTGGGATAGCAGAGGCTGCAGTGCTGGCTGGGATGGGCCTGTCACACCTTGCACAGGCCCATCACCGCCACCACTCTACTGGGCAGCAGTATACACAGTTCGACATCCCCTCCCCCAGATTGCTGCTCACCATGCTGACGTCTTCCATTGTGCAGTCACACAGTCCTTTGCGCAGTGCCTCGTTCTCCTTCAGTTACTCTCAGAACAAGGCTCCATGTAAAGGATTATGTCACCGGAAGTAGTACTGTGAAAGAGGTGCCCCTTCTGGAAGTGTGGTGGGCCAGATACATGGCCTCAGGGGGCCGCATGTGGCCCTCGTGCTGTAGTTTGGGGACCCCTGCCCTAGAGTTTAGTTTGAGTTACACCCATGAGAAAAGAGTTAACATGCCAGGTAAGATATGGTAATTACTAAATGAATGGTATTGCAGAAGTTTGCAGGGAGGGAGAAATCAGTTGGGCTCTTCGCCAGCGTTCCATTCCCATGTCTCCTCTGGGATGGTCCTGCTTTTGTCTGCGGGGTCTTCTGATTCCACCCTACACCACTGATAGATTAGCTTTTCAACTGTTTCATTCCAACAGATGGCTGCATCTGCTTGGGAACTGTCCTGTTCTTCTCATCCTTTCCTAACTGATGCCTCTGTCAACCCAAAGAAGGATGGCCTGTTTTGATCCCTCTTGGGTGACTAGCTCTTATGGGCATCGTTTTCTTCCCTTCTCCCTTATGGAACTTCCTTTCTCTTTCTCTGCAGAGCAAGTATTAGTCTCTGTGCCTGATCCTTCCCCATACATCCTGGAACAGCACTCTGTCAGCAATGAAAGATGAGTAGAGTCTCTTCATGACGTCAGAGGGGAAACAGCCACCAGATTGCTCATCTCAGATGCTCCATATCATCAGGCAACCTCCAGCTTCCAGGTAAAGGATCATTTTTATCAGGTATTCTCTCTCAGCAAGGAGCAGAGGGAGAGAGGAAGCTACCTCAAAGAAGCGGTCAGCGCACAGATGTGGCACAGATGGGCAACAGGTCAAGAGGGAACCAGGATAGATACCTTGAGTAGAGCTAAAAGGGATCATGTTTGGGGCCAAGTGGCAGATCGAAAACTTATCACATAGAATTCAGTCCTATGATTCAAGTTAAGTCAGCCCAAAGGGGAATTCCCGAGGCCAGGTAAGAATGGACAAAGGCAGAAGAAGGAAACCATCCTGAGATCTAGCCTGAGTTCATAACTGGAAAAGTGTTTGGGGGGGAAGGGTTCTTGAAAAGGCTTCAGAGAAGACCTTACTGCCTAAGCCCTTGCCTGTTCTTCTTCCCCCAGGAAATCAGGGCACAAAATGGGTCTGAGTCAGGGGAAAATAAATAAACCTTGCTGAAAAGTGACTCCCTCTTCTAGGCACCTAGATGATAGAGAGGATAGATGACTGAGACTGGAGACAGGAAGATCTGAATTAAAATCTGGCTTTAGAGGGGCAGCTAGGTGGCTCACTGGATTAAGAGCTAAGACTAGAGATCAAAGGCTTTGCACTCAAATGTGACCTCAGACTCTTCCCAGCTGAGTGACCCTGGGCAAATCACTGAACCCCCACTGTTCAGCCCTTACTGCTCTTCTGCTTTGAAATCATTACACAGTATTGATTCTAAGACAGAAGGTAAGAGTTATTTTTTAAAAACCTGATCATAGATACCTTTTAGCTATTTGGCCTTGGGTAAGTCACTTTGCCTTTGCCTCGGTTTCCTCAACAGTAAAAAAGCATGTACCTCACATGGTAGTTATAAAGATCAAATGAAATAATATTTGTAAAGTGCTTGGTGTGCTGTCTGGCATATAGTAGGTGCTTGACAAATGCTTGTTACCTCACTTTCATTCTTTAAGGAACATTTATTTTCCAAGTGATCTAATTTTGTTTTTATTTATTTATTTGTTTGTTTTTTAGACCCTTACCTTCTGTCTTAGAATCAATACTGTGTATTGGTTCCAAGGCAGAAGAGTGGTAAGGGCTAGGCAATGGGGGTTAAGTGACTTGCCCAGGGTCACACAGCTAGGAAGTGTCTGAGGTCAGATTTGAACCTAGGACCTCCCGTCTCTAGGGCTGGTTCTCAATCCACTGAGCTACCCAACTGCCCAGCCCCCCCCCCCCCAAGTGATCTAATTTTAAAGCAACTATATACGATGAACCACAGGTTCTACTGATTTCATTAAAAAACTAAATACTCCTATGAAGGCAAAAACCTCTCCCATTAAGAAATGGAGTAAAGAAGACTTTTAAGGCTGTCATCCTCATGCCCTGCCAGACACTCTTATACAAGTGATGTCGTGCCTAGTAGGAGTGATATACTTTGTACCTGTGTGACTATGACAAAGGAAGCTCTCCAGGCAGAAAGAAATCAGTAAGATCAGCTAATCCTCCCTGTCCTTTGTTTTTACCTCTCCTCTCAGCTAATTGCCTCTGGCTTCTGTAGATCCATCCATCTATCCATCCACCCCCTCTTCTATCTCTCAGAATGCCTCAGGTGCCCATTTCCCCCCCTCAGCCTCCCACTGGAAAGGAGACAGAGTTCAAAGGACCTTTTGGTGGTTGTTGTTTTCAGTGTATCCAACTCTTTGCAACTCCATTTGGAATTTTCTTGGCAAAGATTCTGGAATGGTTTGCTATTTCCTTCTCCAGCTCTTTTTAGAGATGAAGAAACTGAGGCAAAGAAAGTTAAGTCATTTGCCCAGGATCACACGGCTTAGAAGTGTCTTTGGCCAGATTTGAATTGAAGAAGATAAGTCTTCCTGACTTAGTGGTCCAATGCTCTACCCACTGTAGCACATAGCTGCCGCAAAGTTCCTTAGGAGCATGCCATTTTATATCCATTTAGAACTTCATGCATATTTTTCAGACTTTTCACATACATTATGCCATTTAATTCTCTCAATGACTGCATGATCTGAGGGTAGATATAACCCCTCTCTCACTTTTTTAGATAAAAAAAAAGAAACCCACAGAAAGGGAATGATTTACCCCACATTACAGGGTTAGGCAGTGGCAAAACCAACACCAGAGCCCACATCTTACTTTGAGTTAAATACAATTACTTTGGCGCTATCCTGTCTCCTGAGCAGTTGCCAGAAAGCCAGAGAGAAACCTGGGAAGGGAATATGCCATGAGTTCACCCTGGAGAAGAACTACAGTTCTAGGGGCTTAGAGCTGATTGGTCTTCATATCCCCTCAAAAATGCCACTCATGGCCCAATGGACAGAGCACCAGGCCTAGAGTTCAAACCTGGCCTCAGACATTTCCTAGCTGTGTGACCTTGGGCAAGTCACTTAACCCTATTTGCCTAGCCCTTGCCTTTCTGTCTTAGAGGTGTTACTAAAGACAGAAAGTAAGGGTCTTTAAAAAAATATGTCAGTGAGGACTCAAGGATGCTAACCTGAACCACTTCCACTTTTTCTCTTTAGAAGTGGAAGAGCTTAGAGAGATGGGATGATCCTAGATTCAAATCTGGTCACTTAACCCCCATTGTATCACTCTTATCACTCTTCTGCCTTAGAACCAAGGTGGAAGGTAAGGGTTAAAAAAAAGAAACGAAGAAAGAAGTGGAGGATCCCTGAGAGCATTCATGCCCGCCTCATTCCTTGGCACAGTCCAGTCCCTAAGAGGTCCTCCAGAACGTCTCCACCCCACTCTTGGCCAGCCTCGAGTCTCTCGTTCCTCTCTCTCAGCCCAGAGAGTGTCCAAAACTCTCTAAGCACTGTAGTGATGCCATCTGGGTCACACACACTCAAAGAGACCCTGGAGGGGAGCAATTTGCTCTGCATGGGTTGCCTTATTGTCTGCTTTTTTTTTCCCTCTAAAGTCTACTTAGTAGTTGATTAACCTCCAAGTTGGAAAATTTCCAGCCAGCCCCTTCTGCTTCTTACCTACTTGCCTCTTCTGTTAGAACCAAAAATAAATCTCGGAGATCATAGTCCAACCACTTTATATGACAAGGGAGACAATTAGCCCCAGGGAGAAGTGACTTGCCCAAGGTTATGTGGTCCTCCAGTGGTGGAGCTGAGCTAAGATTCTCCTTTAAAGACTGTTAAAATGTTTTAGCTTTCATTTTTATTAATATGTTTTTTAAAACATCATCCTCAGTTCCTCCTTTCATTTCTCAATTGAGCTTCTGGTAACAAAGACAAAAAGAGAAGAGAAAAACTAACTTAACATCAATTAAGTTTGAGAATGTGTGATGTTCTTCATCTGTAGTCCCCCCACCCCACCTCTGCAAAGAAGTACATCAAGGGGACAGCTAGGTGACCCAGTGGATTGAGAGCCAGGCCCACAATTGGAAGGTTCTGGGTTCAAATTTGGCCTCAGATACTTCTTGCTAGATGACTCTGAGCAAGTCATTTAATCCCCCAATACCTAACTTTTACTCTCTCCTGCCTTAGAACCATATAGTTTTGATTTTAAGATGGAAGGTAAGGGTTTATATTTTTTAACTGATTCATAGCATCAATGGATCATAGATTTAGAGAAGGGGACGTTAGAGATCATCTAATCCAACTTCCTCATTATCCTACAGAGAAAATGAGATATAGAAAGATTAAATGACCACCTAATAAATTATAGAGTCAGATTTTGAATTTGGGTCCCTTATTCCAAATCCAACACTAGACTAGACTAGACTAGGGAGATTCGCACTGGCTAAAACCAGTCTGGAGTGGGGGCAGAAGAAGGGAAGAAGGAAGGAGAGCAATAGAGAAGAAATAGTAAGGAGGCAGCTAAGTGGATCAATGGATAGAGAGGCCAAGACAGTAGAGGTCCTGAATTCAAATCAGGACTCACTTCTTAGATGGACTTCTGAACTGTGTGATTGTGGGCAAATCCCTTACCTCCAGTTTCCTAACCTTTACTCCTCTTCTGTCTTGGAACCAATATATAGTCTTGATTCTAAGGTGGAAGGTAAGGGTTAAAAAAATGTACATCAAGATATAATTCCATTAGAGCATGATACATCATGCCTTTTACCCAAATGGGCTCCGGGCCTTGGGATTCTGTTCTGCCTTGGTCCCATCTGCTGTTTCTCAGTGGCCATAATTTCCCCCTTTCCCTCCACTTGCATAGTTGGAGAATCTTGAACCCCAGGACTGTGTTCCCCAGAATTCCTTTAGTATTTCCCAGCATCTTTTCCCCTTCATTTACTGTTGTGTTAAGTTGTTTTTAAGTTTCCGTAACTCCTTCCTTTTCCTCTTTTTTCTTCTTTGGGGAGATTGTGGCTTGAGTTAGTAGTTAGCTCCTTTTTAACTCTAGTTTTTATTTTAATAAATTTTATAAATATAATACTTGAGTTATTGTATATTCATACTCTTTAAATTTTCTTCTCACATCCCTCTGTTTGTGATTTCCCATCTTAAGAGGAAAATCTTACCTGACCTTCCTTTCCTTCTCTCCCCATCTCCTGATATATTTTATGCTACATGTGCCTTTGGGGAAAGTCCAACACACTCCTTAGGGCCCATCTGGACCAGGGTCCTCAGGAAGATTTGGACCAGATCTGGGGCATCCCTAAGATTTCACATCTGCCATGAAACCCCATACCCTCTGAGAATCCATAGCATTCAGTGATTTTGTTTCTGGCCAACTCTGGCTGGCCGGTTCTAGGGATGAGGAAGGGAGTAATGGAAGTAATCTTAAGGGACAGATTGTAAAATAAGGGAGTAGGGTATGGGATAGGACAAGGGAACTGGCACCAGTTCTATCTGGTATCTCCCTGAATAGTCAATGGAAATCTGCAGAGCAAACAGTCCAAGGAAAGATGCTGAGCTGGCCAGAGGTAGGGAAACAGAGAAAAAGAGACAGAGACAGAGAGAGACACACAGATACATGAAACAAGACAGGGGAAACTCAAAGAAATAGTCCCAGAGACTCAAGCTTAGTACCTAGGAGCAAATCCCAGCTACCCAGACAAAGGACAGTGATGCCCCTCTCAACCCATACCACAGCAGCTACAGGCTGACAGTGCATGTCTAATTAGTGTTGCGTTGTCCACAGAGGATGTTGCATCTTTACTGTCGGGGCTCTCCAGTGTCAACTGGGTATCTAAGGCAACCAGTTCAGCAGCAGGTGAGAGTGAGTCGTTTCAGCAGTCCTAATGAGTTTGGTGAGAGGACAAAGGAAGCAGAATGGGAGATACCAGTATCCCCAGTTCAATTACCCCCCCCCTTCCCACCCTGGTCCTATCCTCCACTACAGTCAGGTCACCAAGACCAATTCCCTAAATCCCATCCCCAAGGGTCCAATTTTACTTCCCAATTTTGAGAAGCAAATTCCCCCCTCCCCTTTTTTAGTTTTAAAATTCCCTGTCTTCCAAATGCCCCTTCTGGCCAATCTGTCCAATCTAGGGGTGCAGCACAGGGAAGAGGTAGGAGGCGATAGGGAGAAAACCTTGTCTCAGGAGCTCCTAAGATACCCAAAGAGATTTTCCTCTAACCCCACAAGGGTCAGTGGATAGCCATTTCCACTGACTCTCAGCCCTTATAGGGAAATGGGTCAAAGTGGCGAAGAAGAAGCAAGACAATCCCACCACTGACTAGGGAATATCAGGCATATATATGCAGGATTTTCCTAATTCGTGTGCCTCCACCATCAAACCGTACCCACATCCCCTCTTATGACAGGCAAAGGAGAGAAAGTCTAGTAGTGGCTTCTTGGCCCTGGACCAGGTTGACAGCACGTGGCCAGGGGGTAGAGATGATTCCATTGCATTCTGTTCTATTCAAATCTAAATGAATCTATTTCACTATAATTTATTCTAACCCATAGATAAGTATAAGCCTTGAACACAAGGCCAGGGAATAAGGATGATACCATTGCATTCTGTTCTATTCAAATCTAAATGAATCTATTCCACTATAATCTAGTCTAATCCATAGATAAATATAAGCCTTGAACATTACCCTATCATTAACAGATGTGCCCTTCCATTGGTGATGTATCCCCAGACTATAATGAAACATATTGGCCATTCAGTTCTTGGATGGATCCACCTGGGTTCTAGCCCCCAACCCTTCCATGATGGTCCAAAAGTAGGCTTCCTCCGGAATATAGAATATGCTCCAGGGAGCATCTGGGTGGCTCAGTGAATTGAGAGCTTGGTCCAAAGACAGGAGGTCTTGGGTTCAAATTTGATCTTAGATACATCCTAGCTGTGTGATCCTGGGCAGGTCACTTAACCCCCATTGTCTAGTCCTTACTGCCCTTCTGCTTTAGAACCAACACACAGTATTCATTCTGTCAGAAGGCAAGTTTGAAAATAAAAATAAAAATGAAGTCTTCATGAAAGAAAAAAACACAAGTATAAACTGAAAAGTACTAGTGATTATAAATCACAGGAATAAATAGGTAGATAAATATACAATAACACATAGTTATTTTTTCCTCTATGGCTCTCAGTTTCATCCCTTGTAAAATGAAAGGGTTATGGCAGAGTGAATGCTTGAAGTCAGGAAGACCAGAATTCAAATCTTGCCTTAGATATATTTAAAAACCACGTGACCTTGGGTAAGTAACTCAAGCTCTCTTATTCTCTGTTTCTTAACTCATAAAATGAGGAGGCTGGCCCTCTCAGTTCCAAATCTATAATCTCATTATTTAAAAAAAAAGAAACTAAAACCCTTACCTCCTTTGAATTGATACTGAGTATTAGTTCCAAGGCAGAAGAACAGTAAGGGCTAGGCAGTGGAGGTTAAGTGACACCAAGGGTCACATAGCTAGAAGTGTCTGAGGCTGGATTAAACCCAGGACCTCCCATCTCCAGGACTGGCTCTCTATCCACTGAGCTGCCTAGCTGCCACAGTTCTTTGATTTTTTTTTAACCCTTACCTTTCATCTTAGAATCAGTACTGTGGATTGGTTCCAAGGCAGAAGAGTGGTAAGGGCTAGGCAATGGGGGACAAGTGACTTTCCCAGGGTCACACAGCTAGAAAGTATCTGAGGTCAGATTGGAACCTAGGGCCTCCCATCTCTGGGCTTGCCTCTCAATCCACTGAGCCACCCCCCTGATTTTTCAAGTCTTCTTGCAATAACATTCTAGCATTCTTTGAATGTTAGAATGTCTAATCCATTCCATTTTATTCCAGTGCATTGCATTGCATAATTACTTATTAGATTTCTTATCTAGCACTGCTAAGACAATACATGGCAAAATCTAGGATAGGTTTCCTTCAAGTGGCTTACAATCTTTTATGGAGACAAAGAGATGATGATGATGATGATGATGATAGGTAGCACTTATATGGCACTTTATGGTTTGCATAGCATCATACAAATGTTATCTCATGTGCTCCTCACAGTAACCCAGTGAGCTGTTATTACCACCATTTTACAGAAGGTAAAACTGAGGCTTCGGGAATTTCAGTAAAACTTTTTCAGAAAAAAAATTCAGTTATCTGAGATTTAGAAATTTGCCAGTGCCCTACAGCTAGTTTATCAGAGGCAGGGTTTGAACTCAGGACTTCTCAAGTCCAAGTCCATCCCAAAGACACATATGTGTGCACACCAATTTAGCTTCCTTTCATAAACACAGGTGAAGCAATTAGATGGAAATCAAATAGGTCATGATATGTGATGCTGTTTATTTGGGCAAGGGCAATTAAACAAGGGAATTTCTGATTTAGGTAATTAAATCCAATGGGTAGTCAAGAAGAAGAGAGCTCACTGTTGATCCCTCTCCATTTTTACAATTCTTAGGAGGGTACAAGGTGTGTGTGGGGGTGGTTATTGCCCTTACCTTCGTCTTACTGTGTGTTGGTTCTAAGGCAGAACAGTGGTAAGGGCGAGGCAATGGGGGCCAAGTGACTTGCCCAGGGTCACACAGCTAGGAAGTGTCTGAGGCCAGATTGGAACTTAGCTCTTAATCCACTGAGCTACCCAGCTGCCCCCAGAAGGAGCAGTTTGTGACAGCCACAGTCCTGTTAAAAGGGAATGGATAGATGTGGAAGGGGCCAGTTTCCTTTTAGAGTACTTGAAAGCCTCCTAACTTGGGTCTTTACCATGACTTTCACCCCCATACTGCTTCCCTTGGGAGAAGGGCATAGAGGGACGAGTCCTTGCATAGTTTCTATAAGCCTCAGGCTGATTCTGCTTTCTTTGCTTAGGTCTCTTCCCCTCCTGGCCCCCTAGATTTAGTAGGTGTTTCATTTCTCCTCTCTGGGACTCATGGCTTCTGGCTCCAATCACACCTCTCAGGCTCTTTCCCTTAGTTCTAGCCCCATGAGGCTCAAGCCCCCATCTCCCTCGGCCTTGATATTAGTCCATTGTGCTCACAACTAGGTGGTGGATAGAGATAAATAACATGAGTCTGTATCCATGAAGGATTCCAGAGGACTCGGGAGGAAATAGAATACTTACCTCCTGATAGGTGATGGACTCAAAGTGCAAATTGAGATTTTTTTTTTAATACATATCTGCAGCCAATGTGGGAATTTGTTTTGCTTGACTATACATGTTTATAACAGGGGATTTTGTCTTTCTTGCTTCCTCCAGGGTGACTTGGGGAGAGGTAGAGAAAAATCATATTTTTATTTGGGAAAAAATATTTTAAATGATCATAAGACTTATTTTTGAGGCCACATGAAAAGGGACCATAATGCTCCCCTTTTGGGTTCAGCAAAGGATTGAATTCTAAAGGTGGTCAGTGTTTTAAGAAAAATGGAAATGAACAGAAAAGAATAACTGAAATTAAAGGACAGGACATAAAATAGAGAAAGGGCAATAAGAATTCATTAATTTGGATTGATGTTGTATACCCATTTTCAGTTGTGTCTTGTAATGATTAAAATAGTAGAAGCCATAAACTGTAATAGATAAAAGAGTGTTTGGCTTAAATTGTGACTGCAGAAAATATGGTTTCAAGACAGTTGTCTTGTTTTAAATCAAATATAAGGTGGTCACCAGGGGAAAATTCCCAAATATTAAATATACTCAAGTCAGCTGGGTTTTATAGAGATTTTAATTAATACAAATAAGGAATTAATGAAAGAGAGAGAGTAAGAGGAAACAATGAGAAAAGAGATAGGCCAGCCTAGGCTTTTAAGCCTTAAGAGAGAGATCAGTCAGTCCTTTATCCACTCACCACAAGATTTGTCCCAAGCAAGATTCTAGTGTTCAGAGAGATACCAGTTCAGCTTCAGCTAGCTCAATCAAGTTCAGCCATCAAGCCCTTTAAGGCAGCTTTTTCCAGCTGAATCTCCAGCTGCTTCTCAGTTGACTCCCTCTGGAGCCCTTTCTGAGCTCCTTTTTAAAGCTAATTTTCTCCTATGTCACCTCCCATAAGTTCTTACATCTACCAATCACAGTAGATGTTTTCCAAAGGACAGACCATTCTGAATTCACACCTGAGTAGACCAAACTTTTGAGTAATTCACACCTGAGTAGACTAAAATCTCTGAGTAAGTTCTCACCTCTCTGCCCCTTCCAAGTTTACAAGTTGCCTGACCTTTATAGGTACTTAGCACCCTTTTGTATTAGATCTAAAAATAGGCACAGCTTAAGAACTTTTGCCTTACTATAAGTATGGGTTAAGTATTTTTCATTGTTCAGCAAGGAGTTTACAATTTTATCTTCCCCTAGAGTATACTTAAGTAGGGGTGGAGTAGAGGTCTCACATTCATGATCTAAGTCCCTTCTTTGTTTAAAATGGGGAATGGTCTTAACCAAGTGTTCTGAAGTAGGGTCTGAGAATTTTTAAGGTTCACAGTCTGATCCATTTGGTTTTTCTTGGCAAAGATAATGGAATGGCTTGCCATTTTCTTCTCCAGCTCATTTGACAGGTGAGGAAATTGAGACCAACAACGTTGCCCAGGATCACACAGGTAGGAAGTATCTAAGGCTAAATTTGAACTCAAGTCTTCCTAATTCCAGACCCACCACTATCCACTGTTAAAATCTCTACTTGGCAGGTGAAGAAAATGAAGCTGAGATGGGTTCAGTGATTTACACAGTGAAGTATCAGAGCTCAAACCTGTCTCCTGATTCCAGGTCTAATTTTCTTTCTATCATATCATAAAACCAGGAGCAGGAGATGTGGCTGGCTGTGTACTAGCCAGACTAAAGGCTTTCTTAGATATGCTTCGTGACCTAACCTATGTGAGGGGGCAATACTCTTCTCAGCCCTGTATTGTCCTGAATCATCTCTTGAACACATACTTCCTAGAGGCCAAAGTCAAAGCTGCTGTCCTGTCCCAAATGGGCCAAGTTGTCTTTCTTTCCACCTTCGGCCAAATACAGCTTTCCCCTGCTTCTCTCCTCCCCTTTCCCTGGCCATCTCTTTTCTCAAGTGTGCCCAGGCATCTATGGTCCTCAACAAATTTCGTGCTCATCCCAAATCCCAATCAGATGGGCACATGCAGTTAAACTCTAGAATGCATCATTTTGAATGACAAAACTCTCAAGAAACCCATTTCTGTGAACATAAGATCATTTTCTCCCCAGCAATCTGGCAATCATGATTTTGTCCTGCTAGATTTTTCCCTGCTCACCAAGAGTAGCATACACAGTCATTCTTATATGGATAGGTAGCCAGATAGCTATATAGACGGACGGACGGACGGACGGACGGACGGATGGATGGATAGGAAGTCAGATACATACACAAACGGAAAGGCAAATGAGATAGCTGGAGTGAGTATTCATTAAACACTTATTAGGTGCAAGGTACCACATGCCAAGCATGAGTTATACAAATACAAGCAATCAAAATGGTCCTTACCATAAAGACACTTACAACTTTCTGATGGGGGAAAGTAACACAGATTAGCTAGAAAGTGATAAGAAAGAGAAAAATGCTTAGGCCAATGGAGCAGGCTAAAAGGAGGAAAAGAATGATGAGCACGAGGGCTGGAGAGGGTAGTCTGCTGAGAATGGGAATGAGATAAAACAAGGCTGTGAGCTTTATTGAAATTTTAGTCTCAGGGAGGGAATCAGCTTGGGTGGCATTATAACAGAGGTTTCTCCACAGTGACCAAGGGGCAGATGGAGAAGAAGAGAAATCTAGTCATTCATTCCTTCCATCATCCAATGAATGATGGGATTTTAACACTCAGTATGTCAGAATCTGAGCAAGGTTCAGAGGATACAAGAAGAAAGACAGTATGGTTCCTACCCTTAAGAAACTTTAAGCTTTTTTCTTTTCTTTCTTTTTTTTTTAATAAACCCTCATCTTCTGTCTTAGAATTGATACTTAGTATCTGTTCCAAGGCAAAAGAACAGTAAGGGCTAGGCAACTGGGGTAAAAAGACCTTGTCTAGAGTCACATACATAGCTAGGAAGTATCTGAGACTAAATTTGAACCTAGGACCTCTCATCTCCAGGTCTGGTTTTATCAACTGAGTCACCTAATTGTCCTAAAGATTTTTCTTCCTTCCTTCCTTCCTTCCTTCCTTCCTTCCTTCCTTCCTTCCTTCCTTCCTTCCTTCCTTCCTTCCTTCCTTCCTTCCTTCCTTCCTTCCTTCCTTCCTTCCTTCCTCCCTCCCTTCCTCCCTCCCTTCCTCCCTCCCTTCCTTCCTTCCTTCCTTCCTTCCTTCCTTCCTTTCTTCCTCCCTCCTTCCCTTCCTCCTTCCCTTCCTCCCTCCCTTCCTCCCTCCCTTCCTCCCTTCCTTCCTTCCTTCCTCCCTTCCTCCCTCCCTCCCTTCCTTCCTCCCTTCCTCCCTCCCTTCCTCCCTCCCTTCCTCCCTCCCTTCCTCCCTCCCTTCCTCCCTTCCTTCCTTTTTCTTTCTTTCTTTCTTTCTTTCTTTCTTTCTTTCTTTCTTTCTTTCTTTCTTTCTTTCTTTCTTTCTTTCTTTCTTTCTTTCTTCCTTCCTTTCTTCCTTTCTTCCTTCCTTCCTTCCTTCCTTCCTTCCTTCCTTCCTTCCTTCCTTCCTTCCTTCCTTCCTTCCTTCCTTCCTTCCTTCCTTCCTTCCTTCCTTCCTTCCTTCCTTCCTTCCTTCCTTCCTTTCCTTCCCTTCCTTCCCCATACCTTTTATCTCAGAATCAATACTAAGTACTGGTTCCAAGAAGGTCAGTAAGGATTAGGCAGTTTGGGTTAAGTGACTCTCCTAGGGCCACATAGGTTTTTGTCTGAGCCCATATTCAACCTAGGGCCCTCCATTCCCAGGCCTGGTTCTCTTATTTACTGAGCTATATAGCTGTCCTAAAATCTTATTTTTTAAATAATCTTAATACCTTCCATCTTAGAATCAGCATTGCGTATTGGTTCCAAGGCAGAAGAGTAGTACTGAGCTAACTAGCTGTCCTAAAGATTTCTAATAGATGGGATATAATATACTCACCAAAAAAAATGATACCAAGTAAAATATGTACTGAGACAAAGAAGAGATCCATACAAAAGACTAGGAAAATGTGGCAAAGGAAAGGCACTTTAGCTGATAATGGTGGGGTAGGGTAGGATCCAAGAGGGCCTCATGGGCTTTGAAAGAAGGGATATTTTTATCAGTAGAGACTCAGAAGGACTGTCACAGGCATGGAGGGAACCCTACATGAATGCAAAGGTAGGGAAAGAGGAGAGAATCAACAACTAGGTGGTAGCTCAGTTTGGTTGGAAGATGATGCACTGGAAAGGCAGTTTGGAGCCAGATTGTGAGGGTCTTAAAGGCTAAAAGCATTTGAATGTTATCTTCAGGGCAATAAGGGACCACTGAATGTGGTTCCTGGAAGATCTCCTACCTTGTAAAGCTCATCCATGCTCTCAGTTTTTTATCCAGTGATGCTTTGGACACTTGATGCTGTATTAGAAAGTGTTAATGTGTGGAAACTTATTTCTTGTTGTTGCCAACTGGAATATATTCTGGCTTGACCAGGGGCTGCTACTAGTATGGGGACATGCCTGAGGACTGCCTATTTGCAATGGAGATAGAAGTACTTTGATAGCTACTGAGAGATACTGCTACAGATATAGGGATGCTCTGGGGTCTGCCTACTGATCTCTACTGATGACTAGTAGATCAATCTATTTCCTAATCTCCTCCTCCCTTCACTCCCTCCCTTCTCCAACCCTCTCCCTCCAAGTTTCTTCTTGAAGCCTTTGACTTCCACCACCCCCCCAACCCCCTACCCCTGGTGGACTATGATATTTATGAGAAAAATCTTCTTTTCTTTTCTCAGGTAAGAGGTTTATTGGAATAACAGGACAAGGAAACTGAGGAAAGAGGGATGAAGGTTTCCCTAAACTATAAGGAGAATCTGAGGGTTTGGCGAAATCAGTCCAGTCACAACTGTGACAGGGGGCACAACTGTTTAAAATCTTCTTTCTTCTTCATAAAGCCACCAAGGTCTCTCAGCCTAATTTCAGAAGCCCCCCTCAAGGGTCCTTCTGCCTGGGACAAAAACTACAAGAATCAGTTCAGCTTCTTCCCTCTACAGCCAGGCTTGTCTCCTTTCTTGGTCAGTCCAACCCCCAGAGAGAGAGAGTCAGAAAACAGAGGTTTCTCAGTTTCTCTTGGCCAGCTTAACTCCCAGAGCCAGAGCATCAGTTCCTCCTTTGGTCAGAGCCCAAAACCAAACCAGTCCCATGAGGGTCCTTCAGCCAGGTTCAACTGCCTCTCCTCCTGGGAACATTCCGTTTGGAACCTTCTTCTTGATTGACAGCCAGGTCCCCAGCCTTGGTCTGCATCTTGGCCTCTTTCTCTTCAAGTCTCTATCACAATGCTCAGGATGCATAGTCAGACCTACCTAACAGAGTGGGTGTGAGAAAAGGACTTAAAGCTCAAATGAAATTTATTGTTGTTGCTGCATTCATTTTGGTACCAGAAAGCCAATTGTCTCAAACAGCATTCCTTCTTCCCCACCCATCCAGCAAGGCTAAGCTCATCTAGACCCTGACTTCAGATTTTATTACTGTTATTAATATGATCATAATTCATAATTCTAATGACTAAACTTGGCCTTGAAGAGTCCATTTAATAATGTACTTCCCTCTTTTCCTTCTGTGGTCAGGGGACAAAGAATATAAAGCAACTATCCTTTTTTTTTTTAACCATTACTTTCTGTCTTGGAATTGGTACTAAGTATTAATTCCAAGGCAGAAAAGCAGCAAAGACTAGTCAATTAGGGGTTAAGTGACTTACCCAAGGTCACAAAGCTAGGAAGTATCTGAGGGCAGATTTGAACCCAGGACCTCCCATCTCCAGGTCTGGCTCTCTATCTATCCCACTACCTAGTTGTCCTCAGAACATATCCTTTTGGACTTGACTGATAGGTTTTTGCCTCTTTTCCTTTTTATTCTTTGTTGTAAAGGAGGGCATATATTGGGGAATTAAGGCAATAGTTGTAAAGGAGTGGTCATATATTGGGGAATTAAGGCAATAGAAAAAAATCAATAAAATTTTTAAAATAATAACAATAATTCACTTTTATGGAACATTTTTATAAAGCACTTTCCTCACACCTTTTCCATGGAGTAGCTAGTGTACACATAATTTCCTCAGTTTTACAGACAAGGAAACTGAGGTTCAGCAAGGTTGACATGATTTGCCTACAATCACACAGCTACTGTTATAAGTGAATCCCACTGAAGAGTGTTGGACTAAGATTGGAGATAACTGAAGGTTTTAGATTTTAAAAAATACAAAAACTTCACACTTATAAGAGTGCTTTCCATTTTTTTCAAATCCCTTTCATATCTGTGAAGTTGTCGTTCAGTTGTTTAGGTCGTGTTTTAATTCTTCTTGACCTCAGTTGGGATTTTCTTGAGTGATTTACCATTTCTTCAGTTTATTTTACAGATAAGGAAACTGAAACCAAATAAGGTTAAGTGACTTGTCGAAGGTAACACAGTTAGGAAGCATCTGAGCTGTTTGTTGTTTGGTCATTTTCAAGCATATCTTACTCTTCTGACCCCTTTAGGTGTTTTCTTGGCAGAGATACTGGAGCAATTTGCTATTTTCTTCTGCAGTTTATTTTATAGATGGGGAAACTAAGGCAAATAGGGTTAAGCGATTTGCCCAGGATCACCACTAGTGTCTGAAGCTGGATTTGAACTCTGGTTCTTCTGACTCTAGGGCCAACATTCTATCCACTGCACCACCTAGCAGAACCTCGCTTATGTGAGCTCATTCAATTTCTCACTACCTTTTGAAGAAGGCATTGTTCTCACTTTATAGATGAGAAAATTGGAGACCCAGAAAGGGAAGTGATTCACCAACCACAGATTGGTGGCAAAGTCTGCCAGATTACAGATCTCCTGATTTTTAGATTCTTCCCCTTCCCACAGTACTATGCTGACTTTGGGAGAAGAGAAGCCTACCCTTCCTCCCTTGGCTTCCTGCTTTGATTCCCTTCTAGAAAGGAGGAAGGGAACATTAATCCATCCCTGCTACTGACTCTGCAGTCAGATTCCAGTTCCCTCAGCCTCACCCAGCCCTAGCCTCAGCCCTGCTGCAGTAATTGGACTCTTCATATCACAAATCCTTAGAGATAATGTGTCTTTTAATCGTCCAGCCTGGGGCAGGGCCTAATATTGGGAGTGGAGCTTCTCCAAGAATAGCCTCTATAAGCTGCTGATAATGGGAGTGCTTAACCCTTGGCTGCCTTCAGCCATCCCAGCTTCTCCCTTTACCTGATCTCCTCTCTCTCCAGGGCTTCACCTTCTGTCTCTCCCTCACCAAGATCCTTTTAGTCTGTGGTTTGCCCAGGGTTTTGCTTGCTCAGGACAGGGTTCACCTTACATGTAGATAGAATCTTTCCTGCCCTTGGAAAAAAGTATGCTTCCTCCAACATAAAATGGAGGCCTCCACCCTGAGTAAAAAAATCTAGCCCCACAATTTCCTTCCTCCCTCCCTCCCTTTCCTTCTCTCTCTCTCTCTCTCTCTCTCTCTCTCTCTCTCTCTCTCTCTCTCTCTCCCCTTTCTTTCCTTTCTTTCTTTCTCTCTTTCTTTCTTTCTTTCTTTCTTTCTTTCTTTCTTTCTTTCTTTCTTTCTTTCTTTCTTTCTTTCTCACAATTTCCTTCCTTTCATCCTCCCTCCCTTTCTCTCTTTCTCTCTTACTCATAATTTCCTTCTTTCCATGCTTCCTTGCTCCATTTCTCTCTCTCTTTCTACCTTTCTCTCTCTTTCTTTCTCACAATTTCCTTCCTCCCATCCTCCCTCCCTTTCTCCCTTTCTCTCTCTTTCTTTCCTTTCCTTTTATTTTCTTCTGTGTTAGTATCAAGTCTAAGACAGAAGGGCATCAAGGGCTAGGCATTCAAGTTTAAGTGGATTTGCACTAGGACCTCCAAACTCCAGGCTTGGGATTCTATCCACTATGCTATCTAGTGTTAGGAGGACAGATTTGAACCTGGGACTTCCCATCTACAGGCAGAGCTTTCAATCCGCTGAGCCATTGTACTATTGAGACCTGAAATTCTCACCACTAAAAGTTAATTCCTTTGAATTGAGGTTATTAATTCCATCACCTCTCTATCTCTCTCTCTCTCTCTCTCTCTCTCTCTCTCTCTCTCTCTCTCTCTCTCTCTCTCTCTCTCTCTCTCTCTCTCTCTCTCTCTCTCCTGTGAAATAGAAACTAAATTTTGGGACCCTATTTAGGTTTTCTTTGTAAAGATATGAAGTGGTTTTCCATTTTACAGATGAGAAAACTGAGGCAAATAAGGTTAAGAGACTTGCCCAGGGTCAGATAGCTGGTGTTTGAGTTCAGATTTGAATTTAGATCCTCTTGACTCCAGTGCCAGTACTCTATCCACTGTACCACATAGTTGCCCTCACTAAGCACTTTACAAATAGCTCATTTGAGCCTTACATTGACTGAGATTGTGTTTGAACTCAGTTCTTTCTGACTCCAGACCCAGTGCTCTATCCATTAAACCATCTATCTGCCATACCTACTAAGTTAGAGAGATTAAAAATTCAAGGTTCAAAATTCCTCAAGGGAGGTGATAGATTATGTTTCAGCAGTTACTTATGCTTCAAAGAAAATATATTTAAAGAGATTTTTTTTCCTAGAGGACCAGTTTTCCTGGGAGTTGGCAAGCCCCCTGGGAATTGCTAGGGGTTATCCTTGATTCTGTTACCAAAGTAGCTGTATGACCTTTAGCAAATTACTCTCTTTCTCTGGGCCTCAGTTTCCTCATTTGCAAAATGAGAGGAGTGGCTAAGATGACAGCTAAGATTCCTTTCAGTGCTCACTATAATGAGAACTATATAATTAGTTTTACTCCATAAGGATACTGGGAACCCAAGTCATTTCTAGGATCTTAAGTAAGACAAGAGGGAATTTTAAGAGAAACATTAAAACAGGATAGCCATAGAGGAAAGTACCTGACCACTCTGCCCATTATAATGGTAACAACTACGATTCAGAACATTTTGCTTCCAACAGTTCTATGCAAAAGGTTGTACCAACAATATCATCCCCATTTCATCAATGAAGAAAGTGAGGCTTGGAAATAAAATGACTTCCTGAGAGTCACACATCTAGTAAGTGGAAGAGCCAATAGAAAGTTTGCTCCTTGAAGGCAGAGCTGAATGGAGGGTCTTAGAGATGGATAGTTAATATAAATATTGGGCTCTGACTGTGTGCCAGGCATTGGGCTAAGCTTGAGTGATATCTCCCCAAAATCACTCCTGTCAAAGATCACGTTTTATTTTATTGTATCTAGTTGTTAAACCCTAACCTTGTGTTTTAGAATCAATACTAAGTATCGGTTACAAGGCAGAAGAACAGTAAGGGCTAGGCAATTGGAGTTAAGTAAATGACTTACCCAGAGATTATATTTACACCAAGAGATTATATTTTAATAGGGGAAGATAATATGGGTGAAGACAGTTTTCTTTAAAACATTAACTTCTCTCACTATCACTAAGAGTGATAAAGGCTTGGCCCAGAGCTATACAAGTAATAAGTTTCTGAGACCAGATTTGAACCCAAGTCCTCTAGACTCCAGGTCTAGCACTCTATCCACTGTGCTACCTAACTGCCCCTAGGAAGGCAGTTTTAATCTTTCTTTGTCTTTGAACCCTCAGTACCTAACACAGTGTATAATATACAATAGGTGCTTAATTGAGTTGAAATGATCCCAGCATTCCCTCCAGAGCTTTTCCATCCATGCCAGGCATGCTTTCCCTCATGAAGCTTACAGTCTAGTAATGATACGTTCCTGTTTCTCCTGCCAAAGCCCCATCCACAAAATCCACCTTCTCCCTCCCCCCCTTCCCTCCACCCTAAGCCCAAACAAGACCCTTCTTAGAGAGCCCCTGGGCATGACTATGCTTTTTGAAGAAATGTGTTATTTATTAGTCCTTAGTGACATTTCGGCTGTGGTGGTGTTTCAAGCAATCCAAAAATAAGCTGTCAGCACAGGGAAAAAACAGCCCTAGCTAATTAGTGAAAGGTTACTGCTGGGCTCCTGGAGCCCCAGACCTTTTGAAGTCCTCCTTCCCATCGCCGGCTGTGTGCATGTGTGTGCCTGGCTCAGGCCGCTTTGAATTAGCATCTTGGTTATGAGAATAGCTTCAAAGTGAGCAGTGACCCAACAGGTTGGAGGCAGAGCCCAGTACAAGAGTCTCCCTCCTTCTTCTCCTGAGCTTCTCACTCCCAAGGGTTACCCACCTTATCTTCGATCTTCCCACTCCCTCTATCCCTTGGGATCTATTTAAGGTTTTCTGGGCAGAGATACTGGAATGGTCTGCCATTTCCTTCTCAGGCTCAATTTATAGATGAGGAAACTGAGGCACCCAGATGTTGAATCTTTTTCTTTTCTTTCTTTGCTTTTTAAAACCCTTACCTTGTCTTAGTATCAATTAAAAGAAAATAACCTTTACCTTCCATCTTAGAATCCATGCTAAGTTTTGGTGCCAAGGCAGAAGAGTGGTAAGGACTAGGCAATGAGGGTTATGTGATTGATCCAGGGTCACAGAGCTAGGAAGTATCTGAAACCAGGGCTGCCCATCTATCCACTATTGTACTTAGATGCCCCCTAGTTGAGACTCTTCTCACTCTCATCTTCATGCTCATTTCCAGGATGACCCTGTTCTGAGTACGGGGTGTCTTGGGTAAGGGAGAGCTTGTGTTGGAGCTGAGCCTGGCTAATTGTGATGATCAGTGGAAGGTTAACTCAGGAGTTAGAGCCTGATCCTACCAAAGCCAAGGGTCATAGATGTGAGGGATATGATTCCTTTATGGGTCAGAATTCTTGTTCAGTCAGTTTTCCATTTAGGAATGGGGAACCTATTTGGGGTTTTCTTGGCAAAGATACTGGAGTAGTTTGCCATTTCCTTCTCCAGCTCATTTAACAGATGAGAAAACAGGGTTAAGTGACTTACCCAAGGTCACACAGCTAGGAAGTGTATCTGAGGCCAGATTTGACCTCAGAAAGTCCAGGTACTCTATCGTGCCACTTCATTGGTTGACCACAACCAAATGCAACTCTAATATCAAGGAACTTCCCACAAATGCTTATGTTGAAGAAAACCGTTCTGTGTTGTGTGTTGTGTGGATGGCTCAGACCAATTCATCCCTACTTTGGATAGCTCTGTTAGAAAACTGATGACAAACATTTTGACATTTTGTGTGAATTAGGTTTTTAAAAATTAAATAATTTGTTTGTTGTTTTGATACATCAAAATCCTCCCTCTCTCCCTTCCCTCCCTGAACTAAAAAAAGGCATCATTTAACAACAACAAAAATGTACATGTAAACCATATCTTACTTGTTTCTATTTACCAGTTCTTTTTCTGGAGGTGAACATTCACAGGTTATTCTTCAAACATTATTTCTGTTGCTGTTTATAATGGTCTCTTGTTTCTCATTTCGCTCTTCATAATTTCATACAGGTCTTTCTAGTTTTTTTAATTAACCTGCTCATCATTTCTTATGGTGCAGTAGTATTCCATCACATTTATATGCCACAACTTGTTCAGCCATTCCCTAACTAATGGGCATCCTTCAATTTCTAGTTCTTTGCCCCCATAAAGAGAGTTGCTATAAATCTTTTAGATGAATTGGGTTTTTTAAATTAAATTTAAATAAATGAATAAACATTAATTTTTTTTCTCTTTCATACTTCCCTCCAATACTGAAAAGGGGGAAAGAAAAATAAATTCCTTGTAGCAAATACATATAGCCCAGCAAAAGAAATTCCTTCATTGGCCATGCCCAGAAATGTATGTTTGTGTCTTGAATTCTTTATCTTTCTGACTGGAGAGTACTCACCAGGACTCTGTAATTGTGCTTGGTTGTTAAGTTGGTCCCGATTATTAAGTCTTTCAAAGTTGTTTGTTTTTGCAGTGTTATTATTCTATACATTCTTTCCTGGTTCTGCTTACTTTGCTCTGCTTCAATTCATGCAAGTCTTCCTGAGTTTCTCTGAAACCATAGCTTTTGATCATTTCCTATTCCATAACATGAATATGACATTATTTGTTCAGCCACTCTCCAATTGATGAGTACCTTCTTAGTTCCCAGTTCTTTGCCATCCCCCAAAGAGCTGCTATAAATACTACTTTTTTCTTCCTTTGATCTCTTTGGGGTATAACAAATTGATTCCCCACTTTATGCTGCAAAGAGCAGGATTGGATCAAGAAGGGGCAGCCCCATAGCAGGGGTACTATCAAAGTAGGGCAGGCCTTCTTCTGGCAGTGGATGGTGGAAGTTATTTGTATTTCAAAAGCCAGCACTGGCTTCAGGACTACCATTTCTCCCCAGGTACAGAGTCAGTAGAGCTACAGCTGAGCAGAGTGAACACAGCTCCTGCTTTTCACGCTCCTACTTCATCTACTAAATCCTGGGATAGGAGAATCCAGGAGGTAATGACTTCCAGAGCCAATGATTCCTTTCTTGCCCACAACCTTTGCTACTTCCTCCACCAGGACAAATAGCCTCTGTCATGTTTGGTTCTGTCCCAGTAAAATTTTCCCATAAATCAGGTGCTGTACTAGGCAGTGCCTGGGTGATCCAGACTGAACTGGAGCCTCCTGCCCAAGAGATCTTTGCCTTCCCTGACTTCCTCCTTGAGATCCCTTCTTTGACCAGTGGTTATGACTGGTAATTCTTTTCCTCCTCCTAAATTTGACAATCTGGAGGCAATATAGTCCAGTGAAGAGAACACTAGCTTCAGAACCAGAGAACTGAAGACTGAACTCCACTATGGTTGTTTACTTACTTGCGTGACCTTGGGAGAGCTGGGGTTGTTATTTTATCTTCCTGGACATCTATTTATTCATCTGTTAAATAAAGGAACTTGGCTAGATGCCCTCTGATGTCACCTCTATCTCTGTTTATATGATCCTATGAATTGAGATTTTCATTTTGTCCTAGGTTTTACGTCACATCTCTAAGGACTTAGAGGGAAAGAAGGAAAAATAGATAGGAGAAATGGAAGGAATGAAGGAACAAAGAAAACATGAAAGGAAATGAAGGAATGAAGATAAGATGGAAGGAAAGATAAAAGCTTTTATTAAGTGTTTACTGTTAAGTGCAAAATACTATGATAAGTGCTGGGAATAAAAAAAAAAGGAAGGCAGTTCCTACTCTCAAGGAGCCCACATTCTAGTGGGAAGAGAAAATACATATTGAAGGTTAAGTTATATGTCAGATGGAAAGGTCTCCTGGTTCTTAAGCTGTAGTGGCAAAATGGCAATGCTCCTTCTCTAGTATCATTTCCATTAATAAAATTATATCAATTTCTTATAATCCCAATGCTTAGTAGAGAATCTGGCACATAGTAGGCATTTAATAAATGTTCATTAATTAGATGATTATTGAGCCATTTGATGGTGCCAAGTACTTTGATGGCAAGAACTTTTTTTTTTTCTGGATCTTCAAATCCATTTGTCCTCCCCTCCTCTTTCTTCCTCTGTCTTCTCCTCATTCTTCCTTCCTCATCCTGTCCTGTCCCTATTCCAGGGTAAACTCTTTCCCATGTCCAAATCAGACTAGATTAGATGAGATCCATTTACATTCCAATCTCTTTCAGTAGAGCCAAGGAGTCTTTGTTGAATGTCAATTGTAACTCATACAACATTTCCCCCTCTCCTACTATGCCTAGCTTACCTTACCTTTGTGGCTTTAACCACTTTAGTTGTCTTTTTAAAAAAAATTATTTCTTTATTACCAATTACATGTTGTAACAAATTTCCACACAAGTTTTCCCAAGTTATGTGATTGAACTTATCTCCCTCCCTTCCAATATATAACCCCATCCTGGTGCTAGCAGGCAATTTGATCTGGGTTATATATATTTCATCACATATAACTTATTTCCATAGCATTCATTTTTGTGAGTAATCTTACAAAACCAAGACTCCAAAACATAAACCCAAATAAACAGGTAAAAAATCATGTGCTTCCATCTGCATTCTGACTCCATCAATTCTTTCTCTGGAGGTGGATAGCATTCTTTGTTTGAAGTTCCTCAGGATTGTCCTAGATCATTGAATTGCTGATGATAGTTAAGGCCAGCACAGTTGAACATTTCACAATATTGCTGTTACTGTGTACAATGTTCTCTTGTTTCTGCTTATTTTACTCTGCGTCAGTTCATGAAGGTATTTTAATTGCCTTGAGAAAAGTCTTTTTTCTTTCTTTCTCTCCAGTCTTTGTAAAATAAATTAGAGGCCCATCTGAGACCTTTCAGCCTCAGAATTCTGTGATTCCTGTGAAAGGAAAGGAAATGGTGGAGAAGGAAATATTAGAATACTGAATTTTCAATTCTACCTATGATACCTCAAGACTCTGTGAATGGTGGGCCAGTCTCTTCATCTGTAAACCTCAGTTTCTTCCTCCATAAGCAGTAGGATTGGACTAAATGATCTCTGAGGTCTCTTCCAGTTCTAAATCTGGGATTCTATGAATATTGTTCAGCTATCTTTCTCATCTTTGCCTTCTGTGCCCCTGCACTCCCAATTTCCCCTTCTCTGGTTGCTATTGCCTCCTCACTCCCATTAATATTGGTGCCAATGAACTTCATGCCTCCCTTCTCATTCTCCTTCTTTTTCCTTTCCTTATTGGGATCTGCTTTCCCTTCTGTTCTTGATTCCCCATACACTTACAAGTTTGTCCCCATGAGTGTACATGTCTCAAATTCATACACCCCTCTTGCTCCCTCTCCATTTTAAGGTGGTTCTGTTCCTAGGCTCCCTCTCACCACCTTTACCTGGGAAGCTATTGCTGTCACTATAAATCCTATAAATAAAGTGGGTCAGAGAGGCTGAAGGGAGGGAGAGAGTTCTGGTAATGGAGACAGAAAGCCAAAAAACAGAGATTGATTGGCAGGTGAATTGGGGGACCTGAGGGAGGGCAGGGAAGAGAAACAGAGAAAAAAAGGAGAGAAAGGGGAAAGGGGTGGGGAGGAGAAATACAGCCTCTGGGAAGAACACTGAAAAGCTTAGGTTTCTTTTTCTTTCTGATGATTCTGTTTGGATGCAATAGCATTCCAAACTGTCTTCTAGTGTGCATGATAGGAAGGTGGTCCTGTCCCTGGGCCCCAGTACAGAACTCCAATGGTGAAGGACAAGGGGTAAAGCATTGGAGAAATTATCTACATATAGGGGAAATGGTGCTTTAGAGGAAAAAAGAATTGACTACAGTCCAAAAAGCTGGGCTTTAGTCTAGTTCTTCCATTTACAATAGGGAGGCAACTAAGTGACAAAGTGGACTGAGTACCCAGCCTGGTGTCAGAAAGATTCATCTTCCTGAGTTCAAATCTGGCCTCAGATGCTTACTAGCTTGTGATCTTTTCCCTGTTTGCCTCAGTTTCCTCATCTGTAAAATGAGCTGGAAAAGAAAATGGCAAACTACTTTGCCGGGACAATCCTAAATGGAGTCACAAAGAGTTGGACAGGACTGGGCAGCAACAATGTAATGTCCCCTTGGGGAAGCCACTTTACTTCCTGAGGTCTGTGTCCTCCATAAAATGAGGCAATTGAAAGAGATTAATCCCAAGATGTTTCCTAGTACTTAAATTCTATGATTCATAAAAAGACCACCATTACCATCTCCTCCCCTCCTCCCTAAGAGAGCCATTAGGAGCCTACTCAAAAGGGTTTATGAATTTTAGAAAACATGGAAGGGAACAACGGGAACCAGAACTTCCCTAAGGCCTTCTCTCCTAGACTGATCTAGTCAATACAATCAGGGAAAAGAGGGCTAAAACCTAAAAGAAGCTTTTCTGACCTGCCTCCATCCTTCCCAGTTGTTAATAATGTACTCAACTCTACTTACTATTTCTTTTTCTTCTTTTTTTAAACCCATACCTTCTGAATTGGAATCAATATTGTGTATTAGTTCTAAGGCAGAAGAGTGATAAGGGCTAGACAATGGGAGTTAAGTGACTTGTCCAGGGTCACGCAGGTAGGCTGTGTCTGAGGCCAGATTTGAACCCAGGACCTCCTGTCTCCAGGCCTGGCTTTCAATCCATTGAGCCATCCAGTTGCCCTCTCAATACTTTTCTGTCTCTCTCCCCTCCTCCATCCTCCCTCTCCCCACATGTGTGCCTATACATATGCATAGACACACATCTCTATTTACATACATGCTTACCCATGTGATTATGTACCTTTGTGTGCCTTTGGCTTTACATGTATATCTAAACATGCATTATGTGCAATCTGTTTATAGATGTGCATTATATATGGATGCATATACACATATGAGTCTTTACCTCCTTAAATATATACAGACCTCATGTATGTGTTAATGTATATGATGGGTCAAAGTCTTCTAAATGTGTGTAAATAGGCACATACATGCATGCACACAATATCTGTAATATGAAAGAGAGTCTCCAAAGTCTTAGGGCAATTTTAAGCTTTAATAACTTAAGAAGTATAAATGCTACAAGCTTACCAAGAAACCATCATTTGAAAGGTTAATTATTAAAAATTTTAAAATATTGATATGTTTAGTCAATTTTTGAAAACTTTCATCAGCTCTGGCTCAGTGCCTGGAAGGAAAGATCGCATTTGCAACGTGTAGGGCCTTCAGATCATCTAAAGGACAGTTCTGACATGGTCCCTCAAGGAACAGTCTAAGTTGACTGAGGTGGCCAGGCAAGAGAACTTCCTTTCCCCATCCACTGCCTGGGAAGGAAGGCATCATTCAGAAAACTGTCCAGCAGACGATGCATCAGGGAAGGAGGCTTTCTGTTGTGAAAATGAAAATGAAAAATCTAGTCTTCACAATTCATAGAATTTTTAAAGGTAAGAGGAATTTGAATAATTAAACTTCCAAATGATATTTTAATATAGTTTGTAGTGAGATTTTTGAAATGTATTGTGTGTGGGAGAGGGGGAGGGGGAGAGAGGGAGAGAGAAGGTCAGAGGGGGAGAGAGAAAGAGAAGGAGGGAGAGGGGGGAGGGAGGTGGAGAGAGAGACAGAGACAGAGACAGAGAGAGAAAGAAAGGGAGGGAGGGAGAGTAATAGTGACTTTAACATTGACTTATCTGGGTGCCCAGTAGAATTTAAGTTCCTTGAAAGAATGAACAATTTTATTTCTTCTTGATGTCTGTAGTGCCTTGTACATAGTGGGAGCTTAATAATAATAGTAATTGGTTGTCAAGTGAATGAATTAATGGCAATGCAACTTATAGACTACCCCACTGTATATATTTTGGAGATTTAGTGCAAAGGTTCTTCCCCTGAGTTAGATTTCAAGGGGTCTTTGAACTCAGGTGCCGGAAAATTACATTTTGTTTTCACTCACCTCAAATTGAAATTTAGCATTTCCTTCAAATTTTAAAACATCTTATACTGAGAAGGGATTCATAGAATTCACCCAGCTGTCAGTAATGTACAAAAAATTTGCTATTTCACAGGTGAGAAAGAAAGGGGCTGTCCCCAAGACCTCATAACAAGTGTGATCTTGATTCTCTTCTAACTCTTAAGTCTGATCTTCTATTTTCCATTCTCTAAGAAAATACTTATAGGCACAGCTAAGTGGAACAGTGGACAGAGAACCAGGTCAGGAGAGGAGAGGTCCTGGATTCAAATCTGTCCTCAGATACCTCCTAGTTGTGTGACCTTGGGCAAGTCTCTTAAACCCATTTGCCTAGTCCTTGCCTAGAATTATTAGTAGGTGAAAGTATGGGTTTCAAAAAAAAAGGACAGCATATGAGTTATATATTATCATTATCATCATCATCATCATCTCCCATTCTCTAGTACACCCACTCCCTCTCAGGCTTCCTGTAGATAGCCAGACACCTGAGTGTAATTTGATGAGCAACACTGAGCATTGTAGCTCATTATCCTCCACTGAACAAACATCCCGATGCACATGGTTTAGGGATATAGCCTCTGGTCAGATGGCAAAGCCTTCTTGCCCCTCCCCTCTGAGCCCCAGTTAAAATGTCATTAGCACATTAGCTGGAATTAGTTTCACAGATTAACCAGTTTGACACTTTGGATTTAGGGCCCTGGGAATAAATAGAGGAAAGGTAAAAAGCATTTCTTCATTCAGCAAGTAAAAAAATGGAATGGCTGCCTTCGGAGAGAGTATATACATCTTTCTCACATCACTGGAGGACTTCGAAGGAAGACTGGACAGCCATGTGCTGGGGATCTTATAAAGGAGACTCCTCGTTAGCTCTGGGCTGGGTTATATTGCTTCAGAAGTCTCTTCTAGCCCCAGACTTCTAAGGTGCGATAGCCTGACTGCCTTTTGTATGGAAGATTCTTCCAGGAGAACCCAGAAGAGTGAGTCACTGACTGCCCTCAGAGAATCAAAAGTCTAGTTGCTGAGTCAAGAGCCAAGCAATAGTATGTTAACACTCTAAAGGGGCAGCTAGGTGGCATAGTGGACATAACCTGAAGTCAGGAAGACCCAAGTTCAAATCCAGCCTCAGATACTTAGTAGCTGTAGAACCCTGGGCAAGTCACTTAGCTTTGTTTGCCTCAGTTTCTTCCTATGTCAAATGAGTTGCAGAAGGAAATGACAAACCACTCCAGTATCTTGCCAAGACAATCCCAAATGAGATCACAAAGAGTCTGAAATGGCTTAACCACAATAACCACACTCTAAAAGCAGTGAGAAATGCTAGCAGCCATATGAATTCCAATATTTATGCTACAGGGATGGAGGAGGATGGATGCTCTTAAGGTTAAGATAATTGATATTTTTGGTTGAGTTGGACCAGAAAGGAATATAGGGGAGGATATTACAAAGGGGGGAGGTGATGGCGGCGGCGATGGTGGTGGTGGTGGTGGTAGTGGTACAGAACATGAACCAAGTCCCCAGAGGCAGAATGAATGTGAGAGAGTAATGATGTTAATGATGATGAAAATAATTCACATTTTTTGGCACAGACATTTTTCTGGAAAATCAAAGATGGCATAGGGAACAAAGTATTATTGAATCTAGAGTCAGGAAGCCCTGGGTTCAAAACCCACTTCAGATATTTACTAGCCATGTAGCCCTGGGCAGGTCATTTAAATTCTATGCCTTGGTTTACTATCTGTTGAATGAGAAGATTAGGCTTGATGTTCTCTAAGTTTCCTTATGCTTTAAAGCTATACAACCCTATAGGAGAAAGGTCTGTCTCATAGCATGTCCACTGAGAAACTTGTTAAGTAGAAGAAAATGAGATAAACTCTTTCTTCCTCCCTTAGAATGGATATGGGTCTTCTAAGCATGGGTATGGCTCTTCTTCATTTTTAAATCCTTAACTTCCATCTTGGAATCATACTGTAGTAAGGGCTAGGCAATGGGAGTGAAGTGACTTGCCCAGGGTCACACATCTGGGAAGTGTCTGAGGTCAGAATTTGAACCCAGGACCTCCCATCTCTAGGCCTGGCTCTCAATCCACCAAGCCACCCAGATGCCCCCAGGTCTGGCTCTTCTGGGCAGGAGTCCCTAACTCAACTAATCATGTCCCTGCATGCACTTCCACCACAATTAGTCCAAAGATAAGGGACCAATTCTCACTCTGGGGTCTGATCTTTGAGGACTCCCAGTGGCCAGTCCACATCTTTGCCTTCCTCTAGGTTAAATTCTTCTCCGCCAGCACTCAAAAAATGCAAGCCAATTAGCACTGAACCCAAGCTCTCAAGGGAAATGTTTCCCAAGCAGCATATCAAGATAGTAGCTAGCAGAGGAAAAAAGAGGACATTTCTTAATCTTAGAGTAAGAAGAACTTCATATTGAATCCCAGCTCTAACATTAGTATGGCCCAGGACAATAAACTCATTCTCTTTCAAGCCTCAGTTTTCTAACCTGTAAAATGAAAATAATGCTCAGATTCCCTACTTTTTAGGGCTCCTGTAAACCTTTTATTTTTTTTTTTTAATATATTTTATTTGATCATTTCCAAGCATTATTCGTTAAAGACATAGATCATTTTCTTTTCCTCCCCCCCACCCCCCATAGCCGACGCGTAAGTCCACTGGGCATTGGATGTTTTCTTGATTTGAACCCATTGCTTTGTTGATAGTATTTGCATTAGAGTGTTCATTTAAAGTCTATCCTCTGTCATGTCCCCTCAACCTCTGTATTCAGGCAGTTGCTTTTTCTCCGTGTTTCCACTCCCATAGTTTATCCTTTGCTTATGAATGGTGTTTTTTTTCTCCTGGATCCCTGCAGGTTGTTCAGGGACATTACACCGCCCCTAATGGAGAAGTCCATTACGTTCGATTATACCACAGTGTATTAGTCTCTGTGTACAATGTTCTCCTGGTTCTGCTCCTCTCGCTCTGCATCACTTCCTGGAGGTTGTTCCAGTCTCCATGGAACTTCTCCACTTTATTATTCCTTTGAGCACAATAGTATTCCATCACCAACATATACCACAGTTTGTTCAGCCATTCCCCAATTGATGGGCATCCCCTCGTTTTCCAGTTTTGGGCCACCACAAAGAGCGCAGCTATGAATATTTTTGTACAAGTCTTTGTGTCCATTATCTCTTTGGGGTACAGACCCAGCAGTGCTATGGCTGGGTCAAAGGGTAGATATTCTTTTGTCGCCCTTTGGGCATAGTTCCAAATTGCCCTCCAGAATGGTTGGATCAGTTCACAACTCCACCAGCAATGAATTAATGTCCCTACTTTGCCACATCCCCTCCAGCATTCATTACTTTCCTTTGCTGTTATGTTAGCCAATCTGCTAGGTGTGAGGTGATACCTCAGAGTTGTTTTGATTTGCATCTCTCTGATTATAAGAGATGTAGAACACTTCTTCATGTGCTTGTTAATAGTTTTGATTTCTTTATCTGAGAACTGCCTATCCATTTCCCTTGCCCATTTATCAATTGGAGAATGGCTTGATTTTTTGTACAATTGATTTAGCTCATTATAAATATGAGTAATTAAACCTTTGTCAGAGGTTTCTATGAAGATTTTTTCCCAATTTGTTGTTTCCCTTCTGATTTTAGTTATATTGGTTTTGTTTGTACAAAAGCTTTTTAGTTTGATGTAGTCAAAATTATTTATTTTACATTTTGTGATTCTTTCTATATCTTGCTTGGTTTTAAAGCCTTTCCCCTCCCAAAGGTCTGACATGTATACTATTCTGTGTTTACCCAATTTACTTATGGTTTCCTTCTTTATGTTTAAGTCACTCACCCATTTTGAATTTATCTTGGTGTAGGGTGTGAGGTGTTGATCTATTCCTAGTCTCTCCCACACTGTCTTCCAATTTTCCCAGCAGTTTTTATCGAATAGTGGATTTTTGTCCCAAAAGCTGGGATCTTTGGGTTTATCGTATACTGTCTTGCTGAGGTCCTTTTCCCCCAGTCTATTCCACTGATCTTCCTTTCTGTTTCTTAGCCAGTACCAAATTGTTTTGATGACTGCTGCTTTGTAATATAGTTTGAGGTCTGGGACTGCAAGGCCCCCATCATATGTGTTTTTTTTCATTATTTCCCTGGATATCCTTGATCTTTTGTTCTTCCAAATGAACTTTGTTATGGTTTTTTCTAAATCAGTGAAGAAGTATTTTGGTAGTTCAATGGGTATGGCACTAAATAGATAAATAAGTTTGGGTAGGATGGTCATTTTTATTATATTGGCTCGTCCTATCCATGAGCAGTTAATGTTTTTCCAATTGTTCAAGTCTAGTTTTAGTTGTGTGGCGAGTGTTTTGTAGTTGTGTTCATATAGTTCCTGTGTTTGTCTTGGGAGATAGATTCCTAGGTATTTTATTTTGTCTAAGGTGATTTTGAATGGGATTTCTCTTTCTAGTTCTTGCTGCTGAGCTGTGTTGGAGATATATAGAAAAGCTGATGATTTATGTGGGTTTATTTTGTATCCTGCAACTTTGCTAAAGTTGTTGATTATTTCAATTAGCTTTTTGGTTGAATCTCTAGGATTCTTTAAGTAGACCATCATGTCATCCGCAAAGAGTGATAACTTGGTCTCCTCCTTGCCTATTCTGATACCTTCAATTCCTTTATCTTCTCTAATTGCTACTGCTAGTGTTTCTAGTACAATGTCAAATAGTAGAGGTGATAATGGGCATCCTTGTTTCACTCCTGATCTTATTGGGAATGCATCTAGTTTATCCCCATTGCAGATGATATTAGCTGTTGGTTTTAGATATATACTGTTTATTATTTTTAGGAATGACCCTTCTATTCCTATGCTTTCTAGTGTTTTTAATAGGAATGGGTGTTGTATTTTATCAAAGGCTTTTTCCGCATCTATTGAGATAATCATGTGGTTCTTGCTAGTTTGCTTGTTGATGTGGTCAATTATGTGGATGGTTTTCCTAATGTTGAACCAGCCCTGCATCCCTGGTATGAATCCTACTTGATCATGGTGAATGATCTTTCTGATCACTTGCTGGAGTCTTTTTGCTAGTATCCTATTTAAAATTTTTGCATCTATATTCATTAGGGAGATTGGTCTATAGTTTTCTTTCTCTGTTTTTGACCTGCCTGGTTTTGGAATCAGTACCATGTTTGTGTCGTAAAAGGAGTTTGGTAGAACTCCCTCTTTGCTTATTATGTCAAATAGTTTGTATAGTATTGGGGTTAACTGTTCTCTGAATGTTTGATAGAATTCACAGGTGAATCCATCAGGCCCTGGGGATTTTTTCTTAGGAAGTTCTTTGATGGCTTGATGGATTTCAATTTCTGATATGGGATTATTTAAGAATTCTATTTCCTCTTCTGTTAGTCTAGGCAGTTTGTATTTTTGTATATATTCATCCATTTCTCCTAAATTGGTGTATTTATTGCCATATAATTGGGCAAAGTAATTTCTAATGATTGCCTTAATTTCCTCCTCATTGGAGGTGCTGTCCCCCTTTTCATCTTTAATGCTGTGAATTTGCTTTTCTTCCTTCCTTTTTTTAATTAGATTGACCAGTACTTTGTCTATTTTGTTTGTTTTTTCAAAGTACCAGCTTCTTGTCTTATTTATTAAATCAATAGTTCTATCACTTTCGATTTTATTAATTTCTCCCTTAATTTTTAGGATTTCTAATTTGGTTTTCTGCTGGGGGTTTTTAATTTGATCGCTTTCGAGTTTTTTCAATTGCATTTCCAATTGATTGATCTCTGCTCTCCCTTGTTTGTTAATATGAGCTTTCAGGGATATGAATTTGCCTCTGATTACCGCTTTGGCTGCATCCCAAAAGGTTTGAAAGGATGTTTCGCCATTGTCATTTTCCTTGATGAAATTATTAATTGTTTCTATGATTTCTTCTTTAGCTAAACGGTTTTGGAGTATCATATTGTTTAATTTCCAATTGGTTTTAGATTTGGTTTTCCATGTACCATTACTAATCATTATTTTTATTGCCTTGTGATCTGAGAAGGCTGCATTCATTATTTCTGCTTTTTTGCATTTGTGTGCTATGTTTCTGTGACCTAATGTATGGTCAATTTTTGTGAATGTGCCATGTGGTGCTGAGAAGAAGGTGTATTCCTTTTTATCCCTATTTATTTTTCTCCATATGTCTATTAATTCTAATTTTTCTAAGATTTCATTCACTTCTTTTACCTCTTTCTTATTTATTTTTTGATTTGATTTATCTAAATTTGATAATGGTTGGTTTAAGTCTCCCACTAGTATGGTTTTATTGTCTATTTCTTCCTTCAATTCTCCTAGTTTCTCCATTAGAAATTTGGGTGCTATATTATTTGGTGCATACATGTTGATTAATGATATTTCCTCATTGTCTAGAGTCCCTTTTAACAAAATATAATTACCTTCCCTATCCCTTTTGATCAGGTCTATTTTTGCATTGGCTTTATCAGATATCATGATTACCACTCCTGCCTTCTTTCTATCAGTTGAGGCCCAGAAGGTCTTACTCCATCCTTTAATTCTGACCTTGTGGGTGTCAACCCGCCTCATGTGTGTTTCTTGAAGACAACATATGGTAGGGTTTTGGATTCTAATCCATTCTGCTATTCGTCTACGTTTTATGGGTGAGTTCATCCCATTCACGTTCAAAGTTATGATTGTCATTTGTGGACTCCCTGGCATTTTGATTGCCTTCCCTAATTCTAACCTTTTCTTCTTCGGCTCTACCTTTTAGTCCAGTGATTTACTTTGAATCAGTCCCCCTTGTCCCCTCCCTTGATGTTTCCCTTTTTAGTCCCTCCCTTTTTGTTCCCTCCCCCTCCCCCCTCTCTTTCCCTCCCTTTTTGTTCTCCCTCTCCCCCTCCCCCCCTTGGTTTTCCCTTCTCCTTACCCTTGTTGGGTAAGATAGAATTCAAGATCCCAATGGATCTGGATGTTTTTCCCTCTCAGAGTTGATTTCCCTGAGATTGAGGTTTAAGTAAACCCCCCCCCTCTCTTCCTCTCCTTCTTATAGGAGTTTTCTTCCCCTCCCCTTCCCCTGTGAATCTTTGTGTGAGAACCATTATTCTATTTGGTCTTTCTTTACCCCCTATTTATACATTACATTTTCCCCACATATTAGTATACATAGGTTGATATAAATGTAGTCCTTATAGAAGAGAGTTTGAGTAAAAGAAGAAGATAACATTTTTCCCCTTTCCTTAATATTTACCTTTTCAGGTATTCCTTGCTCTTTGATTTTCGGTATCAAACTTTCCACAGAGCTCTGGTCTTTTCTTTGCAAAAAGTTGGAAGTCTTCTATTTTGTTGAATGCCCATACTTTCCCTTGGAAGTATATAGTCAGTTTTGCTGGGTAGCTGATTCTTGGTTGGAGACCCAGCTCTCTTGCCTTTCTGAAGATCATGTTCCATGCCTTACGATCATTCAGCGTAGAACTTGCAAGGTCTTGTGTGACCCTGATTGGCATTCCTTTATATCTAAATTGTCTTTTTCTGGCTTCCTGTAGGATTTTTTCTTTTGTTTGATAGCTTTGGAATTTGGCAATTACATTCCTGGGAGTTGTCTTTTGGGGGTTTAGTGTAGAAGGTGTTCTGTGAGCTCTGTCAGTGGATGTATTGCCCCCTTGTTCTAGAATCTCTGGGCAATTTTCTTTGATTATATCTTGTATCACCATGTCCAGTTTGGTGTTTATTTCTGGCTTTTCTGGGAGTCCAATTATTCTTAAATTTTCTCTTCTCCCCCTGTTTTCCAGATCTATCACCTTGTCGGTGAGATATTTTATGTTCTCTTCTAATTTCTTGGTGTTTTGGCTTTGCTTTATTAGTTCTTGCTTTAAAGCCTGGTTTTCTTTTACAGTTTGGTCAAACTGGTTTTGTAGATGCGTGAATTTCTTTTGCATCATTTCCCACTTTTCCTCCCAGAGGGCTTCCATCTTTTTGGTCCTTTCTGATTCAAATTCTTCATGGGTTTGTGGAGAGTTTCTATTTCCTTTGGGAGATTTTGGAGAATTTTCTTGTATATCTTCTTCTATCTGCTCTGTATTTTGTATTTTGGCTCCATAGAATGTGTCCAGAGTCGCCCCTTTCTTCTTATTTTTCTTGGTATTTTGGGGCTTCTGTGCTTCTGTGGAGTTTGTCATCTCTGAACGTGGAGGATTGGCTTTTCTTGTCTTTGTCTGGTGATCAGAGGCTTTAGTCCTGGGCAGATGTTGGTTCTATGAGCGTTCCCTGGGTTAAACTGAATATGCCTCACTGGAACTGGAATGGAAGGGTCGGACCACGAGGCCACACTCTCCCCCTGGCTCGATTTCCGGAAGTTGCCTTCAGAATCCCTGGCCGTGAGGCTGTTTCGTCGGCCTGCGGGGGGATGGGCTGCCGCTTCCCCAAGCTCCGAGAGCACAGACTTTCACTGAGACTTGGATAGCAGGATCCAGCCCGTGAGGCTGTCTTGCCCGCCCTGAGGGTTGCTGTTGTTTTGACCAGCTCTCTGCAGCGGAGGCCCCAGGCAGTAACTTTCACCCGGACCAAGGGGCTCTTTGCAGCGGAAGCCCCAGGCAGTAACTTTCACCCGGACCAAGCGGCTCTTTGCAGCGGAGGCCCCAGGCAGTAACTTTCACCCGGACCGACCAGCTCTTTGCAGCGGAGGCCCCAGGCAGTAACTTTCACCCGGACTGGGACTTGGGTAGAAGACCCTGAGGGTTGTTGTTCCTCAGACCCTGCTCTCTGAGCCCGGCGCGGCTGCCGCTTCCGGGAGCCTTGGACTCTGCGCTCCTACCCCTGAGGTCCGAGGGATCTCGGGTTCTGGCTTTTAAGGGGAGCCGTACCTTTTGAACCGGGTCCAGGTCCAGGAGGAGGGTTCCCAGGGTCTGTGCTGTTGATCGTTTTGAATTTCGGCGCCTTAGGAGCTTCTAGTTTGAGATAGGTCGGGAAGGGTTTTCCGGAGATCTGAACTTCAGCTTTCTCTAAGCCGCCATCTTAACCGGAAGTCTCCTGTAAACCTTTTAAAGATTAAAATGTAAATTATTTGAAGCAGAAAAATAATAGCTGGAAACTCTGGAAAGTCTAAAATTCTTCAAGACCCAAACAAACCAGTCTCTAGCGGTGGAATTCCAGGCACCATGTTAGGCAATAAAGCTATTTTTAGTTGAGGTGCCTCTGAACTCTTAAAAGAGAGCGTCTCAAACTCCATCTCCTTCTTTCCTCCTGGTTGTCCCTGGATTCCTCCGGCCACTTGGCTATCTCAGTATAAAGATAAATCTCAGCTGACACACTGAAGATTTCTCCATGCGAACCACCAGCCAACCTGGAGCCCTTCCCAGATAACTCTCTCGATTAACCCTCGCCCTTACTCAAGCTGTTTCCCCGAGACCTAAAAGGGGGCAGGGAGACTTTGCTATGTGACCAGGGACTTCCAGGCACTGTGTGTATTGGAGATATTTGTCCAGTGGGTGGGGGTGGAGAGGGAAAATTTATACTGCCCTTCAGAAGCACTGAAGCCATCTCTTTCCCAAGATTTATGGAAATGGACACAAGCCAGGCCCCAGAAACCCTGCCAGGCCTACATAATGCATTCATTATTACATGGAAAGTGGGGAGGAGGGAAATAATGTCTCTGTTCTCTCTATGTCCCTCCCTGCTCTCATCACCATAGGCAGCAGTGGCCTAGGGAAAGGTCCACTACAAAGAGTCTACTAACATCATCATAAGTACCCAAGCCACAGTCCCAGACCACTGGCTTCTCTATGCTGCTCCAGCCATTCTGGTGTCTAAGGCTGGCTTCCCTGAGTCTTGTTCCATGTTTCCCCATAGACTGATGGCTGATCATGCATAAAGAGGGAAATCGTTCACTCAACAAACTTTTACTGAATATTCATTTTGTGCAATCTATGTACTATGGAGGATTTAGAGAAATGAGACATGGCCCTTTCTTTCAACTATTTTTCCAACTTAATAAGGAAGATAAGACAAGCACATAAATGTTGAGAATATAAATACCATTGCAGAGGTACCCCCAAAAGGCTATAAGATCTGAAGAGATCAAATCCTCCTGGAGGTGGAAGAAAACCAAGGAAGGCTTCATAGAAGACGTGGCATATGAGCCAGACCTTTGAAGGTAGGAAGAATTTTTGACAAGTAGAAATAGGGAAGGAGAGTATTCAAGACATGAACAAAAGGGCAGAGAATAAAAACCCAAAACCTGTTCAGGGAACATTGTGTGAATAGACCTATTCAGCTGGAACATAGAATTTATGAATGGGAATAGTGAAAGATAAGACTAGAAAGGTAGACTAAACCCTGATTGGGGAGGGCTGTGAATATCAAGCCAAAGAGCTGAGACTATTCAGCAAGTAACCAGGAGCCATTTGAGAGTCTCAGTAGGGAAATGACATAATCAGAAGCTATTACTCTGGCTATTGTTTTGCAGGATGGATTGATCCAGTGGAAATATCTCTGGCTTTGGAGACAGAGGATACAGGTTCAAATATGACTTCTGGTGCTTATTTGTATGACTTTAGACATCTTCCTGGACCTCAATTTCCTCATGTGTAAAATAAGGAGGTTGGATGAGATGGCTTCTGAGATCCCTTCCAGCTCTAGATCTATGATGCTACTTTGTATGGAACTGGAAGGCAGGGACCAGTCTGGAAGTAGTCTGAGCTAGAGATAATGAGAGCCTGAAGGAGTATTATGGCAATGGATGAAAAAGGGGTGCGTGAATTTGTGAGGCATTGCAGAGACAGAATCACCCTGACTTGGCAAGTCAATAGATATGGAGAGAAAGAAATGAATCAAATTTAACCGAGATTTCAAGTCTGGGTAACTAGGAGAATGGTGGTGTCATTGGGAAGTTATCAGGTTTTGGAGAAATGTTTAACAAGGCTGGTTGGGCTTTATAGTTGGAGGATAAGGAGATGGGTTCTCAGATTCATAGTGGTTGATAGACATAAAAAATAATAGAGAAAACTCTCCAGAAGGAAGAAGAGCATGTATCCTATAATACTCCAAGAATCTATGACCACCCTCTGTGCCCCTAAATCAGAGAAAAGGATTATGCATGCACCTGCAGAATATAATACAAGAGGCTTTTAAAGTGAATAGAGCACCAAGCCTTGAGTCAGGAAGATTTGAGTTCAAATCCAGCCTCAGACACTTACAAGCTGTCTGACCCTGGGCAAGTCGCTTAACCCTGTTTGCCTTTTAAAAAAAAAGAGGAGAAAAAAGCCATTTGAAAATAAAACCCATAGCCTTCTCTTCTAGGACTCTTTTATGTCCAGGTAATCAAGACCAACTGTCACTGCCCCAGACTACAGATCCTTCCAGCCTATCACCTACAGAGAAAGTCATCGGGTCAATCCCAAATCTGAATCCTGTGACCGAGAAAATATGGGTTTCAAGACTGTGAATTGCCCAAACTGTAAAGATAATTTTTAGCATCTTGATTTTATATAAAAAATAAGTGGTCGCCATGGGAAAAATTCCCAAATATGATATACCCAAGTCAGCTGGGTTTTATGGAGATTTTAATTAATATAAATGAAGAAATTAAGGAAAGGGAAAGAGACAGAGTAATAGGAAATAGTAGGAAAAGGCTAGGGCCTAGGCCTTTTCTCTTTAAGAGAGAAACTAAGTCAGTCTTTAATCACTCACCACAAGATCTTTCCAAGCAAAACTCTAGTGTTCAGAGACCCAGCAGCCTCCTCTGATTCCTGACCTCCAATTCAGCTTCCAAAGCTGAATTAAATTGAACTGCCTTGAACTGGTTCAGACAGCTCCTTTTAAAGAGAAATTTCTCTTGTCACCTCCCCTAAATTTTCACGTCTACCAATCACAGTAGATGCTTTTCCTAGGACAGCCCATTCTTAGTTTTTAGTTCTCACCTTCTCTGGGTAGATTATATCTTCTGAGTACTTCACACCTCTTTGTTAAGCTTGCCCCTTGCAAGTTGCCTGACCTTTTAGTGATTAATTTGACCTTCATAGGTACTTAGCACCCTTTCGTATTAGATCTAAAAATAGACCTAGCTTAAGGTTTTGGCCTCACTATAAGTATGAATTGGGAACTTTTCATTGTTCAGTAAGGAGTTTACAACTTTATCTTCCCCTAAGGTATGCCTAAGTATGGGTGGAGTAATGTAAAGTTCCCAATACATTCCTGATCAAGTACTACATCCATTATTTAAACAGGGAATAGTTTAACCAAATCTTCTAAGGCATAGTCTGAGCAGTTTTAAGATTCACAATCCTCAAGGAAAATATTAACCAAGGTATCATCATACTTAGGCACAGTGTGGCTCCTTAGGCTCCCTCACTTGGCTAATGTTTTTTTTTTTTTTTTTCTGAATGGTAAAGCTAATGATAACTCTGGAACTGGAGAAGAAAGAGGAACCACCACAATAATAAGTTAATATTTATATATAGTACTTACTGTGTGCCAGGCTTTGCTAAATACTTTGTTGTTGTGTAGTCATTTTTCAGTTGTGCCCTATTCTTCATGACCCCATTTGGGGTTTTCCAGTCAAAGATACTGGAGTGGTTTGCCATTTCCTTCCCCAGTTAATTTTATATATAAGGAAACTGAGACAAATAAGGTTAAGTGATTTGCCCAGGGTCACACAAGCTTCTAAGTGTCTGAGGCCAATTTTGTACTCAGGTCTTCTGGACTCCAGGCCCAGTACTCTTTCCACTGCACTATGAACTACTTTTGCTAAGCACTTTGCAGATGTCTCATTTGAGCCTCATAATGACCTCAGAAGGTAGGTGCTCTTACTCTGCTCATTTTACAGATGAGTAAACTGAGGCAAACAAGTTAAGTTGTTTGCCTAAGTTCACACAGCTACTAAATAAGGCTGCATTTGGAGGCAGCTGGGTGGCTCAAAAGATTGAGAACCAGTCCTAGAGTTGGGAGGTCCTAGGATCAAATCTGGCCTCAGATACTTCCTATCTGTGTGACCATGGACAAGTCACTTAACAGCCATTGCCTAGCCTTTACCACTCTTCTGCCTTGGAACCAATACAGGGAATTGATTTCAAGATGGAAGGTGAGAGTTTTTAAAAAAAAGAACTACATTTGAATTCAAATGTCCTTGATTCTGGGCCCAGCACTCTCTTCCCATCTATGTTCAACAACAGGCCAATATCCAATAATCCGCAGTGGCCAGGCCATGTGTTCAGTATTCAGCAAATTCTTTTTTTTCCCACCACATTCTTTCTCTTCAGTCATTATATTCTGCAGGTGAAATCTTAATCTGTAGTCCGCCTAGTATTGTGTCAAACCTTGTCAAGGATAAGAGGGAGAATACAAAAGATACTGACCTTCCTCCCATGAAGCCGAGTCTGGTTGGGGAGACAAGCCGTAAACACATAAAATAGCAGCTAACCATCCCAAACGGTATGTGCTCAATTTTGTGGGACAGACCTAAGTGATTTTGGAGTTCAGAGGAGGGAAATTGGTAAGGCTGGAGCAATCAGTGTCAACCAAAACACAAGAATATCCTCCCTCTTCAGATGTGAAGAGTTTAATTTACTAAGTCAATCACAAATGATACAATCATGGAATAGAAAGTGTTTTCACACCCTAATTGGGTGTCTTAATTTACATTGGCAATTGAACAGAATCCAGACCCTCAGTCTATTGTTGGATATTAGTCTGCTTCCAAATATTAACTCTACCAAACACACACATACAGTATATGGTTTCTATGTTGAATGGGGGATGATATTGTGGGAGGGGGTTCAGAGTGGGCATAGGGTGGACAGATGGTGTATATTGTGAGTATTCAAAGGTTAGGAAGGACCCCTTGGACTGGGTCAGGGGTTTGGAATTTAGTAAATCTCTCTCTGTGCCTCTTTTTATGAATTCCAGTCATTTAACATCCTTCTGAATAATCCTTCTTTTTCTCCTTGGACCTGCTTTCCCCTTCTCCATATTTCAGGGTGGGGGTGGAGTTTGGAAAGGGAATAGGGAGGGAGCTAACTAGTGCCAGTCCCCTGAAGTCATGCCAAACATCAAAAAGAATCTGTGGCTGAGCTCACACACCATTTTTCCCAACTTGGCCCTTTTAAGCCTAAAACTAGAAGTTCTATTTATAACATATAGCATATGGACTGAAGATTTTTTCCTTCCTCAAACCTGTAACATGTAAAAATAATAAATTATGTTTACATAGCAATTTGAGGTTTACAAAGCACTTTCCCCACAACAGCTTTGTGAAATAGAGAGCTATGGCATTAGGATCCCCATTTTATAGATGAGAAAGCACAATCAGCAGGTATTCTAACCACAATTTGGTTCCCCCTGCTTCCCCAGCTCCTAGACTACTCTATACCACGACAAGATTCAGTGAAAGGCACTCACAGGTCCCCACCCTGTTGGTTCAGGAAGCAGCACCCATACCCAAGTAGACTTACAAAAGGCTAATGAGATCTTTCACCATTTTGTAACCATTGGGCACAGATTCCCTATTTGGTACCCAGAAGTTCCAGTCCTTCTCTTCCCTTCAGCCCAAGAGAAATAGTGATTGTAGGATGGGGAGGTTCTCCAAAGGGCTACTCTTCTGTCCACCTCCCAGACAGAAAGGTGGCTGACCAGGAGGCATCTAGGTGGCTCAGTGGATTGAGAGCCAGGCCTAGAGCTGGGAGGTCCTAGGTTCAAATCTGGCCTCAGACACTTCCTAGCTATGTGACCCTGAGCAAGTCACATAACTCCCAATGTCTAGCCCTTACCACTTTTCTGCCTTGGAATCAATACACAGTATTGATTGTAAAAAAAGAAAGGTGGCTGACCAAACCCAAATTATTGAGCATCCAAAGAGGAAAGTGGTCCAGCCTCTGCACTGTAGTCCAAGTCTTCTTACTTGGGTGACAAAACCAACATATGAGCCAATCAAGAAAGCAATAGCCATCAGGAGTCAGAATTACATGCCACAATCAAAGCCTTTCTCTCCCAACCTTATAAGCTTTAAGAGAGGAGAAAGTTGTAGATTGGTAATAGACCCTTGGAATGGAAGTTTGCACACATTATTTCCAACATCTCCTTCATCCTTCTCCCAGTTCCTTTTACTGCTGCCCAGAAGAAAGGACCCAGTTGGGAATATTGAGCCATTTCATTTAGGGGGAAAACCTAATCTTAAATGAGGACAGGTTTGTTGGCTAAGCTGTCCAAATAAGCCACAGAAGAAGGGTAAACAATATTGGGTCCTTAAAGAATAAAGGAGATTGCTGTGGAACTCTCCATGGTACTGATTTAGGAACCTCTCCACCAATGAAGGGAGCTGTCTCTAGTCTTTCTTTTAATAACTAGGTTGCCAAGGCCACAGCCTTAGCAGAATAGCCTTTTGGTGGGGGAAATCCTAAAAAGGGTCCAACTTCCGGAAAGAGAAAGGGACTTTTATTCTGATGGGGTAACTCTAGAGGGTAAGATTCTTCCAGGGACTAACATATTTTCCTTGAAATTGTGTGAGGGCTAACATGAATTATTCACCCTTTTCTATGAGGTAGAATGGAGCCAAAGTACCTGAGTCCTTAATACTCTGCCTGAGAATGGGGCAGCTAGGTGGTTCAATGGATAGAGAGCCAGGCCCTCAGACAGGAGGTTCTGGGTTTAAATTTGGCCTCAGACACTTCCTACCTAGGTGACTTTGGGCATGTCACTTAATCACCATTGTCTAAACCCCACTACTGGCCTGTCTTGAAATCAAAACAGAGTGTTGCTCCTAAGACAGAAGGCAAAGGTATTTTTTTCAAATTCTGTCCAGGGGTACCATAGAGATTTTTCTACTTTTCCTAGAGAAGGTGGCCCACCTAGCTATGCTATAGTCCTCAAATCGTTGGTATCACTGTGGGGCCATGCTGCAAGGGCTGCACTCTCAGCATGTATTGTGCCCTATCTTCTAATATCTCTATTCCTCCTCCCTCCAACTTGCTCATTTTTATTCCTTCCCTTAATTAAATATAGATTGTAGTTTGGGGAATAGGGAATTATTATTTATTCACAAGCTCCTTTGACTTAAAAGTGCCTGCCAAGTGGGACTGGATCCCCACCCCCTTGTCTCAGCACAGTTGGATTGGGAGGGGCTTTGAGAGAGCAGAGTTGGGAGACTGAGGGACTAAGTCTGATTTTCCTCCAAACCCCCTGGGAAGGGGGGGGGGAGTGACCTGACATAGCAAGAAAAGCCAAGACAGCATTGTACAGTAGGAAAAGGGCTGGCTTTATTAAAATTCAGAAGACCTGGATTAAAATCTATTTATGAATTATAGTTTCAGGCAAATTATTTAAATTCTCTAGCCTCAGTTTCCTCATCTATAGAGTAAAGGGATTGGGTTCGATGAATTCCAGTGTCCCTACTCTAAATCCAAGATCCTAGATTGTAAACACACTTCTCTCCAGTTTTCTTATTTGATTCTTGTTTTATATTCTACCTCTTCTTCTCATTCTAGAAATTGGGTCTGGGAGAACCTTAGTACCTTGAAAAGGATCTGCTCTGCCCACTTCACACTTCAGTGTAAATGACTGATATCCAGTCTCTCTGCTGTGTAGTCTTGCCCATGTCCCTTAGCCTCTGTTGGCTTCTTCTCCATTGCCTCTGATACCTACAGTCTTTATTACCTTAGGCAAACCAATTGACTCCTTTAGATCTCAGTTTCCTCATTTGTAAGATTAGGAGGTTGGATGGCATAGTTTCTATTGTCCCTTCCAACTCTAGGTCAAGGATCCTAAGAACACAGAGTCCACAGAAGATGGTAAATATATAGTGCTGACAGGAAAAGAGGTTAAAAGGCCTGACTGAATTTAGTCCGTGTAGCCTGTAAAAGAGGACACAATTTGAGAGGCTTTGAGTAAGTCTTTAAATATCTCCCCACCAGCCTGTCACTAATACTTGAAATTTCTATTATTAGAGCTTCATTTAGGGGGGGAAACCTTTTTATCTTCCATCTTAGAATCAATACTATATTATATATTGGTACCAAGGCAGAAGAACAATAGGAATTAATAGGCAATGGGGATCAAGTGACTTTCTCAGGGTCACACAGCTATGAAGTGTCTGAGGCAAAATTTGAACTCGGGATTTACCATCTCTAGACCTGGCTGTCAATCCACTGAGCCACCTAGCTGCCCCCACTTCATTCTTTTAAAATAAAAAAAATCTGTTCTCTACTGAAATCTGCCCAAGAAGGGTGGAGACAGAAGCCATTTTCAGTCTTCAGCTCCTCTATGTGAATTGAGTGCAATTCCTTTCTTAAGAAATAAGTTTTAATAAAGTTTAGAATTGAAAGGGACCTTAGTGAGCCCCCTTTTTTACAGATGAGAAAATAAACACCCTAAAAGGTAAAGTTAATTTGTCAATCATTAGTCACAGAGCTAGGAAGTATCTGAGACCAGATTTTAATCCAGGACCACTTATCTCCAGACTTGACTCTCTATCCTTTGAGACACCTAGATGACCCCCTTTAAAAAAAACCCAAAGGTTCTTAATCTGAGGTCCATTGACTAAAGGATCTGTGGATAGACTTCAGAGATCTGTGAACTTAGAAAAATCTAGTCCTTATTTTTCACATACCCCTAACTCAAACTTAATGTTTCCTTCAATTATAATTTTTAAAAAATCCTTCTGAGAAAGAGTCAGAGGAGTCTATAACACAATAAAAGGTTAAAATTCCATGGTTTAGAATATATAGGATGACAAGTTCAGAAGACAAAGATGGAGATTCAAGGGGTGTCCCCGGGCACCAGAGAGAAACATCAGATATAGAGGCTGTAAAGCCAGCAATAAGGGCTCTAAAATGGAAGAGACCAGTAGGATCAAAGAATTACTTCTCTGACTTCTTAGCATTGCCAAGAATGGACCTTATGTCAGCAAAATGGCTATGACCCTAGAAAAATTCAGTTAAGCTTAGGACAAAAGGCAGCCTCTACTTCCACCCCCTATTCATCTCCCCCCGCCCCCCACCTCACCCCCATCAGCCTCTTGGCCTGCCTCCTATGCTTTTCAGGCAGTCACCCACAGCTCCCAGGCTAAGGTGCCTGGGTCTGCAATTGGAATTGAGAAAGCTCTCCTCCCTTCCCTGCTGCTTTTCCCTCCCTGGCCCCATGGTATTCAACCAGTCTCACTGACTAACTAGGGAGTAGCACTCTCTTCCAGATCAATCCCATTCAATGGTCTTTCAGCTATAATTAATGTTTGCTGTGTAATTAGATTGATTTTTTTATGTACTCTGAAAGATGAAGAGAATTTATAGAGTTGGGGGGGGTAGGGAGGAGAGAAGGGCAGGAACAGCTGCTGAGACTATAAGATGCGGAAAAGCCTGACATTCAAAGACTCATCCAATCTGGCCTCAGCCTACCTTTCCAACTGAATCTCCCACTATTCTCCTAAGAGTGCCCATGGCTCCAGTCAAAGTTATATATATTCTGTCCAACAAATATGCCTTGTACACTTCCATGCTCCATCAAGGGAGGCAGTATGGTATAGTGGAGAGTATTCTTATTTTAATTAGAGTCAGGAAGATCTAGGTTCAAAGCTTACTGCAGATGCTAGTTACATGATGATGAATGTGACTTTTCTCCTCTGTGCCTCAGTTTCTTCATTTATAAAATGAAGGAGTTGGACTCAATGGTTTCTGAGATCTCTTCCAGCTTTAAATCTATATTCCTGTAATCACTGACTTTGCCTAAACCATGACCCAGTCTCAGAGTACCCTTCCTTTTCTGGGCAATTCCTATTTATCTTTTAAGACCCAGCCCAAATGCCACCTCCTACACAAAGCCTTCTCAGAATGCCCCACTGCCCACATTGTCCCCTTTCATGCCTCTGAATTCCTACAGCATTGATTGCCTATATGGTCCATTTGGCATATCTATCCTTTCATGGCAGTTGTAAGCATATGTCTCAACTCCATAGCCACATATAAAGCTCCCCATGGGCACCAACTCTCCTCTTCATAAGGAATGTGGTATAGTAGAAAAAGAGCAGGACATAGAAGCAGAAACTTGGGTTTAGATCTTGTTCAATTGTTTGAGTCATGTCTGATTTTTTGTGGCCCCATTTGAATTTTCTTGGTAAAGAAAGATATTGGAGTAGTTTGCCATTTCCTTCTCTAGCTCATTTGACAGATGGAGAAACTGAGGCAAATATGGTTAAATGATTTGTTCAAGGTCACCCAACTAGGAGTTAACTGTGGCTAGATTTGAACTCAGGTCTTCTTGACTCCAAGCCTAGTGCTCTATTAACTGAGCCACCAAGTTGTGCTTGGAATTTATCTCTAATACCAACTCTGGGGCCCTAAGCAAGTCCATTAACCTCTCTAAGCCTTAGCAGTCAAAAAACCTGACTTTTAAGTCTCAGATCTGCCTCCAGGTTTGTGATCTTCCATTCTCCAGAACTTGATTTTCTCCTTTATAAATTGGTAGAGCTAGGTGGCACAGTGGATTGAACACAGGGCTTTGAGTCAGGAAGATTTTAATTCAAAAACAGCCTCAGATACTTACTGGCTATGTGACTTGGGGCAAATCAATTAATTCTGTTTGCCTCAGTTTTCTCATCTGTCAAACGAGCTGGAGAAGGAAATAACAAATCACTCCAGAATCTTTGCCAAGAAAACCCCACAGGGGGGTCACAAAGAGTCAGACACAAACAAAAGAAATAAACAACAAAAAATTAGGGGAAATTCAGAGAGGATCTCTAAGGTCCCTTCTAGTTCTAATATTCTGTCTTCATGATTCTATAAAATAGGGGTGCTAGTCACTTCCCCACTTACTTCACTGGGTTATGAGACTCAAATGCAACAATGGATGTGAAGCACTCTTTAAACCTTACAGTTTGCTCAATGTTGCCTTTTGTTTCTAGTTTGTATCTGAAACAATCAGTAAACATTGATTGAGTCCAGGAACTGTGCTAAGTGGTTACCAAGACCTAATAAAATTTCCTCCAGGAGTTCATAGTTTATTAGAGGAGACACCCTGTGGAGAAAATATACAAAATAAATAGAAAATCATTTTTGGTAGGTGGAAGGCACTAACAGCTGGGAGAACCAGGAATGGCTTTCATGTAGAAGGTGGGGCCAAAACCTGAGACCTTGGTGGAAAGCAGTTATTTGAAGAGGAGGATATGAGAAGGACATGTTTTCCTTTTTTAAGCCCTTACCTTCCAGTTTGTAATCAATACTGAATATTGGTTCCAAGGCAGAAGAACAGTAAGGACTAGTCAATGGGGGTGAAGTGACTTGCCCAGAGTCACACAGCTAGGATGTATCAGAGGCCAGATTTGAACAGTCACCTACCTACCTTGAGGGAATATATTCCAAGATTGGAAGTACATAAGTATGGAGATGAGGATGAAATGTCATTGGTGAGGGATAGCAAGAGGGCCAGTTTGATCCTGTATACAGTTGGTGCTTGGTAGATAATTGCTGTTTGAAAAGTAGATATCAGATCAAGACTAAGAGGGGTGGTGTGAGTGATAGTCATTTAACATTTATTGAACACCTTCAAATGCCAGGCACTGTGCTAAGCTCTGGGGGATACAAAGACAGCCAAAACACAGTCTCTAATCCCAAGAAGCTCATGGTCTAATGAGAGGGACAACATACAAACAACACTGTACAAACAACGTATAGACAGGACAACTTGAGGGGAGTCTCAGAGGAGGGCAACAAGCTTAAGGAGACCTGGGAAAGACTTCAGAAATTGGAACTTTAGCTGTGACCTAAAGGAAACTAGTAGATGGAGATAACGAGGGAGAGAATTCCAAGCACAGGAAGAGAGAGAGCTGGTTTGGGGTAGGAGACCAAAGGTCTTTGGAACCCAAGCACAAGGAGCTGGGGCAAACCCACTATAACTGGCTTCTACCTGGAAGCTTTTGGTGGCTATGTTGTCCAAAGGACTAAGACCAGAGACCCTGGCCCTGGCTACCTTCCCAACCCCTGTCCCCATCTCTGATGTCCCTGGTCATGACAGAGGCCAGCCTAGAATTCACTGAAGAAAATATTGTCCAATTCACTGTGATCGTTCTTCTTCAATGCTTCTTTATTGCAAACTGTGGGTTGTAATCCCAATCCACTTAAAGAAGATGCAGTATGTTGAGAATCTGGATTCACATAAAAGTTAACTTGGGATTTACGAAAGCATCTTCCGTTTTATGAAGCAATTCACTACAATCATCTCTACCCAGTTTGAACACATCTTTTAAGGTAATCTAGGGCTTGACCAGGACATCTGTGGGGAGTAGGAATAACAATAACAACAAAACAAAAAGACTGTCATCAAAACCCCAAATAACAGTAATCTTTATTATTATAATAACTTACAGTTTATATAGCACTTTAAGGGATCACCATCAGGCATTGTTGGGAATCACTGGGCCAATGAAGAGAACTCAGAACTAGAGACCTGAGTTCTGGATCTATCTACAGCATTGGCTCTCTTATGAGCCACAGACACTCTTTTTTAAACTCCTCCTTCCATATTAGTATCAATACTGTGTATTGGTTCCAAAGCAGAGGAGCAGTAAGGGCTAGGCAATGGGGTTTAAGTGACTTGTCCAGGGTCACACAGCTAGGAAATGTCTGAGGCCAGATTTGAACCCAGGAACTCCCATCTAGACCTGGCTTTCCATCTGCTGAGCTACCCAGCTACCCCCAAGCCACAGATTCTTGCAGAATGTTTCCCCTCCTTTGGAAAACCTAATTTCCTTTGTGGGGGAGGAAGTTGGAGGAAGAAACAATGATTCACACTCATGAAAATCTCTGAACTCTTTGAGTTTTAGAAAAAAAAAATCTTATGAAGTTAGAATACCCCTGTTGATGTTATTTCACCTTCACAGCACAGAGAAACTCATAACTATTTAGGGCCTATTGGGAAATCTTTTAATGGGCTAGAAATCTCCTGATAATGTAACTAGAAGTCAGAATGACTTGAATCGTGACTCAAATATTTACTAGCTATATTTCCTTGGATAAGTAAGTCACTTAATTACTCTGTTCCTTAATTTTCTCATCTGTAAAATGAGGGGGTTTGACTCAATGGCCTTAGAGTCAAATTCACTTTTCCTCATACCCTGAATCTAATCACTTGCCACGTCTTGTTGATCTTCCTTCCTTAGAATCTCAAGCATCTACTCCCTTCTCTCCCCTCATAAGACCACCACTCTAGCTCAGGAACACATTTCATCACCTCTCACCTGGACTACCCCTAACTGGTTTTTCAGCATCCAGTTTCTCCCTTCTCCAAGTCATCCTCCACAAAGCTACAAAGTGATATTTGCAGAAAGTCTGACCACATCATTCTGATGCTCAAAAAGTCTCAGTGACTCCATTGTCTCTAAGATAATATACAGCCATGTTGCTTTGTGGATAGAGAGTCAAGCTCAGGGACTAGAAGTCCTGGGTTCAAAGCTGGCCTTAGATACTTCCTAGCTATGTGACTCTGGGTAAGTCATGACCCCCACTGCCTTGCTCTCACCACTCTTTAGCCTTAATACCAATATACAGTATTTATTCTAAGATGGAAAGTAAGGATTTTATGAGATAATATACACATTTCTTTTTAATATTTGACATGATTACATGATATTCTCCTTCTTAGATTGTTCTATACAATATCCCATATCCCATCATCACACCTTTTGGGGGGTTTGTCCCTGTATGTTTTCCCTCCTGACTTGAAGGTTTTTATTCTTTTCAAAACTCAACCTCAAGGGCTACCATAAGGCCTTTTTGAGATTTCAGTTGTGTCCAATTCTTTTAGGGTTTTCTTGGCAAAAATACTGGAGTAGTTTGCCATTTCCTTCTCCAGCTCATTTTATAATAGATGAGGAAACTGAGGCAAACAAAGGTTAAGTGATTTGCCCAGGGTAACACAGCTGGTAAGTGTCTAAGGCCAGATTTGAACTAAGGAAGATAAGTCTTTTTCCTTACTTGAAAGACCCCTCTACCAGTGATATCACAGGTCTAGTCTGTGTCATTTCTAGATGATTATTTCTTTCAAACTCTGTATCATGGAATCCTAGAATCTTGGAAAAAGAAGAACTTTAAAGATCACCTAGCATTACCTCAGTCATGGGACAAATGATGAAATCTAATCCCAGAGGAAGAAAATGATTTGCCCAAAATTACATAGCAAGATTAGTGGGAGAATCAGGATTAGAATCCAGGTTTTCTGACTTTCTAATATATTATAGATTCCTCTTTTTTAGTTGCCCTCTAAGTTAATTCATCAGCCCCCATCACACTGCCCCTTCTCCCTTTCATTTCTTTTTTTTAAGCCTTTACCTTCTGTCTTAGTATCAATTCTAAAACAGGACAAAGCCTAGGCAATTGGGGTTATATGACTTTACTAGGGTCATACAATTAGGAAGTGTCTGAGGTCAGATTTGAACCCAGGTATTTCCAACTCCAAGTCTTTTGTTGTATCCACTGAGCCCATCTAGTTGCTCCTCTCTTCTCCCTTTCAAGCTTCAGGTGTTTGGCAAAAAAAAAAAAAAGCAGAGTCCCCATACCAAAAAGCTCACAGCCAAAATATCTCTGAAAATGTCAGCATGATAAATCTGGCCCGAACGTATGTCCGGGATTCAGAGACCTTGTGCAAAGGTTAGGACCATTACTCATCATTGGGACTTGGAGGCCAGAACCCCCAATGCACATCCAGGCAACCCATTCAAGCCTGACCTTAAATCATCAACTTTATTGTGAACTAACGATGAGCATTTAATTCCATGGCTGCCACAGGCAAAAACGATTGAGTAGAGAAAGAGGGAGTGACACCCTCTCGGCTTTCAAAGGCCCCCTGGCTTGTAATAATCACCCTAAATCCAAGAATGGGCAGCCAGAGAGCACTGGATGGCGTGTACATGTGCCGGAGGGTCTGGGTCACTACATAAAGCCCTGCTCACCCCAGCTAGAAGAGACCGTGTCTGAGGCCAAGACTCAAAGCTCAGCCCCCAGATATGGATTCATTACTGGGCAGTGAGGGGAAATTTTGGCTACTCCTTAGACCCGAGGTTTGTAAGCCTTTTTGACGTCATCAACTTCTTTTGTAGTCTGGTAAAAGCTGTGGACCCCTTTCAGAATGTTTCTAAATGCACAAAATAAAACACCTCAAATTATGAAGGAAACCAATTATATTGAAATACAGTTATCAAAATCAAAAGGTCAGACCCACTTTGGTCTTGTTTTCAGCCTATACAGTGGAGGGTAGGACCCTTGAAGGGTCTCAACGCAGCAGCTTCTCAGAAAGAAGTAAAAAGGACTTGGGTACAACAAAGGGAGAACTTCCCCATCATCAAGGTCCTAAGATATGAGACACAGACATCAGTCTTAGAGATGGAAGGGACTTTGGAGATCATTAGTTCAGCACTCTCATTTCTTAAAATGTTTTCCTTTTAAAAATGTTTTCTATTCCTGCCTTTTAAATTTATCTTAATTTCCCCAGTACCTCCCTCTCAAAAAAATCTTTTCTTTTATCAAAGGAAATTAAGCCAAATAAATATTCCAATCACATCTTACAGCATTTGCCTTATTTGATATGAACATCACTAGCATTTATAGAATGCCCTAAGATTTGCAAGATTCTTTACAAATTGCAGACAGAAGTTAAATGACTTTACTTTGGGGTCCCACTGCTCCTAAATGTCTGATTGGATTTGAACTCAAGTTTTCTTGGTCAAGTGCTCCATACAATGTGCCACCTAGTCATTGCCTCATCAGTCCTCTGAATTTACTCCCTGAATTTTATAGCATGATAGAGCCCTGGGATTCTTTTTAGCCCCTTCCTTCTCTTTGAAGCCCTCTGTATTAAAGTGTGCTCTCCTGCTTAGGCACTTGGCTTCCCAAAAAGCCTCTCTCACTTCCTTCTTTCCCCCATGGCTACCCAAAGTTACACTCTTCACTGGCCCTGCCACATCCCCCTGCCAACGCTTGGGCCGGAAGCCATTGCAAAATGATTTCTCTCTCTAACAGATGACATAGATCATATTTTTTAATTTAAAAAAGATGCCCTGTGGAAGTGGAACAGGCTATTAAATATTTTGGTCCATAATTAACAGCAAAGCTGGGCCCCAGAGCTCTGTGGATAGAAGGAGCTTTGGCCCTGGGCCTGGAAGATTTCTTACTTTCTTTGATAAATAAAATTCAATCCCCCAATAAATATCCACCAATAAAATCCACCAAAAAAGAGACTTTAGAAATCATAGCAGACCTGCCCCCACCCCTCAGAGGATAGTCCCTCGGTTGTAGCTTTCTCATTCTCCAACACCATCCTTCTCTCAGCCACACCAAGCCAACTGTCACCAGCATATCTCCCAGGGCCTGAGATAATCACAAAATAACACCATCGAAGCTACCTAGAGTCAGATGTTAAGGAAGCTATCTATATGTTGCCTCCGTTATCCATTATCTCATCGTATCCTTCAAAAAAACTTTCTGAAGTAAGCAGGACAATTGCCATCGGCTCCATTTCACAGATGAACAAATAGAGGTCCAGAGAAGAGAGATGACTTGCCCAACATCACACAGCAGGTTGATGGAGGAGCTGATCCTAGAATCTAGGGATTGCTGGTCCAGGGCTCCTTCTATGTTGTCACAATAGAAAGGATGTACCTTAGTTCATTCACCCAGGGGCCTGTTGGGAAGGAAAAGAAAAGAGGGGTGGGAGCTAAGATTAGTATCTTGGAACCAGCAAAGTTTCACCTTTGGCCCACTCTTTTATAATATTACAAGTCTTAGAAGCCCCAACCACCAACACCCAGAAATCCTTTCACCCTTCCCAGAATCGGGCTAAGGAGTGGGCATGGGGTGGGGGTGGGGTCAGGGGAAGGACATTTGGCAGGATGGAGAGGAAAGAGCCATAACTCTAGGAGTGAAGAAGATGCTTGGAGTCTAGTGACACCTCTCCCTAGGTGACTTTGGACAGGGCTTCAATTTTCTTCCTCCATAAAAGGTTGTGAGGAAATGACTTAGGAAAGGTCAGCCAGTCAGTACTAGCAGAGTTGGGATCCAGGTCTAATCCCCATCTCATTTCCACTGTACATAACGCCTCTCTCCTTCGAGTATGAGCTCTGGCAGACCATAAGTCCCTTCCTCTCAGGCTTTCGTCTCTAAAGTGCCTGATGGAGAGGAAGGGGAGCCTCTAATCCCTTGTACTTGGTGGGGGGAAATGGCAGTTGAGACAAGACACTTACCCCCCATAAGGTCATTCTTCCCCCTGGGGATCCTCCATCTGCCAAGCTCTCCCCTCATCCCTCTTCCATCTGGCCACCTTTAGCACCTCCCCCCCCCCCTTCTTCTGCCAAACCCAGAGGGCGAGTTCAGGGCCAGCCGAGGTCAGTGTTCCTGGCCAACTCCAGCCCCCTGGCGCCTGGAATCACAGAGATGCACCCAGGCAGTCCTTTCATCAAAACCCTTTCTGCCTAGTCAGCACTGCCCAGCATGCCAACCCCTCTGGCTGGCCGGGAGCACTGAGCCAAGGTATTATGGATAAATATGAAGTGGGAAAGGCAACCGGGAGGGTGATGGATTGCTTTGGGAGTCTGGCAGCAGAGATCTCACAGCCCTGAGCCCCTCCTGCTTCTCCCTTCCCTTCTCCTGAAGCTAAAGCAGTTCCAGAGCCCAGGGGACAATCTCCTCCGAGTCCCAGTTTCAAACCCAGGGGATATGGGATCAAGCATTTCAAAAAGCGATCATGATCCTTAGAGAGAACTCCTGGGAGATGGAGTGTTTCTGGGGGCTCAGAATTTAGGAAGGAGAAAAAACATTGATGAAAGAACTTCCAGTAGTCCCAACTGTCTGGCTGATAACAACTTACACTTAATAATAAGAATACTATTCCTTTTAAAGTTTAAAAAGATTTTTCCTCAAGAGCCCTAAATAATATAAGTATTAAACCCATTTTCCAGATGAGGAAACAGGAGCCAAATGACTTGCTCATTCATAGTCACAGGGCTGGGACCAAGATTCAAGACTCCAAGTCCAATCCTCTTTTTAGTAGGGGAAAGAAAAGAAAAATTATTATAGCATGAACTACATGCCAGGCTCTGTGCTAAGCACTTTACAAATATGTCCTTTTATCTTCACAGCAACTCTGTGAGGTAGATGCTATCCATTGCTCCATTTTCCAGTTGCAGAAACTGAGACCCACAATAGTTTTTAAGTGAATTACCGGGCTGAGTCTGAACCCAGAACTTCCTGACTCCAGACTCAGAGCTCTCTTTATTCACTGTGCCACAAAATGCATCCAGCCCTTTGCACCTTTTTGGGAAGAGGGCTGACCATCTGGGGAGCATCTTCCCATCAGGGCCTGAAAGAAGGGCTGTTGAAGCAGTGTTTGGGCCACATTTATAGTTGGGCTACATCCAAAGAAGTCTTGAATCCAAGAGCCAGAATCTGGGAACAGTTCATTCAGAAAGCACTTACTGACGCTATTTAAGCATTTGTTAATCATCTACTCCATATAATGATTCTGAGCTCAGCCTTGGGAAACAAAGATAAATAAGATATAGCCTCCTCCACTACGAGTTTATAGTCTTGTATGGGAGAGGAGATTCACTTAGAAAATAGGATATTTTGAGTATGGGGACCAGTGCTGATTATGACCCTTCCTATTGTTTTTCTCCTATGCAGGTCTTGCCTCATCTTCACAAGAGTATTTACCCATTTTCCTTCTTCGGCTAATTTTGTTATGGACCCTTTTGCCACGAGGATTATTTGTCTCTTAGGAACTTCTCACCATGGGGCTTGCCTCCTTTTCTAATGCTAAATTTCCTTAATGACTTGTAAAAATAATAGTCAGAGTAAACGACATTTATAGAAAGCTTTAAAATGCTCAAATTGCTTTTCATACATCAGCTAATTTAATCTTGGGCAGCTCCATTTTATAGATGAGGGAACTGAGACCCAGAGAGGTTAAGTAATTTGCCTAAGATTACATAGCAAATAAATGGCTGAGCCAGGATTTGAACAGAGCCCCTCTTACACTAAATCTAACCATGTTCACATAGAGTAGGGGTCCCCAACAATGGCCTTTGGACCACATGTGGCCCCCGAGGCCATTTCTCTGGCCCCCACCACACTTCCGGAAGGGGCACCTCTTTCACTGGTGGTCAGTGAGAGAGAGCACTGGTGTCTCTCACATATAGTACTACTTCCGGTGACATAATCCTTTGCATGGAGCCTTGTTCTGAGAGTAACTGAAGGAGAACGAGGCACTGCGCAAAGGACTGTGTGACTGCACAATGGAAGACGTCAGCATGGTGAGCAGCAATCTGGGGGAGGGGATGTCGAACTGTGTATACTGCTGCCCGGGATAGTAGTGGCGGTGATGGGCCTGTGCAAGGTGTGACAGGCCCATCCCAGCCAGCACTGCAGCCTCTGCTATCCCAGACAGCCATATGCAGATTTGTTCATAGTTTTTTTTTAATAGTCCAGCCCTCCAATAGTCTGAGGAACAGTGAACTGGCCCCCTCTGTAAAAAGTTTGGGGACCCCTGCCATAGAGGTAACTTGCCTATGGCCTGCCACTTTTAAGTATTAATGGTAAGATTCCAACAAAGGTCTTCTGAGGCCAAATCGAGCATTCTCTGCACATCACTGTACTATCTTTCTAAGTTATGGTAGATACTTTATTTTTTTAATTTTAAACTTACTCATTTTTTAACATTCCTTTCTTTTTAAATTTTGAGTTCCAAATTCTTTCCCTTCTTCTCATTTCCTCTTCTACCACTGAAAAAGCAAGCAATATTTTAGATGCTAGATACTTTATTTTAAAATTTTTTTAATTTTGTCTTTATTCCAATTACATATTCCAATAACAAATTCACATATAAGTTTTCCAAAGTTATAAGATTCATGTTGTCTCTCCCCACCCTTCCCTTCCCTCCTCCCGGCATTGACAAGCTATTCCACTGGGTTAAGCATGTATTAGATGATAAATACTTTAGAAAGACGTAAGGTGACAGCAGACTTGTGGCTTGGAAAACCTTCATGGGAGGGATACATTATTGTTTTTCCACTTTTTATTCAGAGTGCTTTCTTTTTTTTTAAACCTTTACCTTCTGTCTTCATATCAACACCAGATATTGGTTCTAAGACAGAAAAGTGGTAAGGGCTAGGCAATGGGAGTTAAGTGACTTGCCCAGGGTCACACAGCTAGAAAGTGTCTGAGACCAGATTTTGAACCCTAACTCTAGGCCTGGTGTTCTATTCCCTGTGCCATCTAGCTATCCCTAGATAATACTTTCAAATACAATCTATTTGATAAGCAAGATAGGATTATAGGGTTTTTAATTTGGAAGGGACCTTAGAAATTATTTAGTCCAACTACTTTATTTGACACATGAGAAAAGAGACTGAGAAAGGGCAATAATTTTATTCAAGGTCACACCACTCTTAACCAGTGGCCAGAATTCAAGCCTAGTTCTTCTGACTCTAAATCCAATGGTCCCTTTATACTCTTCTGACAAATGAATAAACTGATTCCTCCAGAGGTTATGAGACTAGCCAAAAGCCATTCAGTGTGACTTCCTGGCAGAACAGGTGCTCAAGCTCAGGACTGAACTCGTCATTTTCTGTCTTTTTTGTCCATTGCTTTGCCTCTCATACAGGGATGGTGCTGAGAATCAACAGGTCTGCCTTCCCTTGCCAGCCTTCCCTTGCCCCAATGGTTGTGTTGTCAGGGATTCCAGGGCTGGACCCCCATCTACCTTGGTGGTTCCCTCTCTGAAATGTCTCCTTTTCAGGATCTCCTGCTGCATTCTCCATAGTGGTGGGGGCAGCCCCCTAGAGAAAACACAGAAACATTAGCAGTAAACATGATCTATTGGCAAAACATTGAGACAGCAAAAAAAAAGTTATTGATCTAGAACTTTTAACCAATTCCCCTTCCTGAGCAATATTGGCCCACAGCCTAATTCTCTCACCCTGGCTGTTCGGTGATGCTTGGTAAAGTTCATTCCATCAGCAAAAAGCCCGACCCGGCCCCTGGCCCTGGGGCCAATCGGTGCCTCCCGTTAGGGCTGAGTGATTGAGGAGAGACAATATTTTTAGACAGATCCTCCTCCACCTCAGAGCAGCAGTGCCTATTATGCAAATCAGGTCATAAGAAGTTTAAAAGTCTGGAACCGTCATATTTCTTTATTTCATTAAGAGCAACGCAAGCTGGAAAGTTAATGTGACAGAATGAAGCCAGTTTTAGGACACAAACACAGACGCCTTCATTGTCCTGGGGAAGTTTGGTGATCCTGGGTTATAGGGAGTGGGGGGGAGGCAAAGCTGAGGGAACGTGAATGATAGCTGTTCCAGAAGTGGCTCAGTGGATAAAGAGCCAGACCAAGAAAGTGCAGGTCCTGGGTTCAAATATGACCTCAGACACTTCCTAGATATGTGCCCTGGGCAAGTCACTTTGCCCCTGTTTGCCTAGCCCTTACTGCTCTTCTGCCTTCATTACACAGTATTGATTCTAAATGGAATGAAGGGATTAAAAAATAAAAAGAAGAATAAATAATTGGCCTATGAGAAAGCATACTTGGGCAGAGATCTTGTAGCTCTTGGTACCATAAATTTTTTAGAACTGAAAAGGACCTTAGAGGTCATGTAGTCCAATACTCTTATTTTTTCAGCTGAGGCATCTGAAGACCAAAGAAAGATGCATACTAGAGGAAAGGCAAGGAGAGCCCAGCAGCAAGATGGTGCAATGTATAGAGTGCCTAGAGTCAGGAAGTTCTTCCTGTGTTCACATCTAGCCTCAAACACTTAGTAGTTGTGTGATCCTGAACAAGTCACTTAAACCTGTTTGCCTCAGCATCCTCATCTGTAAAATAAATGGCAGAAGAAAATGGCGCACCACTCCAGTGTCCTTGACAAGAAAACCCCAGATAGGGTCCAAAGAGTTGGACACTTCTGAAACAACTGAAGAACAACAAGGAGAATCTGGTGTCAAGGCATGAGAAGAATCTAGAAGGGGTGAGGAGGGGTCAGAATGGTCCTCATACTAGGGATGAAGTAAATTGGGCTCTCATCCTGGCTCTGGTAGTGAGTACTCTTGACCTTGAGCATTGTCTAGGGCTTCAGCTTCCTTATCTGTAAAACAGTGATCATATGTCTGCTGAGCCTACATTGTAGGGCTGCTATGAGGAGCAAATGAGATCTCATTTCAATACTTTATTGAATCAGTGGTTTCATCAATGAAGCCGATGAAGCATTCAGTCAACCAAGCACCTACCAGGTGGGCAGGCATTGTGTTAGGTGTGGGGGATAAAAATAGAGAAGACATCCAATCCTTGCACACTTTAATTTGGGTACCTCCTGCAACAGCACAACTCTAAAGCCATCTCTGTCCTCTCTTCTTGTGTGACTCTTGTCCGTGTCCTCCAATAGAGCCTTTTGAGGGGGTCCACTGTTCCAGCCAGTCTCCTGAGAGCTTTCCTCTAGGTCAAGAGTTCCTAACCTTTTCTTTTCCCATAACATAGACCCTTTGGGCAGTCTGGTAAAACCTATTGGATGAACCCTTCTCAGAAGAATTTTCAAATGCATAAAATAAAAAAACATAGGATTATAAGGGAAACCAGTTGCAGTGAAATACAGTTATTGAAGGAGCATCTAGGTGGCACAGTGGATAGAGTGCCTGACCTGCAGTCAGAAAGACTCAAATTCCTGAGTTCAAATCCAGCCTCAGACACTAGCTATGTAACCCTGGACAAATAACTTAATTCAATTAGCCTCAGTTTCCTCATCCATAAAATGGGCTAGAGAAGGAAATGGCAAACCACTCTGGTATCTTTGCCAAGAAAACCACAAATGGGCTCATGAAAAGTTGGATGTAAGTGAAAACAACTAATCCACAGTTATTAAAATATATATTTGTTTAAAGTCATGAACCCCAGGTTAAGAACCCCTGGTTTTGGGGGCAGCTAGGTTTTTCAGTGGATTGAGAGCCAGTCACAGAGACGAGGTCTTGGATTCAAATATAGTTTCCAATTCTTCCTAGCTGTGTGACCCTGGGCAAATCACTTGTCCCCAAATGATTAGCCCTTGGCACTCTTCTGCTTTGGAACTGATATTTAGTATTGATTGCAAGATAGAAGATAAGGTTTTAAAAGAAAATGCTGCTTTATGTCTTTTCATATTATATGGATTTTTTAAGTCACATAAAACAAAGTCTATGTTCTCCTGTAGGAGAAGGTCAGTCTGTCCATCTATCATCCTTCATTCTTGATATTCAACCATCTGTCCTGCCTCCCTTTTTTCAGTCTGTCTCTGTCTCTCTCTCTCTCCCTTTCTCTTCCTCCCTCCATCCTTCCCTCTTTCCTTCTCTCTTTCTCCCTCTCCCCTCTCTCCATGTATACATATATTTGAATATACATATATTTATACTCATTTCTTGTGTGAGTTGATTATTGTTACTATATTACATCCTATTTATACTCTTCATGCATCTCTCCATTACCATTTGAGTGGCCTGCTACTTTTATTCTTCTGAGAATATACTATTCCATGATTAATAATCATAAAATACTGCTGGAAAAATATTGGTGATTTTACAAAAAGGGATGGGCTCTTGTTTTAGGTAGATGAGTGAGCACCCAGCATAATTTCACCAATGAAACCCATCCTTTCCTTTTCCTCCCATTCAATTCTGGATTCCTCTCCTCATGCATCTGCAGTGCCTGTCCAAGATATAAGAACTGATGGACCAACCCAATGGGCTGCCCAACCGACTGTAATATCAGAGTCTGTACAGCTGGCATTTTCCATCCATTTATTTGGGGGTTTTTTGGTGCAGATTGTTGGGCTGAAGAATTTTTAGTGGTTGTAAATTTTTCTTAGGATTCTCTGCAATATCAAATGAGATCCGAGAAGCAGGAACATCTCAAAAAGCTAAAAGTATTAGGCAAATATAAGGTGTTATTATGACTTCAGTACTTCCAAGAGCCAGTGTTTTATTATCAGTGTGGGTCCTTTTGCTATTGACATAGATAGTAACCCCTCTCTGATCTGGTAGACAGGCTTTGAGAGTTGCTGTTGCCAAAACATTCATCACCACCAACCCTCCACTCTCAGAATATAAACTCATAGAGGCCAGGTACTATTTTTTGTTTTGTATTCCAAGCACAATACCTTGCACAAAAGAAACACTAGATAAATGCGTGTTGAAGCAGTATGATATCATGGAAAGAGAATTGGATTTGGATTTAGAGGATGTTGGTTTGAATACAAATTTTTCCACTTGTAGCCTATGTCAGCTTGGGCAACCACCTAGTAGAACCTTAGTTTTCTCATCTGTCAAAGGCAGGTGTTCAATTAGATGAACTCTCATGTTCTCTAGCTCTAAATCTGTGATCTTATATTTGATGAATTTGATGAACTTCTCCAACTAGCTAGGCCAATCATGGGGCAGCTTTGAGCCTATTCAAAATACTTCCAATTAGGTAGTACAGAAAAAAAATTTCCATTCCAAAGACTTAGAAGGACTTTTGAGAAGCCACAGTAGGCAGTCACTATCACCACTGAGAGACATCTAAGGAAGCCTTTAGCTGATCAAAAATATTATTGTTCATAATAGCAATGAAAAACCACATGAAATCACAGTGTTTTGAAGAACCAGATTAAATTCCTTCCTCTGACATATACTGTCTGTATGACCTTGGGTAAATCACTTCAGTGTTCTAGGCAATTCTCTAAACCTAGAAATTGCAGAGCAAGTATATTATCCTATACAGCAGGATTAGTTCCCTATGCCAGTGAAATCCCAGGTCCATTCTCTCATATCTTAACATTGATTGACTAATAATATGGCTGTCTCTCTGGGAACAGAAACCCTGATTCCCCTCTTTTCATCCTTTTCCAGTTTTTAGCATCCCTCCCCCACCACCCTGCTCTTAGTCAGGATCTTCCCGACCTCAGACAGAAACCATTTTGGCACCAGCCTACCTATAAAGGCGTCCCCTTCTCTAAGAAAATTAAATCTATGAAAATAGATTTCATTCAAAAGATGATTTGTAGAGATGCATTGAATTATTAATTTGCAAAAAGGTTCTTTTCATAGAATCAGACTCAGAATTGGAAGGGACCTCAGAGGGCATCTAAACCAACATCTCATTTTAATGCAGAAATACCTTCTCTAGCATCTCTGGCAGATGAGCACCCAATCTCTGCTCAAGTACTTCCCTGTCTCCAAAGGCAGTCTGGACAGCCCTGATTATTAGGAAATTTTGCCTTACTGAAATATGTTTCTCAAAGACAGACAAGAATGTAGAGAATATTTATCCTCTCTGTCCCCAACTACAGAACCTTTCTCCCCAGACCAGCTCTGGCTCTTTCTGACTCACCTCTTTTCCTCTCCACCTAGTCCCCAGCAAAAATTATGTATTGTGTTCCATTCTCAGTCAGGGAGTTACTATTTCTAAATGAAAATCAGGGGTCAGGGAGTAGATGGCTCAAGAGCCAAGCCTAGAGACAGGGGAGTCCTGGGTTCAAATCTGACCTCAGGCACTTCCCAACTGTATGACTCTGGGCAAGTTACTTAACCTTCATTGCCTAGTTCTTAGCACTCTGGAACCAATACACAGTATTGATTCTAAGGCATTAATTTTTTTAAAAAGTTGTTCCTTTGATGCCATTTTCTTTGTATCACCTAGCTTCTCCTTACCCAAAGTCACACAACATGTGCTGGACCTTGAACTTGAGGACCCCAACCCCACCTTCAGTCACCCTTCCTCCTTACTATTGGTCACCACCCTGAATCAAAGGTAGGAAGTTCATGAGCCATATCCTTTGCCTCCAGAGAAGCTTGTCTTCTATACCATGATTTTTCTTTGTTAGGAAGCAAATATATCACTAAGGGGAACATATGAAAGCCAACATGATCTAGTAGAAGACAAGCTGCTCTGGAGACAGAGGATTTGGCTTTCAAACCCAGCTCTACTAGTTACTACCTATAAGACCTTGAGCAAGTCACTTCTGGGCCTCAGTTCCTTACCTGTAAAATGAAGGGGTTGGACTAGGTGGCTCCAAGGTCCTTTCCATTCTTAAATCTATGATCATATGACCTCGTCATTCCTCTGAAAACAATGCCTCAATACAAAGAAATTACTTTAGTGGAAAGTGGGGGACTGATAGAATGATGGGAGGGAGGGAGCGAGGAGAGAGAGAGAGAGAGAGAGAGAGAGAGAGAGAGAGAGAGAGAGAGAGAGAGAGAGAGAGCGAGAGAGAGCTGGCCCTGGTTCTGTGGGAAGTAGAAAGGTCTAGGCACAGCACATTGGCCATGACTAAGGTTCAGAGAGCATGATGTACCCCAGTGACCTGCTCTACCAAAAAAGGCTAAAAGATACTTCTCTTCACTCACACAGGGTGGGGTTATAATCTAGTCATTGACTTAGAACTGGAAAGGACTTTAGATTCCATTGAATCCAACTCACAGCTTACAGTTGAGTAAACCAAGGATTGTCTTGATAGCTTTTTGGAGGATGGATTTGAGAGAAAAGAGATTGGAACCAGGAAACCAATTAGGAGACTACTGTAATAATTCAAGTGAAAAATGATTAGGACTTTAACTTGGGTAGTGGCCATGTGGGTAGAAAAAACAGTTTATATGTTAAAAATTTTAAAATGAACAGAAGTCTGTCATTAAGTTGTCATATGATTTGGGGCAACCTATTACCATAAGAACAGGGGATTTAGGGGTATAGAGGTAGCACAATGGATAGAGAACCAGACCTGGAGAGTGGAGGTCCTGGGTTCAAATCCGACCTCAAAAACTTGCTAGCTGCATGACCCTGACACTTGACCCCAGTTATATAGCTCTTAACACTCTTCTGCCTTAGAACCTAACTGATGCTTAGTTTCAATTCTAACACAGAAGGTAAGGGGAGAGAGCCAGAGACAGAGACAGATAGAGAAAAAGAAAAGGAAGAAAGGAAGAAATAAATATGAAAGAAAGGAGGAAAGAAGACTGGATTTTGAACCAAAAGGAACTACATTCACTTCCTGGATCTCCTATGTGCTAGCTCATTTAACCTCTCTAGGCCTCATCTATTAAATGAACATCTTATAGAATTGAGCTACATAACCTGGAAGGTCCTTGCCAATGCTAAATCTATGATCCTATGCCTGACTCTGAACTTTAGTTTCCTTTCCTGTAAAATGAGTGATTAGATTAGATCAGGGCAGGCCAACTATATTCAAGGTCAAATCAGCTTCAGCCTATGAGCTAAGAATGAATTTTACATTTTAAAATAAATTTTGATTCTCTTTAAAGTGTAAAAACCTTTATTAGCTCATGCTCCCTGTACTCCTAGACTATGTGATCTTTGAAGTCCTTTCCAGATCTAACTTTCTAGAACTAAATGAAATTGAATTTGGAATCTTAAGAAATGATAACAAACTTTCAGATTCAATATATTTCACTAAGTGATGAACACCTACTGTTTCACTTACTAGTTTATTTCATCAAGTACTGAGCACCTACTGTGTGCTAAATTCTGTCCCTGGCATTTCAGGGATCATAAAAATAAATTTACTAGCCTCTTTTGTTTTTATATCATCATTACTTTAAAATATATACCCCCTCTGTTTCTTCCCCAGAGTTATCTCTTTAAAAAAGAAGAAAAATTAAAGAACATCAAAAAAATTAATTCAACAAAATGAACCAGCATACCAGGCAAGTCTGGCAGCATAAGCAACATTATACATTCATAGTCCCCCACCTCTGCAAGTTCAGAAAAGAAATGTACTTCAAGGATATGCTGAGGAAGTATAATAGACTCCCTCCTTTGGAGGGTTCTGAAAATCCCACAATCCAGTTGGAGAGGGGAAATGAGCAGACAATAACCATTACATTAAAATACCAGGCAGTAGATGACTAATGTAATAACTCAAACGGCACAACTGTCCAAAGCCATAGAGACTCAACAGCGTTCTGAAAACAATCGAGAAGATTTCCTGAGGGGCAGTTAGGCTAGTCAGTGGATAGAAGGCCAATCCTGGAGATGAGAGGTCCTGGGTTCAAATTTGACCTCAGCCACTTCCTAGCTGTGATACCCTTAGCGAGTTACTTAACCCAAATTGCCTCATTCTCACTCTTAGTGATTTTTTTGCCTTAGATACATAGTATCAGTTCTAAGACAGAAGGGAAGAGTTTATTTTTTTAAAAGAGAAAAAAAAGGAGACTTCCTGTAGGATATGGGACTAGATCTTGGTCTTCAAGGATGGGCAAGATTAAGAAGGTGAGAGTGAGGGTAGGGAGGGCATTTCATGAAAGAGGACCAGCATTAACAAGGAAATGAAGGTGGGAATAAAGGTGAGAGACATAGGTAGCAAAAAGGTAGGATCTTTCTATTAATAAAAGAGCCATTTATAAATCACTTCAGCATTCTTTCAGCAAATATTTATTTCCTGCTGTGTGCAAAGCACTCATTTAGGCAATGAAGGAGAGATCCAGTTTCCATTAGACGGCCCTGGTTCTTCTGTAACTCTAGTCTCATAAGATGATAAAGTGCTTTCTACAAAGATCTATACTATCCAGTGAATACTTGATAAGGCACAAAACAAAGTGGGATATGCTACGTCTATGCAGGATACTATGTTAGGGACATCCTAAGACCGAGGTATCATGGTGAACAGTAACTGACTTTAGGACTTAGGAAGCATTTTCCTCATGCCAACTCTATTGAGTAGGTAGTTAGTACAAGTATGATTTTCCCCATTGTACAGGTGAGGAAGTTTAGGCTCCCATGAGGAATGATGTAGGAGCTGTCCATTCAGCACCAACCAGCAAGCTCAGCCCAGTTAGTCATACATTCATTGGTTTATATATTTATGGAACTAGAACTAGAAAGAAAACTTTTTTATATCATTGATGCTTCTAATAGTCATGTAGGTCAGACATCTATAGACTTCTGGCAATAATGTTTATAAATACATAAAACACATGTATTATGAAGGAAACCGATTATATTGAAATAAAGGTATGGGGTTTTTTGCTCACCAAGGTCCACACGCTCCCTAAAATCAATCTATAGACCCCACTGGAGTTAAGAGTCTATGATCTAGGGAGCAGTTGGGTGGCTCAGTAGATCCCTAGACACAGAGATTCATGCCTAGGGGTATGAGGTTCTGGGTTCAAATTTGGCCTTAGACACTTCCTAGCTGTGTGACCCTGGGCAAGCCACTTAACTCTCAATGCCTAGTTATACTGCTCTTCTGCCTTGGAACCAATACACAATATTGATTCTAAGACAGAAGGTAAGGGTTTTTAAAAAGTCTATGATCTAGTCTGACACCTCATTTTATAAATCATGAAGGAGCCCAGGAAGTCTCAGACACTATCTGATGCTGTAAAGCATCAGAACCCATGTCCATTGGCCACAGAATCAGTTCTGTTTCTACTGTGCCACTATCTACTTCACAGAGAGTGCAAGGAGAGCTCGAAGGAAGTGGATATCAGCTCTGACTGGAGTGGTCAGAGAAGGATTCCTTCAGGATGTACTGTTTGATCTGAACTTTGAAAAGTTACTGTGGCAACTGATGAAACCAATTCTAATTGACTTGGAAGGAAGGAAGCTAGCATCCAAAGCTCATTCACTCCAAGTTGCTGCAGTGCCTTCACTCGTGCCATCTCTGAGGTTGGCCTACACAGGGTTCCAGAAATATTAAGGGTCAGAATGGAAACATTGCCAAAACAAGAGTCAAGAGATCCGAGTTATGGTCCTGGTTCTGTCATAACTCACTGTGTGACCTTGGAAAAGTTATTCCCCTTCTCTGGGTCCTTGTTTCCTCCTCAATAAAACGAGGGATTTGGACTAGATGACTGCTAAGGTCCCTTCTAGTGCAAACATGCTCTGGCTCAATAAGGAGGAGGAGAACTCAACTGGATGAGGAGCATGGACATTGTCTCCCTTTACTATAAGCACAGGCTGTTCTCCTCCTAGACAGGTCCACATTAGGGTGTCAGAATCAGGACAACACTCGTGATTGCTATGGCCACATGCCCAGATTCTCAGCAAATTCAACCTTCTACTAGACTGAAACCTCTCATAGTGCTGGGTGAATGGCAAGTGAAAATTGTCTGTCCCTGGGACAAGCTAGAGGGTCACTCTCATCCTCACTGGACCCCACCTCAGGAGAGGGCAGGGCAGCCCACTGGAAACATGGGAAACATCTCCTTTTCCCTTCCTCCCATTCTGGTCTTTTGGATCCTCCTCCTCAGTGCAATTGCCAAGTCACCTTGGGTTATTGAAGATAAATGAAAACAAAGGTGAAGAGTTGGTATCCTCTTTAGTGGCTTCATTTAGGGGATGGGGAAGCTGCCAGGCTTTTGATAGGGCCCACAAGCCAGAGCTTATTAAACTGGCAAGGTCTCCCTCAGCAGTGGAATCAAGTGCCAGTCTTTTAAAGTGAATGAGTCTGCTCCCATCCCTGCCCCTTCTCCTGTCTCCTCCCTGGTCCTCAGAGCCCCCTTCCTCTCGTGCTTGTTCTACTGAAGGATCCAGGTTGGTGGGTCTCTCTGGCACAAGGCTGAGGGCCTCACAGACACAAACTCCTCGATTGGCACAAGGGAGAGGTAGGAAGAATGGGAAGGAGAGCAGAATGGAGAATGAATGAAACCCTTTGAGTGAGAGCTGAAGTTTTCTTTAGAATCTCAGGGAAAGAACAACAGTGTATGTGCTTAGCCTTGTACCCATAAACATATTCATACTCTCACAACTTTGTATGCTTATTCATTCAGACCTGCATACATGAGCATGTACACATACTCTCAGAACTACCTAGATTTTTTAAACCCTTATTTTCTATCTTAGTATCAATACTGTGTATTGGGTCCAAAGAAGAGCAGTAAGGGCTAAGCAAATGGGGGCTAAATGACTTGCCCAGGGTCACACAGCTAGGAAGTGTCTGAGGCCAGATTTGAATCCAGAATCTTCCATCTCTAGACCTGGCTCTCAATCTACTGAGCCACCCAGCTGCCACCACCACATATAGATTTATGGGCAAGCAAATGTGCATTTCTTTGCCTGCATGATTGTGTGAGCTCAGACTTTGAATATATTATTGCTCAGATTCTCAGTGCCACCCTATGATCATGTGCCAGACAAATAATGCCAACTCCCCCAATGGGACAAGCAAGGAAAAGAAGGGCTCTCTAAGAGAGCTAACCAAGGAGAAAAGATAGAGGAGGAGAGGGAATAATGAAGGAGCACCCGTTAGGCTTAGAGGCAAGGCATTCTTCAAAGAGCTCTCTTGTCTCCCCCCCTCCCCAACAGCCCGTCTGAGGCAGCTTCTGATAACAGTTCTTTAGGCCCTGTAATCCCTCCTTTAGTTGACTTTGGGTTATTTTGAGCAGGAGATTAGAAGAGATTACTATCTGTATCACCCTAGACTCCCAACTTTCTAGTTATTTCCTGCCTCCTTTCCTCCTCCCCCAACATCCCATTCCCTCTCATCCCTCTGGGATGGGCCAAAGGTAATACCCATGTTGAGGTAGTAGAAAGAGGGGATCTGATAAACCTCAGAGGCATCTTCCCCAACTCCATTCAGAAGGAGAGAATCCAAAACTGAAAGGGCTTTTTAAAAACCCTTACCTTCTATCTTAGAATCAATATTAAATATTGGTTCCAAGGCAGAAAAGCAGTAAGGGCCAGGCATTTGAGATTAAGTGGCTTGCCAAGGGTCACACTCCTAGGAAATGTCTGAGGCCAAATTTGAACCCCAGACTTCTCTAGACCCGGATCTCTGTCCACTGAGCCACATAAATGCTCCCTTAGTATCAAATCTAAGAAATATAGCAAGGACTAGGCAGTTGGGGTTAGGTGCTTTGCCCAGGGTCACACACCTAGGAAATGTCTGATGTCAGATTTGAACCCAGGTCTGCCTGACTACTCTCTGCTATCAAATTGCCCCTTGAAAGGTTATCTATCCAACCCCTTCCTCTCTTTTTACATAGGAGGGAACTGAGAAGTGTGAGAAACAGAGGGATTTCCACAGGATCGCATAAATAGTGACAAAATCAACCTTAGAACCCATGTCTTCTGACTACAGATCATCTTAAAACAATTCTCCAGAAGAAGGGAGGGCAGCATTGGCATGGTGCCTCCCTTCAAGGTGAAGAAAAGAGAGCAATGGGAGATGTGACTATTGCAGGGAGTCTGTGGCAGGAGCAGGAAGATTTTGTTCTGGTAGCATTAGTCACTGATTCCTCTCCATCTACAAGAAAAGTTAAACTAAATATATAGATTTGCTTTGTTGTTTTCAGTCATTTTAGTCATGTCCAACCCTTCTCATTGCCACCTTTGGGGTTTTCATGGAAAAGAGATGGAAGAGTGGTTTACCATTTCCTTCTCCAGATCATTTGACAGATGAGGAAACTGAGGCAAACTGGGTAAAGTATCTTGCCTCTGGTCACACAGCTAGAAAGTAAGTGTCTAAGGGCAGATTTGAACTCAGGCAGATGTCTTGTTGGTTCTAAGCCCAGTGCCCTAGCCACTGTGTCACCTAGGCATAGGAGGTCACAAAGCATAGATGTGGGAAGGATTTGTGGACCTGAAGACCAGGCACCAGTCAGTCCCTCCATTGCATATATGTCCATTTCTTTGCCTCAGGTTGACAGAACCTTGTTCTGTTGAGCTCCGTGGTCCCAGTACAGAAATGCACTCAGTAACTTCAGCATGGAGATTGACTTCCTAAACATCCCACCTCTCTACCTTCCACCCACCCAACTCACATCTCTGAGATCTTAACTCTAGAGCTGAACCTTAGAGGACATCTAGTTCCAGATCCTCATTCCTTCGTTTCCCCTTTAAAAAAAATTCTTTAAACAAGCGTCAGACACTTTCCTTTTGGCATTATGACCATCTTCAGACTTACCCTTTTTTCCTCCAAGGGAGCCTTTGTAACAAAGAAAAATCAGTGACTGCATCTGACAGGGTATACTATATTTCAAACACATGATCCCTTGCCCCTTATATGCCTCTGGTTCACTTTTCCAATCAAAAGGAGACCTTGTTCAATCATTTCAGTCATGTCTGACTCTGTGACTCCATTTGGGGTTTTCTTAGTAAAGAAGATACTGAAGTGGTTTGCCATTTCATTCCTCAGATCATTTTACAGATGGGAAAACTGAGGCAAAGAGGGTTAAGTTACTCGCCCAAGGTCACACAGCTAGCAAGTGTCTGAGGCTGGATTTGAACACAGGTTTTCCTGGTAAGAGATCTAGCTCTATCCACTGAAACACCATCTAGCTACCTCAGAAAGGAGATGTTCCTCTCCTCTTTTTTAGGGTCAAACTTCAATCTTCTCCTCTAGATGAGGAAACTAAATCCAAGATATTTCCCTAAGATCAGACAGATAGTAAGTGGCAATACCTGAATCTGAACTAGGGTTTTTTGATACCAAAGGATATCTTCTGTTGTTGTTACAAAGTAGTTACTTTGAGAGGCAGCTAGGTGGCTCAGTAGATAGAAAGCCAGGCTTAGAGATGGGAGGACCTGGGTTCAAATATGGCCTCAGATACTTCCTAGCTGTGTGACCATGGATGAGTCATTTAACTCCTATTGCCTATCCCTTACTACTCTTCTGCCTTGGAACCAATACACAGCATTGATTCTAAGATGGAAGGTATGGGTTTTAATTTTTTTTAAGTTGTTTCTTTGACAACCCCTACCTTCTCCTCACCCAGTCACATGCAGCGTGTGCTGGATCCTGAACTTGAGGACCCCATCCCCACTCATCCTTCCTCTTCCCTAATGTTCACCACCCCCAATATGGACCCCAGTGCTCCTGGAGCTCCTAGAGTGGGCAGTACCTCCTTCTTGGGCTCCAGCATTCCCCTGGGAGAGTCCCTTACCTGAAGATAGAGAAGGCATAAGGGCATCCTCCCCTCACACCCAGTTACTGAGCATCCCCCCCTTTCCCTGCTTCTTCATTGGCTGCTCATTCCCACTTCCCTCTGCTGGCCCCAAGTCCATCTGCCAGTCTGGAAATGAATAGCGGTCATTAAACAAAGGGAGCCAGCAAAAGGGCTGCCCGAGGTGGGAGCTCGCCATTTCTGCCAACAAAAAAATTAAAACTATTTAGACATCCAGCGAGTCATTTATTACTGCAGAGGCTCCCTCCACCTGGGGTTTCAATCTCATTACTGTTTGTCCAAAGCAGATGTTACCCTTTTAGCAGCAGATTATTAACAATAAACACGACTCCTCCAGAGGGGGGGGGGAGGTGGACAAGAGATTATTAAGATTAGCGGCTTTTGGATTCATTTGGACTTTGAAGGGTTTTTCCTCCCCTCCTCCCCAAAGAGTAGAATCACCTCAGACCTGAGGTGGGGGGCAAGGAAGCAGGAAGAGATCAGGTCTCATCGAGCCTCTCCCACCGTTTTCTCATTCTCTGGACTTTCCTAAACTAGAAAAAGCTGCTGGATCAGTTTGTTCATGGTTGGCATTGGGATTAAGAGCCTACATGCCCTTGGCCTAAATAATTTAACCTCAGTTTCCTAATCTGTCAAGTGAATAGGTTGAACTAGAGGTACTTTTCTGCCCTTGATTCTATGAGATGAAAGGGAAACAAAGCCACTTTGAGGAGAAAAGGAGAGGCTTGGATGGTAGAGATGGAACGTACTAGATCAGTAGAGGTTACAGCCAGAATTCTGGTGGTCAGAAAAGTGTTGATCAAAAGTGACCAACCAAACAGAAGGTAGAAACCAGAATTCCCCAGGGCTGTCAGCAAAGAGCTGCAATTTTTTTTAACTGCCTTTGCTTAATGTGCTCTAAGCTGCCCTTCTGTTAAATGATAAAACCCTGGATGAGGCTGCATGGTGTCAGGGATGGGGTACAGGACATGGAATCAGCAAGCCCCAGCTCAGAATCTTACTCCTTGGACATCTAGCTTGCTGTATAACCAGGAGCAAATCACTTACTAAGCTAAGCCTCAGTTTCACCATCTGGAAAATGAGAATGGTTGCCATACCTCCCCCACAGGTTTGCTGTAAGATTCAAACAGATAATACATGGCAAACACTATAATATAAATATGAGACTTTATAATTTTGAGGAGGATTACCCTTTTAAACTCAAACACTTAAAATGTACCGTTTTAGAATGTATTACAGGTTCCAAATTCAATTATATCTTGCAAAACATTTTTTAAAATGACTTCCCTCCTTTCGGCATAAAGGTGAGGAACAGTTGGAAGGCATGTTGTACAAATATTGTCAGAAACAGTCAATCACCATATTGGATATTGGGGGCTATCTGGGAGGGTCAAGTTGGGGGGTGGAGAGAGTATATTTTCATAAATCACTAGGCTGTAAAGGCAACAAGGATCAAGAAAAATGGGGAAGGCAGCTAGGTAGATAGCACAGTGGATAGACCATCAGGCCTGGAGTCTGGAGGTCCTGGGTTCAAGTGTGCCCTCAGACACATCCTAGCTATGTGGCCCTGGGCAAGTCATTTAATTCTGTTGTTTTAAAAAGAAAAAATTGGTGGGTGGGGCTAGGGCGAAGTGAGCTGTGATTTCACTGCTATAGTAGTTCCAGGGAGAGGAACTCCCTCTACTAATGCAGATCTACTTGGATTCTGTGACTGCTGTCTTAAGACACAGGGTCATGCAACTAGTAAGTGTCTAAGGCAGAATTTGAACTCAGGATTTCATGACTCAAGTGACTTGCCCAAGATCATAAAGCCATTGTGAGTCAAAGGCAAGACTTGAAATTAGTTCTTCCTGAAACTAGACTCTTTACATGAGTCATGACAATGTTATTCTGCTTTTCAAAGCTCATTAAAAATAAACAGAAATTTCTCACAGGTTTCCCACTGATACTCTAGAGTAGAAAACATACTGTCCTGGAGAGATTCTGGACATCTAGGCTCTAGTACTCTTCTAAACATTTACAAGTCAAATGGCTGCAGGCAAGTCCAGAATTCGCAACATTTAGAAGAGATCAAAACCAACCTCTTCAATTTACAAGCAAGGGAACTGATCCCTAGAGATGTGGACTAACTTGTCAGTGGTGAGATATGTAAATAATAGTGTCAGGATTTGAACTGAGGTCTCCTGACTTTTACTTCTGTGCTTTCTCTACTATAATACAATCACTTCATTTCTGAAAAGCCTTTTCCTCCTCTGTAAAATAGAGGCATTTGATTGACTACCTATCCATTAGGGCTTTTGGGAGGATCACTTGAGATACTATATATGATAACATGTTAGATCAGAAGAAGAGATAGAAGAAAGACAAGTACTTTAGTCATAGGATTATAGGTTTAGAGCTAGAGGGGACTTTGGAGACCATTCTAGCCTCCTCAGTTTACATTTGGGGAGACAGGAAAAAGAGTTTTAGTGACCACACAGCTAATTAAGTGTGAGGCAGAACTTGGCATCCTCTAAGCTGGGTACAGTACCTACTGAACTACCCATTGCCTTTAAAAAGAAGGTCCAGATGGGAAAGGAACTTTATTCAAACCCAGGTTCTCTGGCCCCAAATCCAATGCTCTTCTTGATCTTTGGCATTTTATTTCTTTTTTTTTTAACGTTTTAAACAATTTTGAACTCCAAATTCTCTCCCTTCCCCATCCCTGAGACAATAAAGATTTTTACAAGGCAATCATGTAAAATATTTTTCCATATTAATAATTTTGTGGAAGATATCTTGAACCAAAAGAAAAGAAAAAAAAAGAAAGTGAAATAGAGTACGTTTTGGTCTTCATTCAGGTTTCATTTCACCAGTTGGTGGGATTGTTTTGGATCACTGTATTGCTGAGAATGGCGAAGTCATTGTCAGTTGTTTATCTAACAATATTGCTGTTGCTGTATACAATAGTCTTCTGATTTTGCTCACTTCATTTTGCATCGGTTCATCTAAGTTCTCCCAGGTTTTTCTGAAATCATCCTGCTTGTCAGTGTTCTTCCTGGCATACAATACTGTTCCCCTAAAAAGTCAGGTGTTGGGAGTATAATTAATATATTGTTAATATAATGAAAGTATAATATAAAAAGTTAAAATATTATTAATATCACTATTTTTAAATAAATTAATTAATAAAATAAACTAAAAAATAAATTAATAATTATACTAATAATATTAGTATACTAAAGTAGATTAATAATAATATCTGGAAGCATACTAACAATCATATACTAGTAGGAAGCTACATGGTACCATGGATAGAGTGCAATCCTGGAGTCATTCAAATCTGACCTCACCAGCTGGTTGACCTTGGGTAGGTCATTTAACCTTATTTGCCTCAGTTTCCTCATCTATAAAAATGGTCCAGAGAAGGAAATGACAAGTCACTTCAGATCCATGCCCAGAAAATCTCGATCAGGGTCGTGAAGAGTCAGACAAGACTGAAATGAATCAACAACAACCCCAAAGTATACCAATAATACTAAGTTGAAGTATACAAGTCTTAGGGAGATCATTAGAAACCTCAAATGACTGTACTTTTTTATTTTATCTCCACGAGTGAATGAGGTGAGTGAGGAGCTATTTGCCCTCACACTAAAGTGCCCTAAATGGCTATTCTTTTTGAGCTCTTCATCTGCTTTTTATAATCTTCTTGCATCCTCCTTTGCTCTGCCAGGTTTTCACCAGTAACTTTACAGTGCTTTTGGCATATCTGCCTAGATAATTTTTATTTTCACTTTTAATCTATTTGTCAATGAGCTAGAAAAGCTTCTTACAACTTTGTAAAGTAAGAGTAAACAGGATCAGAGCTGAGGCCCTTCAAAGTTCTCTTATTAGTAAAGTATATATCAAGAAAGAAAACAAAGAAGTGTTGATTAAGCATCTACTATGTGCTAAATTCTATACTAAGCATAGATTCGATCCTCACAACAACCCTAGGATGCAGATACTATTACTGTCCCCATTTTACAGATGAAGAAACTAATATGAACAGAGTTAAGTATCTTTCCCAGGATCTTACTGTTAGTAAATTTTTGAAATCAAATTTAAATTCACATTTTCCTGACTTCAGATCCACCACTCTTATCTTCTATGTCATATAGCTGCTGCTTGTTTAATATATATGTATATACATATTTATTTATGGCTTTATGAAGTCTATTTTGGCTAATCAAAGGACTATTCTGTTTCTTTCCCAATTCTTGTCAGTGTTTTATTTGCCAAATAGCCAAATTTAGGATGGGTTTGGTGTTATTGTCTATCATTTTAGGTCTTACAAAAGATAGAATATTTCATTTTATCCCAGCATCTATAAAATTCATAATAGAAATTAATCTTCATTCTTGGTTCAGGAATCTATCAAGCTTCAGGCCTCCAGGTAGCCAGCCTTCATTCTTAAGGTTTATGGATGTTTAGGGAATCTGCCCATCTGATCTTGATGGGAAGGAAAGAAGGAAGGAAACAACATTTACTAATCACCATGTGCCAGGTAGTAATAATAATAGCTAATATTTATATAGTGCCTATCACATGCTAGGTACCCTGCTTTACAGTTTTACCTCATTCAATCCTTATAACAACCCTGGGAGGGAGGTATTATCCCCACTTTACAGTTGAGGAAACAGAGGCAGGCAAGTTACATAGCTTGCCTAGAATCACACAACAATTAAGTGTCTGAGGGTGGATTTGAGCTTGGGTCTTCCTGACTCCAGACAACATGTTCTATCCATTGAGCTACCCAGCTATCTCTAGGGAGCAGGCAAGAGGATATGGATACCCATAAAGTGTTATCCTCTTCCAAAAGATCCTGACAATTTTGAGCAGAAAGGCACATGCCTCTGTCGCTGACTATCTGAGTGACCTTGGGCAAGTCATTTAATTTCTCTAGATTTCTATTTCCTCATTTTTACCATGAGGTAGTTGAACTAGATGGTCCTGAAGGTCCTTTCCAACTCTAAATCTGATACAAATTATGAAGTAATATAAGGAAATCAACACTCCTAAAATATTATTGTTAATTAAGTGCGATATGAGTTCAGAAAAAAGAAAGATCCCTATGAGCTAAGGCTGTCTTTTGGGATGAGTTGGGGTTTGATGGAAGGAGAGGATTAGGGTTTGGCTAGAGTTGAGATGGGGAGAATCCCAAGGGCATAGACTGAGCATCAGGAATGCCCAGAAGTATAAAAGTTTAGCACTATTCATGGGAGATACAGCAGGAAGGATAGGCCAATTTTCAGACAATGAGTAACCTTGAAGGACAAGCTCAGGAGTGTAGATGATGCTTTGAGGACCATTATAATCTTTTGACCTAAGGAGTGCCATAGTTACTCCATATTTTAGAATGTTTAGCTTGGCCACTACTTCCAATTATTGAGAACAGAAATGTAGGTAGGCATGTAACATTTTTAATGCTTAATTTAAAATGTTTAATTTAATTTTTAAAAATAACTTGCTGAGGTTGAGGGAAACCTCAAGGCAAGCCAAAATAAATATTGTAGACACCCTTAAGGAGCTTATTCTTTTAGGGAGAAAGATAAGATACTGGGGTGGGGGAGAGGAAGCTGGAAAATCTGGAATAGGGTGGGGGGCATGATACTGAAATCTGGCAAATCAGAGCACTGGTTGGGGGAAACAAAGGTTGATTGGCCTGGGTCCCTCTCCAACATTGGGTCCCATAAAATCTGAGTTAACAGATAAATGTTTCAGGATGAGGAGTCCAAAGGGATAGATAGATGTTCCAGGGTGAGGAGGCCCCTAAATCCCCAGGTAAAGACTAAACTGGAAATCCTAAAAATCAAAGGAGAAATTAATAAAATTGAAAATAAATGAACTATTGAACTAATAAATAAGACTAGAAGTTGATTCTTTGAAAAAAACAAAATGAAATATATCAAGAATCGGTTAATCTAATTTTAAAAAAGAGAATCAAATTATCAGTATCAAAAATAAAAAGGGGAATTTCATCTCTAATAAAGAGGAAATTCAGGGTGAGGAGGCCCCAGGTGCTGAGGGAGGTTCAAGAGGAAAACTGCAGCAGAGGCCTTATGTTAAAGTCAGAAGCAGAGTCAGGAAGAGGAAAAACAGAGAGCTTGAGAGCCAGCCAGTAATGATACTTCTTGGTCTCTTTCCACCATCAGTCTTGAGCTTCTCTTACAGAATGAATGGCCTTCCAGTCTATTGTCAATTGAAAGTAGATGCTTAAATATTCCTGCATCATGATCATGATAATGCTGATAATGTTCACCACTGAAAACACTTCCCAGATACCACATTCAGAGTGTGAGTTTTTATCCATGACTTCCAAGTCAAATTGGAATAATCCCCAGCCCTACTGCCCTTCACCATGTACCTTGTAGGTTCCCTCAAGTGCTCAATGGAGACACCTTCCTGGTCCTGTCCATGATTATCTTCTCAATGACCCTTTCAGCATCATGGACATTTGCTTCTGAGCCAAAATGAGATTAAGCAACTTGTCACTCAGAAATTCAGAACCTAGGTCAGCGCTAGAGTCCCAGATTGAGTCTTCATGAGATTCCCAGACCCTAGATGTTTAGCCTAGGACACAGTCTTTCTTTGGCTTTCCTCAACTGTTTCTTTAAAGCTGAGACAGACATATTCAGCCCCTGGATCAAAATGTTTTTTTTTTTTTATGAACTTTCCAGAGGAAAAAAAATCCATGCCAAATCATTATTTCTTTTTCCTCCTAATTTAAACCATCTCAGGGTAAATGAGTTGCAAACGTCAATATCCTTGATATAACTCAGCTGGCCTTCTGCCATATCAGGGAGCATTATTGGGACCTCTACGATCACCAACAGTAAATCCAAATGTTAACAAGCAGACACACATCCATTACATTAGTCCTGTAGGGAGAAATATATGGGAAAAAAGATGACTAGACCAAATATATGTCCTGCCTCTGTAAGATACTTGGCAGGTGAACTAGAACCATCTCCCATCTCATTCAAGATGAGCCCAGCACTTTGGTCAATCTGATCTTCCCTCATTGTCCCCTCTGGGTCTTATCCTCTATTATCTCTCTACCTGAGTTCATACCATTCCCTCTGCTTGGAATGCATTCTCCTTATCTTTCTTGAAATCAGACCCAATTCTTCAACATAGCTCAAATGGCTTCATGCAAGAAACTTTACTTGCTTTTCATCCAGGAGTGATTGCCATCTTCCTCATAATTTCCCTGGCACCATAATACTTAATCACATCGTGTTGGAAAAAAATGGACTTTTCATTCCCTCACTAAAAACCAGACCCATGTTTTCATTGGCAAAAGAAACTCCTCCCATATGGGCACATTCTCTGTAACCTTTAGCCTTGGTTCATTGCTTGGGGCACTGAGTATTTTCTCAGGGTCATATAAGTCTGAGCCAGTGGAAGGATTTGAAACCAGGTCTTCCTGACTCTTTGCTTCTGCTATAATTGTTACTATAAAATTAGCATCTAGGAGACAGCTGGATGGTTCAGTGGACTGAGTCTGGCCTAAAGATAGGAGGTCCTGGGTTCAAATCTGACCTCAGACACTTCCTAGCTGGGTGACTCTGGGCAATTCACTTCACTCCCATTGCCTAGCCCTTACCATTCTTCTACCTTGAAACCAATACTTAGTATTGATTCTAAGATGGAAGGTAAGGGTTTTTTTTAAAAAAAAAATAAAATTAGCATCTATAGGACACTTTAAAATTTTCTTATTGCTTTACAAATACAGGTGTCCCTTCCATATTGTGGGGTTTGAGATGCAGCGGCCCTGCAATCTAGAAGATCTGCATAAAACATTTTGACCCTCTCTTCATACCAGAGAAGAAGTCTGAATTTTCTTCTTTTTTATTTAATGGCATGTTTATAATACCTTATATTCATTTATGAGTTACTAACCTTTTAAAGATAGCTACATTTCTAGCCTTTCTGTGTCATCTCCTGGCTTTCCATTCTTTTCACAAATTCTAACTCTTTACTTATTTTAAGTTTTTAAAAAATACCATATGTATATGGTATTAAAAGATAAAATATGTTGATATTATACAATACTATACATATATTTTATGCATTTCTGAGTTTTTAAACTTTTTCCTGTGTCATCTGTGTCATCTGTGGCTTTCACAAAACTCCCCCAAAGTTCCCATTTAATTTCTCATGAGTGGGAGCAGCTCAGTGGATTGAGAGCCAGGCCTAGAGACAGGAGGTCCTCAGTTCAAATCTGGCTTCAGACACTTCCTAGCCATGTGACCCTGGGCAAGTCAGCCTCCATTGCCGAGCCTTACCATTCTTCTGTCTTGGTACCAATACATAGTATTGATTTTAGGATGGAAATTAAGGGTTTGATTTTTTTTTTCTTACCCAGAGCAGTGACCATGATGGAGAAAGTTACTATATGAAGAGATACCTGTATAAGCTCATTTGATCCTTTCAAAAACCCTAGGAGGTAACTGTTGTTAGGGGGATACCATTTTACAGATGAGGAAACCAAGACAGACAGAGATTAAGTGGCTTGCCCAAGATAGCACAGCTAGTAAATAACTGAGACTGGATTTGAACCCAAGTCTTCCTGCCTCCAAAACTAATTCTCCAGCCATTGTGCTACATAACTGCCTTGAAAAAAAACCTGAAATTAGGGGATAGCTATGATGAAGTCTCACTGGATTAGGAACCCCAAAGCTCTCTCCCAACATGCTCCTGTGCTCTAGCCTCTACTTCCAACTGGGTACTTAAGCTCTAGCCCTGCCTCTAGGGTTTTCACTCATGAGGGTTTACCATAGAGAGCCCAGACCCATAATGCTGATCCCTGGCCATCTCCATGTCATTCAGTTCTACCCTTCCCTACCTTTTCTCTCCAGCTCTTAGAAGAGTAATCAAGTCAATATGGCTTTTCCTAGAAATGTCAGGACAGTCAGTTACCTAAATGACTCCAGTCACCTCCTTCTATGCTTCTCTGCCTAAACTCCTCCCTGGTGACCTTCACTCTTCTATATGTCCTGTCTTCTGTTAGAATATAATCTCCTCGAGGTCAGGGAAAATGCCTTTTGCATTTGTATCCCTAGCACCAGCACCTTGCTTGGCCATGGTTTTTTCCTTCATTCCTAGCTGCTTGACCTTGAAGGAATCAGTTAGCTTCTCAATGTGGATAATAGTCATTGCCCTACCTACATCACAGAATTCTTAGGAGTAAGATATTTGTGTGTCTTAAGGTGCTATATAAATGAGTGTGTTTATAGTTGTGTGTGTGTGTGTGTGTGTGAGCGTGCGCATGTGCCTAAGAGTGTGTGTGTGTGGTTGTGAGAGACAGATAGAAAGGAGAGAGAAATATAAAGAGGGAGAGAGGGATTGGGAGGGAGAGGAAGAGAAATGGAGAGAGAGAAGAAGAGGGAAAGAGAGAGAGAGAGGGAGAAAGTGACAGGGAGGGAAAGAGAGGGGGAGGAAGGAGAGGGGGAGGGATGGAGAGACAGAGAGAGAGGAAGGGAAGGAGGGAGAGAGGGAGAGAGAAAGAGAGAGGGGAAGAGAGAAAGAGAGAAGGGAGAGGAAAGGAGAGGGAGGGAGAGGGAAGGAGAGGGAGGGAGAGGGAAGGAGGGAGAGAGAGAGATCTTACCAAACTGTGGTCTGTTAGGGAACAGGTACTCTCCACTTTTGTTTCCCCCATTGCACTTCATTTTTATACTGTTATTACAAAGCTGAGGATGTGGGCAGTAATTGAATGAAAATGAATGAATAAATGAATAGTGGTGTTTAGTAAATTTTAAATTAGGTGAAGTGTTTTAATTCAGTCCCCTCACCAAAACTGGTACTAGGCACAGAGACACAATAAGGAATAACTTTTAATGTATTTTTTTTTAAATAAAGGCCATTATTTTCAAATGTCAGAAAATCTTGATCTCCATGACATTACTATGTGGCTTGTTAAGTTTCCTGGGTTCTAGTATGGTCCCAAAGGTTCTAGTGCAAGGTTATTCACAAAGGGCATCATTTTCAAACCCAGGAAAGGCACACCTGTCTAACCTCACTTGATGCTGAAATGCCTCTGTTTACCACTAACTGAAGGAAGGAAGGAAAGAAGCATTTATTAAGCATTGACTAACTATATGCCAGGAACTTTGTCAAGTGGTTTACAAATATTACCTCCTTTTATCCTTATAACTGAGAGGTAGATGTTATCATTATTCCCATTTTATAGTTGAAGAAACTGAGGCGGACAGAAGATTTAAACTCAGTCCTTCCTGATTCTCAGTTCAGTTACTTTCTCCACTGCCTATGCTAAAATGATGGTAATTAATAAGATAATTGATTAGTATATAACAAAGTAGTTTCAGGATCAGGAAGTCCTTGGTTCACATTCTGCCTGTGACAGATATTGGCTGTGGACAAGTCACTTAATCCCTTGACAGCCCAGGACAGTCTCTAAGAGTAAGAGTTACAGATAAATTTGCTGGCCTGTATCAGTGGAGAGTGCTGGATTTGTTCATGACTTGGATTTGAATCCCACCTGTAATATTCAAGGAACCATTGATTCAGTTCACCTCAGGCAACTCATTTTGAGGCAGTTTAGGACTGCAATCTTCTATCAATGAAAGGAGTTCCCTTCCTATGAGAGAACTAGCTGCTGAACTTGAGCAAACCACTTCTAAACCTCAGTTTCCTCATCCATAAAATGACACCCATAATTGTTCCACTCTGGCCTTCCCCAAGGGTTGCTGGGAGGGAAGCCCTTGGTAAAGCTTAAATTGCTTTAGAAGTGTGCTTCTATTAGCATTGCTATCCTTTACACTGGGCTTATTATTCTTTACACTGGGTTTTGGTTTTTCCAGCTAGACCTCCTCCCACCTTAATCATTGGGAGGGAGATGGGTAAGGCAGGCTTCCACCTAGAGATCAATCCTGACTCACCACATTTCTGGGCCTGAAGAAGAGGAGGGACCTCTGAGGAATTCTCCCCGAAGCTGGAGCTGCTTCACAGGCTTATTTACATATAGACCAGATAAAGGAAATTGAAGCAACCCAAACACGTGTTCAGATAAAAGGGAAGGGCTAGGGGGAAACATTGCTGCTGGGGAAGATTAATCCTAGCCAGGTCTGCCTCTACTGGAGGAAGGTTCTAGCCTTGAATTTGCTTCCTCTTCCAATTGGGAATCTCCTCCCATTCCCAGTCATCCCAGCTGACCTTGCCTCTAACTAATTAGTGATCAGCATTAGTGTTAATGGGCCAGGCTTAAGCCCCGATGCCTAGGGCATCTTCTTCCTCCTGGGGAAGCTTCCAGTGACAGGCTCCTCCTGGATGTGGCATCCCCTAGACAGTGCTCCTGGGAGGCCAGATGTCCAGCCTCCAGTCTGCACTGACTAATCGTCATAATTTAACATTGATAGAGCGCTCTAAGGCTTTAGGAGGCATATGTCTCATTCAGTCCTCACCACAGCTCCAGGAGGTAGATGGGATTGTTGTTTGCATTATACAGATGAGGAAACTGAGGTTGAAAGAGGCTAGACAGGCTCAGCATCTCACAGCTATTGTGTCTGAGGAGAAATTCTTAACTTCATATCCAGCACCACGACATCGGGTGGAAAGAATTGGGAGCCAAGAAACTGTATGAGGCTTAGGCTTGTACCTCAGTTTCCATTTCTGGAAAACAATGGGACTAGATTAAGAGATCTCAAGCTACTAACCAAAATGGGGTCTTGAGGCAAGCTTAGCCTCTGTGAGCCTTAGTTTCCTTATTTGTCCAATAGAGCTGGGTATATCTGTCAGATGAAAACTGCATCCATTAGAGAGACCAGTTGCCAAGCCACAGGGAAGACTTCAGCATTACTAAGCATTTACTGACCATTTTGGTGCTGTCTTTTCAGATTATTTACAGAAAACAAATAGCCCAGCTGGATTTTCACACTGGGTGCCTGTTAGCTCATTCTACTCCTGTTCCCCAGCCTCTTCCTCTGCCTGATTAAACTTATCTTACCAAGTTAGGGATGGGAGCTGGCCCCATCTTGTTATCCCTCCACTTACCAAGACAAAAAGGAAAGGAAGCCAGGGAACAGGAGGGGAGATGGGAAGAGACAGAAGGGGGAGAGAATGGGGAAAGATAGGACCCCACACACACACACAGTGGGATCTTATAGGAAAATGAGCAAAAGGAAAGGCAGTGCTCATTGCTAGTAACTCTCAGCTATAACCGGGCTCGATTTTAGGTTCTAAAACAAAGATTGTTCTAAGAAAGCAGGTAAAAATACTGTGGGTCAGGGCAGTTAGGTGTCTCAGTGGATTGAGAACCAGGCAGAAGGTTCTGAGTTCAAATATGACCTTAAATACTTCCTAGCTGGGCAAGTCCCTGTCCTCAAAGAGTTTACTGCTTATTGGGGAAGGGATGACATGTACTCAAATATACATGATACAGGGCAGACTGATCTCCCAGAGGAAGAGGTATGGGTTAGAAATCTGAGGAGGGATAAGAGTGGGTCAAGGATCATGAAAGGCTTCCTGGAGGAGGTAGCACCAGAGTGCCTTGAAGGAAGAGAAGGATTTACACAGGCAGAGATAAAGAAGGGTGTATTCTGGGCTTGGAGAAATGACCTTCGAAGCCAATGGAGGTAGGAGAAGACAGCAGGATGAATAAAGGAAGCTGTGAGTAGCTCAGGTTGCCTTGAACATAATAATAACTTCTTTTTATCTCTCAAGAACTTTATTTTGTAAGAAACCTTTTCTAATTCCACCAGCTGCTGGTGCCTCCCTCCCCAGGTTTGTTGTTCAATCATTTTTTTCAGTCAGGTCGGACTCTTTGTGGCCCCATTTGGGGTTTTCTTGGCAAGGATACTAGAGTGGATTGCTTCTCATTTCCTTCTCCAGCTCATTTGACAGATGAGGAAAATGAGACAAACAGGGTGAAGTGACTTGCCCAAGGTCACATAGCTAGTAAGGGTCTAAAGATAGATTTGAACATGGGAAGATGATCTTTATTATTATATTGCATTTGATCTTGGGAGGTAAATGCTATTATTACCCCCATTTTATAAGTGAAGAGACTGAAGCAAAATGAAGTTAAATGACTTTCCCAGGGTCACATGGTTAGTAAGTGTCTGAAGCTGGTTTTGAACTCTGGTCTTTCTAACTCCAGGCCTGGCACTCTGTGTACTGTACCACCTAGAAGCCCTCAAGTTACCTGGCACTTATTTTGTATTTTTTTTAATGTAATTCTATATGTATACATTGTTTTCTACAGTAGGATGGAAGTTCTTCAAGGACAGGGACGGTGAATGAGAGTGAGTTTTGTTTTGGGCTTTGAATACCTAGAGTCTTGCACCATACCTGGCACATAGTAGGCATTTAATGCTTGCTTAAAGGGGCAGCTAGCATGTATAACCCAGTAGAATTTCTTGTCAGCTCCAGGAGTGGGGAAGGAAGAGGGTAAGGAGACAACATAAATCATGTAACCATGGAAAAGTATTTTTTCAATAAAATTTAAGAGGGGGGCTGGGTAGCTCAGTGGATGAAGTGCCAGGCCGCCTAGAGACTAGGTCCTAGGTTCAAATCCAGCCTCAGACACTTCCCAGAGGTGTGACCCTGGGCAAGTCCCCTTACTACTCTTCTGCCTTGGAATCAATATTGATTCTAAGACAGCAGGTAAGGGTTTTTTAAAAAATAAAAAAATTTAAGGGGCAACAAGGGTGCTAGGTCTGGAGTTAGGAGGACCTGGGTTCAAATCTGGTCTCAGAAACTTCCTCCCTATGTGACCCTGGACAAGTCACTTAACCGCAAATGGCTAGTCTTTACTGCTCTTCTGCTTTAGAATCAATACTAAGTATCAATTCTAAGACAGAAGGTAAGGGTTGAAAAAGAAAAAGAATTGCTTGCTTGACTGATCTCTTTAAAGATTCCAAAGCACTTTCATTATAAGAGCTCCTTAAAGGCTGTGTCAGAATTATTGTCCCCATTTGGCAGATGACAAGATAGATGAGGGTCAGGAAAGTTAAGTGTCTTGGCTACCATCCCACAGCTATTAATTATCAGAGCCAGCATTTTAACCCAGGCCTCCTGACTTCATTTTTTCACAGAGTGCTGAAAGAGGAACAGTATAAAATGGGTCTTGGGAAATGGGTTGTTTCAAGATTGTAGCAGGTCTTATTAAATGACAGGACAAATAAAGCCCTCCAAAGCTGAGATCATTTAAGCTGCAAGCAATGGGGAGCTACTGAAGATTCTAGGAAATTATGCCGATCATCATGTAGGGGAAAATAGTTGGGAAAGACAGGAAGACCTTAAGGACTCTATGACAGTTGTCCAGGTAAAAGATGATGAGAGCCTGAACTAGAGCCGTTCCTAGTAGGAGTAGAGAGAAGAGAATGGATGTGAAAAATGGAATGGTGGTAGACTTAAGAGGGTTTAGTAATTGGTCATGAGGAGTGAGAAAAAAGTCAGTGACTCCAAGGTTTCAAGCTAAGTGACTCAGGGATGATGATGCCATCAGGACAAATAGGGAAGGGGAGGAGGAGGGGGAAGTTGATGAGTTCAGGTTAGGACAATTTAAATTTGAGGTGTGAGTGGAGCTGTCCAGCAAATAACTTGTCAATTCAAGACCAGAGATTGCACTGGATCTATAGATTTGGAAACCATCTGCATAGAGGTGATAATTGAAACCCTGGGCCTGGGTGACATCATTCTAAGAGAACCTTTAAAGAGGGAAAAGGAAGGACAGAAAACAGACCCTTTGGGAACCATAGTGCACTTTTAGGGGGAAAGTGGTGGAGATGGAAGAGGAGACAGACCAGGAGAAGCCTAACAGGTAGAATTGAGTTCTCTGAGGAGAGTCTCCCTGCTCTGGTCTTTTCTCAGTTCTCAAACCCACTCCCAGCAGCCTCAGGGGACCATCACTCCTGTTGAATTTGGTCCTATTTGCCTGCCTTTTGACAACCTTTGTCCCTGTGAGTGCCAGAAGGCATTTGGGAACTTGTCAAGGACCTAGTTCTCTTTCTCCTCACTCCTCCCCCATCAGGACCCATAAAAGGTCTTTTTTCTTCCCTCCTTATAAGGAGGGATAGTAGCCCCTTGATCCTAGTCTCCAGTGTCCCCTTAACACAAGCATCAGCTTCATATTTTGCAAAAGCAAATATCTGGCAAATTGCTAGCTTTAATGAGCTGGAATTAAACCTGGTTCTTGATAAGATGCTTTTTTTTTTACTTTTGCCTGCTGGAGAGAAATCAACTAACATATGCAACATGTGCAGCAGTGGAGGAAAATGTACTGTGTGAAAAAGGGAGGGAGTAGACTTGTTTAATTCCATATAGCACCCATTCTTTGCTTCTTTGCCCAATAAACAGAATCATTGCTATTATTTTATCATCACCATCATCATTGGAGTGGTTGCATGGTATAGTGTATTTGGAGAAGGGGGTTGGGATCCAAGAAGACCTGGGTTCAAGTCTTGCCTTAGAAACAGACTAGTTATATGACCCAGCTCTGGACCAGAGATGTCAAACCAGCAGCCACTAAGCAACACTCCTGAGTGAGGCCTGAATCCATTTAAAAGGTTATTGGGAGGGGACAGCTAGATAGCACAGTGGATAGAGTACCAGACCTGGAGTCCAGAGATCCTAGGGAATTTTTAGCTGTGTGACCCTGGGCAACTCACTTTACCCCCATTTCCTAGCCCTTACTGCTCTTCTGACTTGGAATCAATTCCCAGTATTGAGTCTAAAATGGAATATAAGTGATTTTTAAAAATTATTATTTTAGAAGACTCTCAAGTTGTAGAGAAAGTGCCCATCATCTTTAGCAGAAGAAGTTTCCTTTTCCAGGAGTTTCCTATACTCATGAAATCACAGACAGTTCTTTTTCTTCTTCTTTTCCTTTCTCTTTCTCTTCCAACTCCATTATTATCATTATTAATATTCATTGTTGTCATTTTTCAGTCACTTCAGTTGTATCCAACTCTTCCTGGCCCCATTTGGGATTTTCTTGGCAAAGATATTAAAAGTGGTTTGCCATTTCCTTCTTCAGCTCATTTTACAGATGAAAAAACCGAGGCAAACAGGATTAAGTGACTTGCCCAGGGTCACACAGCTAGTAAATGTCTACGGTCAGATTTTAATTCAGGAAAATGAGTCTTCCTAGTTCCAAGCTCAGTGCTCTATCCACTGTACCACCCAGCTGCCTTTATAATAATAATAGCCAACATTGTATCAATTTTTATTTATTTTGTTAAATACTCCCCAGTTACATTTTTAAACCCTTGCCTTCTGTTTCACTATCAATTTTAAGAAAGAAATGACACAGTGGGGTGCAGCTGGGTGGCTCAGTGAATTGAGACATGGGCCTAAAGACGGAAGGTCCTGGGTTCAAAAATGACCTCAGATACAGCTTACTACATCTATGCACTGTGTTAAGAGCTATACTGTTTTCATCCCATTCTACTCTTACCACAACCTTGGAAAGTAGGTGTTATTATTATCCCCATTTTAAAGATGCAGAAACTGAGGCAAACTGAGGTTAAATGACTTTTCCAGGGTCACACAGTATCTGGATTTGAACTCAAATCTTCCTGACTCCAGGCATAGTGCTCTATCCACTAGACTACTTACTGGCTATGGCTGCTGCCATGATGATGATAATAATGGCAGTATATTGCAGTGGAAAGAGAGCCAACCTCCAAACTGGGAAAACTTGGGTACGGGTCCCACCTCATACACACTCTGCTTGTGTGGCCTTGAGGGTGTCATTTAATCTGTTTCCTCATCTGTAAAATGGTGATGATAACAGTGAAAATTTTTTTAAAACTCCCAAAGTTGTGGTGAGGATCAATGAAATGATAAATGTAAAGTGCTTCGCATAGTGCCAGATCTATATAGTAAGTACTATACAAAGTTTACTTATTGTTGTTGTTGTTGTTGTTATTCTCCTCTGTGTGGCCCTAGGTGGATAAGGTAACCTCTTAGTGCTCAAAGCCAGAAGTGTCAGATGCACTGACACTGAATGAGGCCCAAACCAGATTAAAATGTAATGGGGAAGGGACAGCAAGGTTGCTCAGTGGATTGACTCAGCAGGTCCTGGGTTCAAATCTGGCCTCAGATACTTCCTATCTGTGTGACCCTAGGCAAGTCACTTAACCCTCATTACCTAGCCCTTACTGTTCTTTTGCCTTGGAACCAACACACAGTATTGATTCCAAGATGGAAGGTAAATTTTTTTTTTATACCAAATTTTTTAAAGCATTCATTTTCTTTCCTTTCCACTGCTCCTCTCCCTGACCCCCCCCCCCCCAACAAATCTTGTAATACATATGCATGGCTAAGCAAAGAAAAAAAATTTCATATCCATATGCAAAAATGTGACTCTCCATCTACATCTTAAGTCTATCCTCCCTCTTTTGGAAGGTGGGTAGCATTCTCCAGCAGGAGTCTTCTGAAATCATGGTTGGCCGGGGTTCAGATTAGAATCCTTATAACTTTCAAAATTATTTGTCTTTACAATGTGGATACTCATTTTACTCTGCATCAGTTTAAACAAATCTTTGTAGGTTTCTCTGAAATGCTCTCTTTTCTTACTCGTAGTACTTAATACACATTCTTACAGCATAATTGTGTACCATAATATGTTTGGCCCTTCCTGAATGTTCTATATCTTAGCGATGGTTGGAAACATACTGACCAGAGATAAACACGACACTCCACTTGTGTTCTGATGATGACCAAGTATGGTACTCTTTATTTTAATTGCTTTGTTGTCATGCAGAACACACTCCCATATTGGTCATTGTAAGAACACACTCATGCTACTTCTCATTTTCAATTAGTTATAATCAACCAATCCTGGAGTAGGCACCAGACCTACACATATGAAAATGAGATGATCTCTACCTATAAGGAGTTTCCATTCTACTGGAGGAATTCAACATGCTTACAAATAAGTAAATACATCATTTTTTTTAACCCATACCTTCTGTCTTAGAACAGATACAAGTATCAGCTCCAAAGCAAAAGAGCTGTAATGGATAGGCAATTAGGGTTAAGTGACTTGCCCAGGAGTGCACAGCTAGGAAGTATCTGAGGCCAAATTTGAACCCAGGTCCTTGTGACTTCAGGCATGGCACTCTATCTACTGAGCCACCTGGCTATTCCATAGATTCAGAATATTTATAATATACATGCATAGTGATTCAGGAAGGGCATTTTGAAGGAGGTGGCACTTGAACTGAACTTTGGAGAGACCTGAATGCCTCGTTCCAAAGTTGGGGGTGGGGTGGACAGCCTGTGCAAAGGCATAAAGATAGACTTGTAATTTCATGGAACCAGGAGTTGCAAGTAAGCCAATTTGACTGGAATAGAGTGGGAATGAGGGGGAGTAATGTGTAATCAGGAAGGGCAGGCTGGAGCCAGATTGCAAAGGTCTTTAAATGACAAATGGAGGAGTTTGTATATTATCCTTGAGTCAATAGGAAGCCACTTGGAGCTTCTTTAACAATGGAATAGCCTGGTCAGATCTGGAGATGAGAACTATACGTTCATCAGCTATGTAGAGTATGGACTGGAAAGGGGAATAGGTAGGTTATAGGGAGACTAATCAGGAGGCTAGCAGAGTCGTCCAGCAAGAGTGGATAGAGGTCTGAAGTAGGCTGATGAGTGAGAGATATCGAGGAGGTGGAATCAACAGGGCTTTGGCATCAAATTGTATCCAAAGGGATGAGTAAGAATGAAATATTGACTATGACACCAAAGCTGTGAACTTGGGTCATTGAAACAATGATGGCGCCTAGACAGAAATGGGCAAGTCAGGAAGAGCAGGCAGAAAGATAATGAGTTCCAGACACCATACCTCTCTTAATGATAATGTTCTGAACACCACTCCATGCCTTTTACAATTTAGTCTAGGGTGACATTAGCTTTTTACTGTCACACTACAGTGTGGAATAATTCTGAGTTTACAAGTCCACTAAAAACCCCAAGATCTTTACCAGAAGAACCACTATATAGACATGCCTCTGTTGTTATTGTCTTCTTGTACTTTGATGTTTTGCCTCAAGTTAAACACTTTGTATTTATCAATTCCTTAATCTCACCTTATTGGGCTAAGCCCATCATTTCAGAAATCTTTTTAGATCCTGCCCTTTGCCATCCAAAATGGCAGCCATTCCTTCCAACTTTATATAATATGAAGGTCTGAGAGGTGCCAATGGTTTACAGATTACACTGACTCTATATATTAGGAACACTTTGAAAAAGGAATTGGTAGGCATGATTAGCACCAAATAATAGCAAGTAAAACTAAGTAAGCTGTATTTTAAGAGACCAGGAAAATTGTGTTGTTATTTATGTGGGAATTATCCCCAGATCAGTACAGTCAGTCAGGTCATCAATTTGTCAGAGCTAAGATCAGAATTTAGTACACACACACACACACACACACACACACACACACACACACACACACACCACAAGAAGGAGAATAAGAAAAAGATACTGTACACAAGTGAAACAATTCAATCTTGAACTATTTAAGTAAGTAATTGGGTGGCTGCTAGGTGGCTTAGTTGATTGAGAGGCAAGACCAGAGCTGGGAGATCCTGGGTTCAAATATGGACCCAGACATTTCCTAGCTGTGTGACTCTGGGCAAGTCACTTTACCCCCTTTGCCGAGCCCTTACCACTCTTCTGCCTTGGAACGAATACATAGTACTAATTTTAAGACAGAGGTCAGGGTTTTTAAATAAATAAAAAATATCTATATTTTATATAGTATACATAATACTTATTATTATATTATATTATGTAATATAACATAAAAATATCTATAAAATTTGGCTATCAAAAATGGGAAATGGGAAACAGGAATAATATTGACCCCAATTATAATAATTTTATACAGATTAACTAATATAAATGATTTACCACAATTAGGAGACCAAAAATCCTCCAAATGACCTTAGTTAGCAAACCTTTGGTTTACTTACCAAAGGGATAGAAATGATTGTCAAAAGTAGTACCGACCCACAATCTAAACTCATTTGTAAAATCTTATAAAAAAGGATAGGTGATTTTGAGTTATTGTCTCAAAAAGCAGTAGAGGGTAGAACAAATTTGAAGAAAACTTGGAAAGACATCCAACTAAGCAAAGTCATTATAAGGGCATTTCAGTATGAAAACTGAAAGAGACCAGCAAATAGCAGGAAATGGAGAAAATCTGTAATGATAACAAACTTTTCTCCATAACAAAACTATCACACTTGGGCCTTAACAATTAGTGCTTATAGTAAGAGGTAAAATGGCACTGAAGAGTACAAAAATCAATCAGACCCAGCCATATGTATGTACCGGACATCCATACTGGAGGTAGCATAAGTGCAAAGACATCAAAAGATAAGATATATAAAATATCTGAAAGAAAGTTACCAAGACAAGGAGGGGGGAACCTTATCCTTTTTTTCCTTTTAAAACCCTTAGCTTTTATCTTGGAATCAATACAAAATAGCTGTAAAGGCTAGGCAATGGGGGTCAAGTAGCTTGCCCAGAGTCACATAGCCAGGAAGTGTCTGAGACCAGAATTAAATGCAGGACCTCCCATCTCTAGGCTTTCAATTCACTGAGCCATCTACCTACCCCTAATCTTATTCCTGCTTAATATTAAAAAAAAAAAGGAAACCTAGAGAAAATTATTGACTTATATGCCTATTGTTCTATCTATTCAAAATCTTTGGGTGCTAGCTATAGGTGACTTTAGGGCATCCTTGGTTTGGGGGTATTAGTAGAGAACAAGCAGACTCTTACACTGACAATTGAGGATGGATTGACTAAAATTTGCAAGGAATATGAGAACCCTCTATGTTTATAGCATTTGATTTAGTAAACGAAAATGCTACCTTACAGGCACTTTTCTCAGCAAGATGTCCCCATCTGTACATCAAAATCATTCAAGATTCCTTGAAAGATATAACAATAGAAACAGACATATTCAACAACTCTATGATCATGACCATAAGATGATACTCACCAGAAGTGTTTAGCACTTATGCCATGGGACATCCAATGCAGCGTCCGAGTGGAAGAGGGATACACTGTAAATGGTGTTTATGGGTGACCTTGCATCAATTCCAGAACCTTTCAGAGCCCTCCTGGAAGAGATCATTAGTCACTCAAAGGAATTGACTTGACACAGGAAAGGACCAAAAGAATGAAGAATTTCTAATTCCCAGATTACAAACATGAATTTCTAAATTTATTTTTCCTTTTTTATTTAATTGCTTAATTTAGAATATTTTTCCATGGTTACATGATTCATGTTCTTTCCCTCCCCTCCTCCTTCCTCCCTCCTCACTCCCGGAGCTGACAAGCAATTCCACTGGGTTATACATGTATCATTCAAACATGCATTTAGATGAACAACCTTTAGAAGCTTGTCTGTAGATATTTATATATGGGACAAATAGTATAGATGGCTGAGTTGGGCCCAGAGTTGAACAAGAGTAGGATATTGGGATGGATTTCCTTCTGGGAAAAGTACAGAGCTTTTTTAATGGTCCCAATCCTCCTATGAAGGCAGAGGAATATAGTTTTAATAGCATCATTGTATTAGTGTTTCTCTACAGTTGTGAGGCATGGAATATTATAATCTCCAAAGGACTGAAAAGGAAGATTATGCCGAGAAGGCAATGGAAAGTAGCATGATAGGTGCAAACAGGCTGCATTAGATGATGGATGAGGAATTTAAAATAAGAACAGGAACAAATGATACCATCACAGAAATGGATGCTAGGTAGAGAAGAGCTGGTCACAGTACAAAGGCAAAGGATGAGAAGTAAGTAGCCAGAGGGTCAGTAGCCTCTCCATGATGAGAAAAAGATCTTCACTGGTATCTTTTCAATGTCATCAGAAAGTGAAAAATGCCTCCAACACACTGAGTAGATTCTCTGGAGAGAATTCAGGGCTTCATGAATGCCCGCAGTCAGTAAATATTTATTAAGCACATTTATTATGTGTTGGGCACTATGCTGAGCACTGGGGATACAAAAAAAAGGGACAAAAGACAGTCTCTATGTTCAAGGACCTCCTAATTTAATGTAGAAGACATTAAGCAAACAAATACGTACAAAATATAACAGGGCAAATAGGAAAGATAGGAGAGGCAAGACTCTGGAAAGGAAAGAGCTTGAGAAAGGCTTTCTGTAGAGGGAGAGATTTTAGCTGGGACTTGAAGCTGGGACTTGGGCATGAGGAGGAGGGAGAATTTTCTAGGCATGCAAGATGAGGTGTTTTATTCATTGAATAGTCAGGAGACCTGTGTCACTGGACAGAAGAATATGTTTTGGGAAGTAAAGTCTAAGACTGAAAAGATAAGGGCTTTGAGTGCCAGAGGATTTTTTTTTTTTAATTTCATCACAGAGGCAAGAATGAGTCATCAGAATTTACTGAATGGGGGAGACCAGGACTTAGTCAGAGCTGTGCTTTAGGAAAATCATTTGGGCATGGAGGATGGATTGGAGTGGGGAAATGTTGGGTAGGCAGCAGCAGGCTATTGTAATAATCCAGATAGGAGGAAACAAGGGCTTGCATTAGAGTGGTGGCAGTGTCAGAGGAAAAGAAGGAAGTGTATTCAAGAGATATTGCAAAGACTGATCCATAGGCTTTGGCAGGAGCTTGGATATGGGGGAGGAGTTGAGTATGAAGGTTGCAGACTTATGGGGGAATGGGAACAAGAGTCATTCATGATAGACAAGCATCAGTGAGTCATGATCCACATCACTGGAGGGAACATTCCAATCAAGAAGTACCATTTGAATATTTGAGCCTTCATCGAAGTCATTGATTAAAAATGTCAAACACATTTGAGGGTTTTAAATCTTTCTTTCAAAATCCTAAAACATAGACTACATATGTATCTCGTATAACATGTTCCTGATCAATGCCATTTTTTCCGTCTTTAGATATTTATTGAATACCTACTGTCTGATGGGTACTGCAGGAGATGCATATAGATACATATAAGACTCACATTTAAATCATACTTGCAGGGTTAATTTCTAATAATTACTTGACTTACATTATGATGACTTATGTGACTTACATATAATTACATTGTGTAATAATATTAGCCAAATCTCGCTCTGTATTTGCTTTATTAAAAAACAGATATATTTTGTTTTTACATTATCTTCACTGCGGCCTTAACTTTTATATAACTTATGATCTTGTTCCCATAGAATTTGCTTTCCCCAATAATGTTATTTTGTCAAATTTCCTGTTTTTGTGGCTCCAATTAATGACATTAGGCAGGGTACACCTGTATCCATCTCTAAGGAGATGGCTTAATGCAATTCATTCCTGAGAACAGAAGGATGGATTAAATGACCTTGAATCCTGCTTCAGACTGTGATAAAGCTAAAGAATATCTGAAGCCCATCGTGCAGATCCATGGGCCTTATTTTTTATTTTTAAGTCTTATTGATGCCTTTTGCCTTTACATAACATTTATTACTGGATGTAACCCTCCTCCTCTAACCAAAAATCCTCCCCTTACAACCAGGAGTTTTTCTAAAGGTTCAACAGAACCAACCAACACGTCACTCTGTCTAACAGTATATTCCCCAAGTGGGGAAACCCAAGGACTTGTTTCTTCTCAGGGGCCACACTTGGCTCTTTAGAATTATGCAGCCCTCAGTCTCACTTTCTTGTTTCTTCTGGTATAGCTATATCCTGTAATCAGCTTAGCACAGAAGCTGGCATACAGAAGGCACTATATAAATGCTTATTCCCCTCCCTTTCCTGCTTACTTCATTCTGTATCTGTTAATTTATATATATTATTCCATATCACTTCATTCAGTTTCTCCCAATTCATCATATTCATTACTTTTTATGGTAAATAATATTCATATTTTGTTGGTGTTCTTTAGTTATGACCCTATTTGGGGTTTTCCTTTTTTTAATTAAATTTATCTAATTAATTTCTAATATTTTCCCATGGTTCCATGATTCATGTTCTTTCCCTCCCTTCCACCCCCCTCCCATAGCCAACATGCAACTTCACTGGGTTTTACATGATCCAGACCTATTTCCATATTATTAATATTGGCACTTGGATGATCATTTAGAGTCTTTATCCCTGTTTGGAGTTTTCTTGACAGAGATACTGGAGTGGTTTGCCATTTCTTCCTCCAGTTCATTTGATAAATGGAGAAATTGAGGTAAACAGGGTAATGTGACTTGTCCAGGACCACACAGCTATGAAATGTCTGAGGTCAGACTTGAATTCAGATCTTCCCGACTCCAGTCTTAGCACTCTATCCACTGCACCACCTTTGCTATTGATGTACCATAGTGATAGACCTCACACATGATAAAGATATACATCTACTTTGTTTCTAGTTATTTGTGCTACCATAAAAAAATGGTACTTGAAATATTTTAGCATACATGGGACTTTTATGTCTTTAATCTCCTACACATAGTAGTGGTTAAAAATGTTTTTTAATTCATTGATTCTGTGGAGGGGATGCCTAGCAGGGGTAGAAGAAGGGTGTCCAATGAGCATGCATGGTTTTTTTTAATGTAATTACACATTTATTTTTCAGGATTTAGGACCAATTCACAGCTCCACAAGTGTTTGAGAATGCCCATTTTTGTACTGCTCCCCTGCACTGTCGCTGGCTTCATCATCTTTGTCAATTTTGTGGGTGTAAAGTGAAACCTCAGGGTTGTTCTAATTTGCATTTCTATTTATTATTAGTGATTGGGAGACATCTTTCATATGATTATTAATCTTGTAATTCTTTTGGAAATCAACCATTTATCTATTGATCTTATATATTTGCCTCTTGGGCTTTTGTATTTATGTAAATTCTGCATGTATATTGAATATCATCTTATCAGAGAAATTTGATAGTTTTTCCCTAAAAAATCCTCCTTTCTTATACTCGCTGCATTGATTTTGTTCATGCAAAACTTTTTCCATTTCATATAATTAAAAAAACCAACAGCCTTACCTTGTCTCATAATCAGCACTATGTATTAGTTCCAGGGCAAAAGAGAAGTAAGGGTTAGGGAATGGGAGTTAAGTGACTTGCCCAGAGTGACCCAGATAGGAAGTGTCTGAGACCAAATTTGAACCCAGGACCTCCCGTCTCTGGGCATGGCTCTCAATCCACTGAATCACTTAGCTGCCACCCATTTTGTATAACTTAAATGGTCTTTTCTTCTGATTTGACATCTCTTTTAAAGAGTTCTCCCTTCTCCCCTTTGGTGTAGTCAGGAGAAGCATTTCCCTCCACTTTTTAAGAATTGTGTGGCCTTTTCTACTTAAATTATTCAGCCACTTGGAATTTGCTGGAGAAATGGAATGAGATTTCATCCTCCTTTCTAAATAGCTTCCATCCCACAATTATATTGTACAGGATAGACATGGCCTACTTGTGTAGAATGTGTACAAGGAACCAATAATTCAACTACAGTCTAGGAAACAGACACAAAGGTTCTAATTCCTGTTTCATTAAAGATAATAAGACATTTATATAAAAATTTTAAAACTTACAAAGCACTTTACAGATATACTATTTGATTCTCATGATAACTTGATTATATTTTTATTATAAAACATTTTACAGATAAAAAACTGAGATATTTTTCCCTTCCCTTTCTACCTAGATGGTCTATAATATAATTGATGACAATATCACTATTTTGTTCCTTTGATGATCTTTACCCACATGCTTTCTGCCTCTCCTATTCTTGCAATGTCCTGAGTTTATCTTTTTAATATACAGTGTTTTGCTCTGTTCCCTCACATCTCCCTTTTTACCCATCCATTTTCTTTTTCTTCCTTCCTTCCTTCCTTCCTTTCTTTCTTTCTGTCTTTCTTTCTTTCTGTCTTTCTGTCTTTCTTTCTGTCTTGAAGAATCCATGCAGGCTTTATATGATTAGTTTCCTTTTTTTTCAAAAATTAAAAACATTTCCTTGAATATTACATTATTTCATATGTCAATAAATATTTGCTCATTGATCCCTACCTATTCATATACATCTATCCCCCTCTATTTCATGTTATTATTGTTCTTTTTTTTTTAAGTTGGATCTGAGTTTTTATGACCCTAATTGGAGTTTTCTTAATAAAGATGCTGGAGGGGTTTACTATTTCCTTTTCTAGTTCATTTTTTTTTCAAATGTATTTATTTAATTAATTAATTTGCATTTTTGTTGCCATACTAGAGGCCATAGTCTATGCCCAGGTTTCATCCCATCCAACCCCCAAAATATTGACAACCCAATTTATTTCCTTACATTAGAACCTATAATTAGTTATTTTATCTTATTAATCACTCTTTCTGAATGGATAGCTGAATCTATAGGGTTTTTTTGCTTGCTCCTTACAAGCAGCTAGGTGGTACAATGGTTAGAGGGCTGGATCCAGAGTCAGGAAGATCTGCATTCAAATTTGGATTCAGACATTTAATAGCTGTAGGGAAAAGTCATATAAGCTCTGCCTGCCTCAGTTTCCTCATCTGTAAGATAGGATGACAATAATAGTATCTATCCTCCCAGGGCTGTTGTGAGGTTCAAACAGTATAATTTTTGTAAGTTCTTAGTACAATGTCTGGGAGGTAGTGGATAATATTATGTCCATTATTAATTAATTAATATTCATAATTAATGAATGCATTTCACTTTTTTGGATTTCACCTCTTATAAATTTCTGGCTATCTCTATTGTTATTCTTTTCTACATTGTAGCTCTCTTCTTTGGTAAGAGATATGTAAGAGATATTCTTCCTTCTTTTACAATTTTAAATTAAAATGATTTATGGGAGACCTAGGTGGCTCATCAGATAGAAAGCCAGTCCTGGAGTTGAGAGACCTTGGTTTAGGCCTGATCTCAAACATTTCCTAGCTGTGTGACCCTGGGCAGGTCACTTCACCCCCATTATCCTAGCCCTTACTCATTCTTCTGCTTTGGAACTGACTCAGTATCAATTCTAAGACAGAAGGTAAGTGTTTAAAACAAATTAAGTGGTTTTCTCAAGGTTAAACAGATATCAAATGTTAAACAGATATCAAATGCTGGGAATTGGGTTTGAACCAATGACCTTTCCTGACTCTCCCAGCACTCCATCCATCCAAGGTACACTGTACAAGCCAGACAGCCTCTGAGGTGACTCGTCTGTGTGATTGTGATGTTTTTCCCTGCATAAGAGGAATGTAATGAAGTAATAAATTGATGGTTATTCTTTGGGTACAATTGCACTTTTGTCTGACTTTTTCCTACCCCACCCACTATATTCTCTCCTATCTCCCCTATCGGACTATACTTCTTCCAGTGTCCCAGGGTCAATTCAAGTACTGAACCACATCTAGCCTTTGGGTTCATAGCTTAACCCGCCATATATAACCGTCATATCCCTCAATTGCTCTGAATTTCATGGATAGCTTAATTCAGATTGGCAAATTTTATTAACCCTTCCTATGTGCAAGGCAGCTAAAGAGTACAATGGGTAAGTTCAGATTTGGGGTCAGAAAGAGGGAAATTCAAATCTAACCTTACCAGCTATGTGAGTCTGGGCAAGTCACTAACAACTTCTGTCTGCCTCAGTTTCTTCAGGTATAAAATGGGTATAATAATGTCCTCCCAGGGTTATTGTAAAGGATCAAATGAGACAATATTTATAAAGCATTAGCGAACCTTAAAGCACTATATAAATGCCAGCTGCTATTATTCTTTTCTTATTGCTTTACAATTTCCTCCCATTGTTCTTTATTCCTCCCTTTTGGGCCAAGCATAACAAATCTAATTCTTCCATATAGCATTATTTTAGTACTTGAAGACAATGATGATGTTTCCCTTAAGTCTTCTTTACGCTAAAAGTTCTTAGAATCTTCAATTATTGTTGTTCAGGCTTGCCTGACTCTCCATGACCCCATTTGGAGTTTTTCTTGGCAAAGATCCTGGAGGGGTTGGTCATTTCCTTCTCCAGCTCAATTTACAGATGAGAAAGCTGAGGCAACATGAGGTTACATGACTTGCCTAAGGTCCCACAGTTATTAAGTGACTAAAGCCAGATTTGAACTCGGGAAAATGAGTCTTCCAAACCCAGTGCCTTATCTACTGTTCCACCTAGCTGCCCCAGCCTGTGTCTAGCGAGCATTTAATAAATGCTTGCTGTATCAAATTGAATCAGATGCCTTAATCAGAGACTTCCTCCACTACAAAGCATATCTTTCTCTCACTCGCTACATGGCTGAGGCAGACAAGGTGAGAAATCGAGAGTTTAAAGGGGCTTCAATATATTTTTCCAAGACCAATATCTTTTTCCAGATGACTTGCCAAAGGTCATTAAGTCCTGGAACTAGTAGCAAAGCTCCTGATAACCCACTCCAGACCCTTGGTGAGGCCAGACCTTTGCATCCCACATATCAGAATAACCCTTCCCTACCCTTCCTTCTAGCGCCTAGCTTCTATGCTCATGGACCAAAGGCTCTTACTAGTTCCCTTTCCCTTATGCCCACCTCTATGCTTCTCCCAACCCTTTGCCTCTTGCCTTAACTGCCTCATCTCAAAATGATCCCCCTCTCCTCTGAACTCGTACAACACACATTTAACCTTTATTTGAAAACCTCTTGCTCAGATACTAGTTATGTGACTCAGGATAAGTCACTTAACCTTGTTGGCCTCAGCATCTTCATCTGTGAATCCCTCATCCCTGTCCATGTCCTCATCAGAGCTGGAAAAGGAAATGGCAAACCATTCCAGTATCTTGGCCAAGAAAATCCCTAAAAGGGATCACCAAGAATCTGATACCACTGAAACGACTCAATGATAACCCAATGGATGAGGCATTAGACTAGCAATCAGGGAAACATAGAATCAAATTCTGGCTCAGATATTTATTAGCTCCAGCAAGTTACTTCACTGTTCTCTGCCTCAGTTTCTTCTTCTGTAAAATGGAGGGAATTGGACCTGATTGTCTCTAAGGTCTCTCCTAGTTCTAGTTCTATGATTCTCTGATCCCTCTGAGGGTAGGGAATGGACCCATGTTTTATTTATGTGCCTAGTAGCACTGAACAATTAACTGAGTCCTCAGTAGACATTTTAAAAATACTCATTAGCTAGTGACCCTGGGCAAATCATTTAATCCCCATTGACTAGCCCTTACAGCTCTCCTGCCTTAGAACCAGTACACAATATTAATTCTAAGATGGAAGGGAAAAGATTTTTAAAGAAAATACTCATTGGTCAGTTGTCCAATGAATAGACATATAATCCTGCCTGTACTCTCTATTTCAGGAGAAGCGACTGACCCAAAGAAGAGCTGAGAGGGGGAGCCAGGACGTTAGGCAGATGGAGGAAGAAGTTCAAGCTGATATGGAAATGGACCTCAGCCGAGAGACCAGGAGTGGCAAAAAGTAACTGGAGACTTCGCCAGGGAGGGTTCTCCCCACTGGACGCCACAGCCCTCTGCCCAGCCTGAGACCATGCCTGACGGGACAGGACATCACTGAATTTCCTTTCCTGCCTCTCCCCCCTCCCCATCCCCACAGGCTGGACAGAGAGCCGCTGCCCCTCACCCCCTAACACACTGTGCCACCCTTTGGATCATGCGAGAGGTGGCCTTTTAAATCGAGAGCTTCTCCCCATAGCCAGCACCCCCTGCCCCCCTCTCCCCCCTTTCTTGCAGCCTCACCAGGAATCTGCCTCAGGGTGGTGCTTCCAGATGGCAGGTTGCAGGTGGGGGGCGCTGTGCGTGTGTGTGGCCGCCGCATCCTTGCTGTACGCCGGGGGGCTGGCGCGGGCCGACTGCTGGCTCATCGAAGGCGACAAGGGCTTCGTGTGGCTGGCCATCTGCAGCCAGAACCAGCCCCCCTACGAGTCCATCCCGCAGCAGATCAACAACACCATCGTGGATCTGCGGCTCAACGAGAACAAGATCAAGAGCGTCCAGTACGCCTCGCTGAGCCGCTTCGGGAACCTGACGTACCTCAACCTGACCAAGAATGAGATCACCTACATCGAGGACGGCGCCTTCTCAGGCCAGTTCAACCTGCAAGTGCTGCAGCTGGGCTACAACCGGCTGAGGAACCTGACCGAGGGCATCCTGCGCGGCCTGAGCAAGCTGGAGTACCTGTACCTGCAGGCCAACCTCATCGAGACAGTCACCGCCACGGCCTTCTGGGAGTGCCCCAACATCATGAACATCGACCTGTCCATGAACCGCATCCAGCGGCTGGACAGCGGCACCTTCACGGGGCTCAGCAAGCTGTCCATCTGCGAGCTCTACAGCAACCCCTTCTACTGCTCCTGCGAACTGCTCGGCTTCCTCAAGTGGCTGGCTGACTTCACCAACATGACGCGCACCTACGACCGCATGCAGTGCGAGTCGCCGCCCGACTACTCGGGTTACTTCCTGCTGGGCCAGGGCCGGACCGGCTACCGCAATGCCCTGAGCATGCTGTCCAGCCTGTGCACGGACGGCTCATACACGGTGGGCGCCCGCTTCGTGCCCGCACGCTACCCGCCCACCACGCCGCCTCCCGAAGGCCCATGCGCCGAGGACGAGTGCTTCTCCGGCGACGGCACCACCACCCTGGTGGCCTTCCACACGCCCGCCACCAAGTCCGAGGTCCGGCCCAACATCTGGGTGAAGCACCTGACGCACAACTCGGCCACGCTGGGCGTGCAGCTGCCCACCCCCTTCCGCAAGATGTACGTGCTGGCGCAGTTCGAGAACGGCTTCTCCTCGGACATCACTAGCCTGCACAAGGAGCGGGAGGAGATCGAGCTGTCCAACCTGATCACCCACACCAACTACACATACTGCGTGGTGTCGCTGGGCCACCCGCTGCGCTACAACCACACCTGCCTCACCATCTGCCCCAGCAAGCCGCCGCCGTCACCGGGGCCCGTGCCCAGCCCCTCCACCGCCACCCACTACATCATGACCATCCTGGGCTGCCTCTTCGGGATGGTCGTCGTCCTGGGCGCCGTCTACTACTGCCTGCGCAAGAGGCGGCGCCAGGAGGAGAAGCACAAGAAGGCGGCGGGTGGCGTCAAGAAGACCATCATCGAGCTCAAGTACGGGCCCGAGCTGGAGACGCCAGCCATCGCCCAGCTGTCCCAGGGGCCCGTGCTGGGCGCCGACGCCATCACCCGCATCCCCTACCTCCCCTCGGCGGGCGAGGTGGAGCAGTACAAGCTGCTTGAGAGCAGCGAGACCCCCAAGGCCACCAAAGGGAACTACATGGAGGTCCGGACGGCTGAGCAGCAGGAGAGGAGAGAGTGCGAGCTCGCCCTGCCGCCAGACACGCAGAGCTCAGTGGCCGAGATCTCCACCATCGCCAAGGAGGTGGACAAGGTCAACCAGATCATCAACAACTGCATCGATGCCCTCAAGTCCGAGTCGACGTCCTTCCAGGCAGTCAAGTCTGGCGCCGTGTCCACAGCCGAGCCCCAGCTGGTGCTCCTGTCTGAGCAGATCCCCGGCAAGCATGGCTTTCTGTCCCCCGTCTACAAGGACAGCTACAGCCACCCGCTGCAGCGACACCACAGCATGGAGGGCCCCCCCAAGCGCTCCAGCACATCGTCCAGCGGCTCTGTCCGAAGCCCCCGCTCCTTCCGCTCCGAGGGCTCCTCCGCCCACAAGACGGAGGCCAAGTACATCGAGAAGACATCTCCCACGGCGGACACCATCCTCACTGTGACCCCGGCGGCTGCCATCCTCCGGGCCGAAGCCGAGAAGATCCGGCAGTACGGCGAGCACCGCCACTCATACCCGGGCTCTCACCAGGGAGAGCCGCTGCCACCACCGCCCCACGACGGCCTGGGCGGCCGCAAGCCTTCCATCCTGGAACCTCTGACCAGACCCCGTCCCAGGGACCTCGCCTACTCCCAGCTCTCTCCCCAGTACCACAACCTGAGCTACTCCTCGAGCCCCGAGTACACCTGCAAGCCCTCTCAGAGCATCTGGGAGCGCTTTAAACTGAACCGCAAGCGCCATAAAGATGAGGAGGAATACATGGCGGCCGGCCACGCCCTGCGCAAAAAGGTCCAGTTTGCCAAAGACGAGGATCTCCACGACATCTTAGACTACTGGAAGGGGGTGTCTGCACAGCACAAGTCCTGAGTCCTCCTCTTCTAACCCCTGTCCCTCCTCTGTCCTCCCCTCTGCCTTCTAAAACTCGTGATGCTCATTGGACCAAAAGGAAACGAAATCCGCAGCAGCTATTTTTAACCCAGAGACTGTCTTTAAAAACAACACACACACACACACACACACACATACACACACACACACACACACACACACGCACAGTTTTAAAAAAGAATCACACCCCTCCTTTCCTTTTACCCCCTGATCCCCAACAGGTGGCAAGAGAAGGAAGGGGAGGGATAATCGAGAACAATAACTACAACAAAATAAAGAAAATATGATGGATGGTGGCATAATCTATCTAGAGATGGTCTCACCTTTGTGAGTTTGCACTGAATCTGAACACACACTCACACATACACACACACACATATACATCCTACACACATACAGACACAAACACACAAGGGACTTCAGAAAACTGTGGCTCAGGGGTGGGGGTGGGTGGGGATTTTTCTTTCTCTTTTTTTTCTCATTTTTTTAAAGAAAAAAAAAGTACTTAAAAAAAGATATAAAAATAGTGAGTGTGAGGGGGAGAGGTTTATGATCTGGCCAGTCCGCTGTTGCATCGCATGATTCTCAGTCCGTGGTTTTTTTGTGGATTCTCTGTGTCCAGTCCGTCTCCATCGTTCTCCTCCTCCCTCTTCCAGAGTCAACCAAAAATGTGGAAAACAAAGAGGAAAGGAATCCGAGAAGCCTGAAGAAACAGCAGTTGTTTGGGGAGGGCTTCGGAGGGGATGGGAATCTTTCAGGTGGGACTCTGAGGTCAGCTGAGAAGTAGCATCTGCTGGCATTTTGGGGGAGGGGGGAGGGCACGGCCAGGGGCCAAGAGCTTGTGGCTAGAAGCCAGCCAGAGCTCCCATTTGGCCCAACCCTACCCCACATTGTAATCCGTAGTCGTTATATTGTACAGAGAAAAAATATTTCTATATTTGCAATGTTTGCTGTAAAACAAGAAAGAGAAAAAAAAGTATGTCTACTAAAAAAAAAAGACACACAAAACCTACCTGTTTGTACCAGGTTTTAATCATGGATTTTAGAAAAAGGTCTTGGTTTTTTTTTCTCCCCCATTTCTTGGAGGAAGGGTGGGAGTCTCTTTCTTTGGGGGTGAGGTTGGTGATGGGAAATGGAAAGGAGCCAACGCTTTCTTCCATTTCATCTGAGGGAATGTGAGAGAATCTGTGTGTGGGTGAGGAAATGGATCAGGTGGGGTAAGGAGGAAAAATCAGGCAGGAGAAGGTCCGTGTGATTGGGAGAGAATATACTTCAGAGTGTAAGTGAGTGTGAGTTTGAGAGAGGATGTGAGATGGAAAGTAGAGATATGAGTGTGACTGGGGGTGGAAGAGGATGGGTGTGAGAAGGAATGGGGTGTGAAAGCCAGAAAGGATGGAGCGTGTTGGGGGAAGGGCTGTCGGAGAATGAGCAATGGGAGGAGGGGCCCCTACTTCGGCCCCCATCTCTGAACTGAAAGAGTTCAAGCTAGGTCAAAACTTAGAAGGGAGGTGTGTCCATCTCCTCCACTCCCTAAAAATACCTGGGCATCCCTCCCAGGTTGCAATGCTTCCTCCCCTCCAGAACCTGCCTAGCTTGGATGCTGGTGACACAAACCAGAGGAGGGATTGATGGGAAATTTTGTTTTCATGGGATTCTAGAAATTTAACCTCTAAAGAGGGTGAACTGGGGCTCCCAAGTAAGACTTGGGCATTTCCCAGGGACACAGTACCCCCACATGCACCAGGCTGGCAATGGCTCGTGACAGAGAAGGGGAAGGAAGGAAGGAAGGAGAGAAGGAGGGGGCAGCTTAACCCCCATTCAACTCACATATTCCAATAGCACTTTTTCTTAAAACCTTTACCTTCTGCCTTAGAGTCAATACTGTGTATTGGTTCCAAGGCGGAAGAGTGGTAAGGGCTAGGCAATGGGGGTTAAGTGACTTGCCCAGGGTCACACTGCTAGGAAGTGTCTGAGGTCAAGTTTGAACCCAGAACTTCCCATCTCTAGACCTGGCTTTCAATCTACTGAGTCACCCAGCTGCCCCCCCCCCCAATAGCACTTTTTTAACCCTTTCTGTCAGCCTAGACTGAAGAGTGGTAAGGGCTAGGCATTTGGGATTCAGTGACTTGCCCAGTCACACAGGTAGGAAGTGTCTGAGATCAGTTTTGAACTCAGGTCCTCCTGAGTTCACACCGTGATCCTGATTCCTTGTACCCAGTGACATTCTGGAGAGTTGTTGGGAAGATCTACAAGTACAAGAAAAATGAAAGGCATTTCCTGCCCTCAAGGAGCTTCCATTCTAATGGGAGAGACAAAAAGGGTGTCTACTGGTCTCTTTAGGGCCCTTCAATTCAGTATTAGCTGGAGACTGGAGAATGGCCAGCAGAAGTGGTGGCCTCTAGACCAAAGCTAAAAGGAGACTTGGTGAAAAGGATGCAAATTAAATAAGGCTCCAGCTCCTTCTGGGGCTCCTTGTGATGCCTACCTTAGTAGAACAGATTCCAGTTCCAGCACGGTCAATAGCAATAGGAGTCAGAGGATCTCGGTTCCAATCTTGCCTCTTGTCATCTGTGTGATTCTTTGAGTTGAGATGTAGGGACATCTCTTGAACTCACACTTACTCAGTCTGAAGAAGTTTCCTCTAAAGGCTCCTCATCTATAAAGTGAGGTTAGACTAGAAGACCCCTAAGGTCTCTAGCAGCCCTAAGTCTATGTTCCCTGGAGTGTGTGTGTGAGAGGGAGAGGGTCATAGTGTGTGTAATTGGATGTGTGAGGAAGGGAGACCTGAGTTCAAATCCAAACCCACACCCCCACTAGCTATGTGACCCATGGCAAGTCACTCTCCTTAATCCAATGAAGAAGGAAATGGTGAAGCATTCCAGTATCTCTGCCAAGAAAACTCCATGAACAATATGGTGCATGGGGTCCTGAAGATCAGACCTAACTGAATGACTAAACACAACATGAGCCGTGCGCCATCTTTGTCTGATAAGCACTGGGGATACAAATGCATACACCCAAAGAGAGCATCACACAGAAAGGGGAAGAGGGGGTATCCGAGGAGAAAAGAGGGGGACGGGGAAGAGAAATCTTTCTCTTCCGGGCCCGTATCAGAGACAGGATAGAAACCTAAGTTTTCAGCCTCAGTCCAGATCCAAAGCTCTTTCCATTCCAACACACAGACAATAATCTTTACCCTGATTCAGAGGAAGAAGTGAGAAGGAAAGGATGAAAGGAAACCCTTCCTTAGGAACTCCTGCCCACCACAAAAGTAGAAGGGATCCATCCCACTCCCACTGATTTGGGGCCTCTTCCCTGGTCAGGCTTGGCCTAATGGAGCCCTGAGGGACCAGACACCTGCCTGTGTGTTTCTCTAGGGGATCTAGGTAGATGATCAGTCTTTTAGGTGGCATGAGGGTAAGGGAAAGGGGAGATTGGGGAGCCTCCTGTCTTCCCTCCTAAATCATGGCCTGAGAAAAGTGACCTCCGATGGGTGAGAAAGGGGCTAGCCATTCAAAAGAGGAGGGCAAACAGGGTAAAGTCACTTTGAGTGTGTGTGTGTGTGTGTGTGTGTAATAAAAATAAATATTATGGGGAAGAAGAGAATCAAAAGATTTGTTCTAACACAAGGGACTCAACCAGGTCTCGCTTGACTTCCCAAAAGGAACAAGATCTCCAAACTGATTTGGTCTGGGGGTTACTATTAATGTGACCTTCTACATCCACACACACTGAGAACCTCAAACTTCTGCCTGTGGCCCCATATCCATTGGGGAAAAGATGAAAATTAGCAGACACTGGCTTGAACCTGGGGGGAGTTGGGTAGTCTCATTCAGTAAACAAATATTAATCACCTACTATGTGCCTACCAGACACTGTGCTGGGTATACAAGGATGAGGGAACCGGTCTGCCTTCAAGAAGTTTGCATTCTGTTGGGAAAGGAAACACATCTTTATCTAGACATGTCTAAACAAAAGCAATAAACTAACTTCGGGAGAGAAGGCTCCAGGAGATATTTGTGTTTGGGGGGAATAGGAACAGAAGAGCATTCCTTGCTGTCTTCCCCAAGCTTTGCCCTGGCAGTTACCCTTTTCACATCTGGACCCCAGGTAGATGTTCCCTGGGGTGTACCAAGAAGCCACCTGAAGTCCTTGTTCTCCTCTCACCAACTTATCAAGGGGCCTCAGACTGACAAAGGTTGTGCCTATGTTAATTTGCCATAGTCTAATTTTTCTACCCCAAAATGTTCATAAAGATGAGGAATCGGCTCCCTCTGCTTCCCAGGACTTCTTGTCTACCCATCTCAGTAGACCACCCAAATGTTGAACAACTGGCCGGGGGGGGGGGGGGTAGTGGGAAGGTAGGAGTACCCACAACATGCTTTTAAATTTAATCGACATTATTAACATTTTCCCCATCACTTTCTAAGTTCAGAAATCAACAAAATCATAAATCAAGCCCTGATTTATAATGTTTGCTGATAGAAGTATAAATGTTTACCTTGAAAATTTAACAATCAGCCCCACCGGTCCCAGCAAAATTCCTATACCATCCCAATCAGTCCATTTCCCCCTTATTATTTCCTCTAATCCATCCTATGTGAACCCTCTCTGTCTGAGTCAGAGGAATGAGGCATAAGGCACCTCATAGATTCTCAGGCCTAGATCCAGAAGGGCCCTTGGAAACAATCTAGTCCAATCTCTTCTTTTTCCTGATGAGACCTAGAATTGGCCTAGGTCCCTTGGACCGAAAGCACCAGATGCAGGATTTTGGCCCCAAGTCCCCTGACTCCAGAGCCGGGGTATCAGGCTGCTTCTCATAATGTTATTTCTCTCTTCTTCGCACCTTACAGCAAATATCCAGCTGAAATCTCCTTACCACAAATACCAAGAAAATCACAAAAGGATAACTAGCAACATGGGGGAACAGGGCAAAGGATCATATAATTTGGAGCTGGGAAAAGTACTGAAGATCGATGTAATCTGCAGAAAACCAGAACTCGGAGAGGAAGAAAGTAAACTTGCTCATAGTTGTACAAGAAAGTAGAGGAAGAAGATGTCTAGGGGACTTTTTTTAATGCAAAAATACTACTAGCTGGTTTATTTATACTGGCAAGAAAATGTAAAAATTTCTAACAAAGGATAAATATTAATAGTGACACATTCATCTAGTTGAGGCAGATTATATGTATTTATATATGACTATGTAGTCCTACAAATATACACATGTGTGTATATGTATATATGTAAATGTGTTACATATATGGGAGGAGGGAGAGAAAGAGGGAAGGTGGAGAGAGAAAGAGGGAAAGAGAAAGGGAGAAAAAGAGAGGGGAAGGGAAAGAGGGAGGGGAAGAGAAAGGGAGAAAAAGGATGAGGGAAAGAAGGAAGGAGAGAGAGAAAGAAGGAGGGAAAGAGGGAAGAGAAAAAGAAAGGGATAAAGAGGGAGGGAAAGAAAGGAAGAAAAAGGGAGGAAAATGGAGAGAGAGGGAGGGAGAGAGAGGTGAGAGAGAAAGAAAGAGGGAGAAAAGGGAGAGAAGTAAAAAGGGGTGAGGGAAAGAGAGAGGGAGACAGAAGGAGGGAGGGGGGAGAGGTATCAAAGAAACTATAGTAAGATTTATGGAATCATATAAAAATCAGTAGAATGCTAACATATACATTGAGTCTAATTTGGGATAAAATATACTAACCAAATATTTGTTAGTTTCTGTGCATCTATGTGGTTCTCCTTTGTAAAATAATACAGGTTTTAGGTGAGAATTATTCCTTATTTTATATATGCCTGGGAATCTTTGATGCTAACATTCATAATTAAAAACTTTTTTAAAGAAAAGCAGAAATTGAACTAATACCATTATCTTGATGTGACTGTGAGGTTCTTCCCATCCCTGGTAGTAAGTACTCTACTGTAAATCAAAATGGTCACCTGTGTCAAAGGCACGGGTGTGAGGACACTCAGTGAGAGACTGTCCTGTTATGAGTAAGGAAACTGAGGAAGCCAGCCTAAACCCCATTGCCTAGCCCTTGCCTAAGCTTCGCTAAGACAGAAAGAAGGAGCTTTTTTTTAGGAATGGGGTTAGGCTGTCCTGAGCCTCTGTGCTCCCTCCTCTCTTGTGGGGCATCCAGGAGGACCAGAGCTCCTATGGCAGACCGTAATCCCAAAACACTCCTCTAGGCTGGCCAAGGTCCCCCCAAACTCCAGGAGGCTGAGGGTTACTTGTTTGGGGTCCTGATTCCAAAGAAGGGAAGGGGAAGGGAATAAACATTTGTTAATCGCCTCCTCTAGGCCAGGCACGGTGCCAAGCATTTAATAAATATTATTTCACTGAGTCTTCCCAACAACTCTGGGTGCTATCATGATCCCTGTTCTATGGGTGAGGAAACTGAGGGGACAAAGGTGAAGGAACTTGCCCAGGGTTCTGCTATTTAATCAAGGGATTAAATGACATAACCAAGATTTGAACTCAGGTCATCTGACTGGAGAAAGGCATTTCAGGCAGAGGGAAGCGAATAAGCAGAAATCTAGAAGGGGAAAAACACAACCCAGATAGGCATCAGGAAATCGTCCTATTTGACCAGAATGAAGGGTTTGTATCAGCAGGAACAAAAAGTAACGGTAAGAGAGGGAGAGCAGGTCCACAGGGCCCTCTAAGAGCCTTGAAGGACAGGCAGAGGATGCCAAAGGCCACAAGTTTGGGAGGTTCTAGAGCAGGGAAGTGTTTTAAGAAGCTTACTCTGTCCACTGTGGGCTGAACTTTCTTCCAGAAAGAGAAAGGAGTCTGGATCTCCAGCCTCCAGATTCTAGCTTACACCTCAGTGTTTCATGTTACCTCAAAGCATCCCAGAATAAGAAGAGAAAGTGCTTAGCAAACCTGAAAATGTCATATACACGTTGGCCCTGTATTTTTAAAAGGGGATGTTAAAAAACGTTTTGTCTGATCTTCTTCCCAAGAGCAGAAAATCTATTCTGTAAACCCAGCCCTCTGAGACAGGTATCTGGACTCTGAACTTTAGTTCAGTAACAGGGAGCTCACTCTTTCTTTGAGGCAGTCTAGTCTGTTTGGGGCAGCTCTAAAAGCAATAGTGAATATGTATAGGGGTTTCTAGGCAGCACAGAAGATGGAGTGCAGGGCTTGGATTCAGGAAGACCTGGATTCAAATCTGCCCTTAGATCCTTTTATTTGTTTTTATTAGATAAACCTTTACCTTCTGTCTTAGAATCAATACTGCGTATTGGTTCCAAGGCTGAAGAGCAGTAAGGGCTAGGCAATGGGGGTCAAGTGACTTGCCCAGGGTCACACAGCTGGGAAGTGTCTGAGGCCAAATTTGAACCCAGGACCTCCCACCTCTAGGCCTGGCTCTCCATCCACTGAGCCACCCTTCCCTCTAGATTCTTTTTTTTTTTTTAATTTTTAAAAATGTATTTATTAATTTATTTATTTAGAATATTTTTCCATGGTTCCATGATTCATGTTCTTTTCTGCCCCTCCTCCCCCCTTCCCAAAGCTGACACACAGTTCCACTGGGTTTTACATGTATCATTGATCAAGACCTATTTCCATATTATTAATATTTGTAATAGACCCTCTAGATTCTTGGTAGCTCTATGACCCAGGACAAATTACTTTAATATTGGCAAGGTGTTTTACAAACATCTTATATTATTTATTGTCTCCATTTTACAGATGGAGATAGTATCAATAGCTTAAAATAATAACTAGCATTTATATAAGGAACTTTTTTTTGAACCCTTACCTTCCATCTTGGAATCAATACTTTGTATTGTATTTGTATTGATTCCAAGGCAGAAGAGTGGTAAGAGCTAGGCAATGGGGGGTCAAGTGACTTGCCCAAAGTCACACAGCTAGGAAGTGTCTGAGGCCTGATTTGAACCCAGGACCTCCCGTCTCTAGGCCTGGCTCTCAACCCACTGAGCCACCCAGGTGCCCCCATAAAGAACTTTTTTGCAAAGCATTTTATAAATGTTATCTCATTTGATCCTCACCACCATCCTGGGAGGAAATGCTATTATTATCCCCATTTTATAGATGAGAAGCTTGAGGCAGATGGAGGTTAGGTGATTTACCTAGGGTCCCACAAGTAGGAAATATCTGAGGTAGAATTCAAACTCAGATCTTCCTGACTCCAGGCTCAGTGCTCTACCTACTGTATCACCTGACCCTAATTTTTAGGATATTTTTCCTTTTATTGAGGATACCCTGATACCCTGGAATTTTTCTACCCATTGGTCCTAGCCTTTCCCTCTGGGTTGATGCCAGATTAGTCTCATTCACATGATATTCAAAATTCTAGTCTTCCCTCTTCTAGTCATGTCTTCTGTGATAGAGCTTCAAGACCCCTTACCAAGCTGGTTGCCTTCCTCTGGCCATTGATGTTTCTATGAAAATGTGTTTCCTGGAATTGACCACAATTCTCCAGATTGGGACTGATGAAGACCCAGAACAGCATGGCAGACCATTCCTTCTTTTAACTACCACATTACTAATGTATGTACTATGTACTTAGGCTATAGCCTAAGGCTGGCCTGACTTTTGGGGCACACTGTCCATTCATATCAAACTTGTGATTGACCAAGACCTGGTGATCCTTCTGTTCACAAGGAGTCAGATCTAACCAAGGCCTCTGAGACTTGGGCAGAGTAGTTTTTAAAAACTGAAATGCTGACATTCTCCCATTAGGAAATGGAATGGATTTAATCCCCTTATAAGATGGAACTGGCTTCCATTCCCACACTACCTCCTGCCCAGTTGAGATGGGGAAATAAATCCTCCTAATGCATAGAGGATAAACTGGGTGAGTCTTGGGGCAGGGCAGCCAAAAGGGTAAAGTCTTCGAGCCCAGATTCCTTCCCCATTCCTGCCCCTTCTCTCTTCTGAGTCCCCCCACACAGAAGACAGAGAGAGAGCAACATTCTTGGCTTCAAGCCCTGGGCTGGTCCAGGCCAGCCTGGAAGGGAAGGTAAATCAATGAGGGTGATTGAAGATGCTGCTGGTTGTGAGCTGCTATTTTTAGCAGCAGCCTTCTGAACCAGAGTTTGGAAACCAGAGTCGGAATGTATTTACATTTCTGAGGGCTCATCAGAGTGAAGGATGACAGGAAAGGGAAAACAACCCCATCGTTATTCCACTAACCACCAGGGCTGAGTGGGTGTTGTACTGGGAAAGCTGAGACTGGAAGCTGGGGGGCTTCTATGGGGGGCTACACCAGAAGTAAATGATTCAATCCTAGCCAAGGCAATAGCTCTAATGAGCCTCTCTCCTAAGGCCCCCAAGCCTTGGTCCTTGCATGCTCCAGAGATACACCCATCTCAGTCTTTCCAAAGGGGAGAAAGGACCACATCTGGCACAGATAGGATCCTAGTTTGAGACAGGAAGAGGAGCTTTTCTTTCCTGGTGGCTTCTACTTTCCCCCATCCTGGCATCCAAATCCCTTGTCCCCTCCTTTTAAGCAGAGATGTCACTGGCCAGCTTTGCTTTGCTATCCTTGTTTGGGACCCAGACTTGTTTGGTGAGTTCAGACAGAAATACTTAGTATGATGCCCAGCAAGACTCCCTGCTTATTACCACAGTGTGTGAAGGGTTGCCAAACTCTCTGTAGTCATTCTCTAGGGACTCCCTGGGAAGATGGGTTGGCCTCATTATTCTCATTTGACAGATGAAGAGACCAGAAACATTAAGAAACTTGGCTAAGGTGGCCAACCAGACCAGTAGAAGTCATGGGATTCGAAAGACTAACTCTCTAGTTCTAGTATGTTGTTTAACCCACTGGTGCCAACCCAGATGGCAATGGGCACAAGGGCAGACTGAAAAAAAATAACCAGAGCTGAGAAACGAGGTCCCAGTCCCCCGAGGAATGGGGAGGGAACTAAGAAAGCAGAGATAATCATAGAATATAAAAACTGGAAGAGAGGGGGCAGCTGGGTGGCTCAGAGGATTGAGAGCCATGTCTAGAGACAAGAGATCCTGGGTTCAAATCTGGCCTCACACACTTCCTAGTTGTGTGACCCTGGGCAAGTCACTTAACCCCTGTGCCTAACCCTTACCACTCTTCCAACCAATCCACAGTATTGATTCTAAGATGGAAGGTAAGGGTTAAAAAAAACTAGAAGAGATCTAAAGATAATCTAGTACAGGAAGTCTTAGCCTTTCTTGTGTCATGGATCCCCTTGGCTGTCTGGTGAAGTCTATGAGAAGACCCTTCCTCAAAATAATGCATAAGGATTACAAACAAAACCAATAATATTAAAATAAAGATGTATTTTCCCCATCCAAATTCAGAGACTCTCCCAAATCCATCCATGGTCTCCAATGAAAACCCTCTGATCTGGTATACCTTCCCCCCTTTATTTTACAGTTGAGGAACCTAAGATACAAAAAGAAGATGTTATAGCTAATTAAGTTAGGGATAGTGGCCCAAGAGAAAGAACAGGGAAGACAAGACAGAGATGGTTCATACATAGTGATTGGAAATTGAGAAGTGAAGACCGAGTACAATGGGGCTCCTGTATCTGACACCAAATCCACCCACTCTTCTAGTCTCCGCACCCTCTATGTCCATGGTGCCTTGATCCTACCCTCTAGCCACTGGCCCCGGGGCTCGGCAGGTTTCTCTTAGTCTTGTATTGCCAAAGTCCCACCGTGTAGGAAGACCTTTATTTGTGTCTGCCATAGCCCTTTCACAGGGTTACATTCCATGATCTACCTCTGATGGCTGAAACCATGGATGTAAGCAAACACCTTCTGATCCCATATATATTTACTATCTCTCTCTCCTCCTGCCCCTGGGCTTGGTCCTCCACGGCCTCCCTCAGCCCCCACACACAAACCTAGAAAGGATGGGGAGGCAGACCTCTGCTGCAAGTAGACTTCTGCCATCTTGGAGTTGACCATGGATAAGTGAAACCTCAGAAAGCGAAACCATGGATAAGGAGGCCCTGTCACTCAGTAGGCTGTTCAATCATCCCTACCTTAGAGGAAAATTGGGACCTGACACTGAGCAGCTATCTGTCATTGTAGAAGAGGAGAGCAGGGAAAAAATACTCAGCCTTCTTCTGATCTCTCTTTGGGAAGGAGAGAATCCAAGAGAAGGCAGCAATATGAGCTTCCAGCAGAGGCAGGCTGCTTGAGAAGTCAACTAAGTCTGGATTTAGTCTGTATAGAACCGAACTTTGCCTCCCCTGGGGGAAAGGGTTATATCAGATAAAAATAAAGGTCTTCCTCCACTGGGGGACTTTGGCAATATAAAACTGAAAGAAACCTGCCCAGCACAGGGGCCAGGCTGGAGGGCACGACTAGGGATCAAGGCACCACGGAGGTAGGGAGTGCAGAGACTAGAAGAGTCGGTGGATTTGATGTCCCGTCCAGAATATGCTACTACCTATGTGATATTAGGAAAATCATTCAGCCCTTCTGGGTCTTGGTTTTTTCCTAGGGAAAATAAGGGAGTTGAGCAAGAGGACATCTGCAGTGTCCTCCAGCTCTAAATTTATGATGGTGTGATGAACCAGAGGACTGTGGACAAGGCATTTCCCACTTAGGGAGTCATATTTGACTTCCCTATAGAAGAGAATTGGACTAAGTAATTTCTGAAGTACTTCCGAGTATTTTTCAGAAGAAACTGAGATCCAGAGATGGTCAGTGACTTATAACATTACCCCAGGCAAGTTACTTAACTTCAGGAGTCCTCCAGTTTCTCCAAGAAAAGAAAATTACAATACCCAAATTTCCTTTCTCCAGAGTTCATTTAATATAAAAGTTCTAGGAGCTTTCTAGCAGACAAGTTTGCTGCATTCAAAATCATATTACAGATGGCAAAATCTCAGAGTTAATCTAATTCTTCATTCCCCTCACCTCTCTTCCTCTTAAAACTGGATCTATGATTTCATTAGTATAGGAGAGCCAGGTGCCCAAGTGGAGAGAATGCTGGTCTGGGAGTTAGGAAGCGTGCTTGACGCTAGATTTAAACTTGGGTTCAGACTAGTTGCACGACCTTGGGCAAGTCACTAAGCCTCTATCTGCCTCAGTTTATTCATCTGTAAAATGGGGATAATAATAGCACCTCCTTCCCAAGTTGTCATAAGAAATGCTGTGCAAACATATATTCTATATACATATATTTCATATATATCATTGTTGTTTGTTTAGTCATTTTCAGTCCTATCTTTGTGACCCCATTTGGAGTTTTCTTGGCAAAGATACAGGAGTGGTTTGCCATTTCCTTCTCTGGCTCATTTGACAGGCGAGGAAACTGAGGCCAACAGGCTTAGGTGACTTGCCCAGAGTGACACAACTACTATGGTGTGTAAAGCTGGATTTGAACTTAGGTCTGGGGCTCTAGTCACTGTGCTACCTAACTGCCCTTGTGTGTGAATAGGTATGTGTGAGTAGAGTACAGTAAGTACTGGGCATGTGATCTTGGGCAAGTCACCTTACCCTGTTGGCCTCAGTTTCCTCATCTGTCAAATGAGCCAGAGAAGGAAATGGTCAACCACTCCATTATCTTTGCCAAGAAAACTCCAAATGGGATGATGCAGAGTCAGACATGTCTGAAATGACAGAACAAAAACAATATATAATAATATATAACATTATATAGATGGTTATTGGTGAGGCACTCTCAATGAGGAAAGCTACTTTACCAGGATAGACTTAGTAACTTTAACTCATTGTCATACAGATGAATGACTTGCCTAGTACACATCCAAGTCAGAACTCAGGCTTAACCTTGACTAGTCTCTTTCCACTCCACCACATTACCTATTTCTTAAAGCCTTCCCTTCAGTCCTAGAATCCAAGACAGAAGATTGATAAGGAACAGGAAGTGGGGGTTAAGTGACTTGCCCAGGGTCACCCAGCTAGGCAGTGTCTGAGGTCAGATTTGAACCCTGGCTCTCTAGCCACCACATCTAACTATCCCCCCCCCCCCCTCCATGATCTTCTGTAATCCAACCCACACTGAAGCACAAATTACTACTCTAATCGTCCTTGCAAGGAACCATCCTGTTCTTCTAGAAAACCTCTTGGAATGTGTTCAAGCGGGGAGGAACCTTTGGAGTCATCTCATCCAAGCCCCTCCTTTTATAGGCAAAGAACTGGATGGCCAGAGAGATGCAGTGGCTTGCCCTCAGTAGCCCAGACTTTTAAGTGGGGTGGGGCAGGATTTGAACCATGGTCCTTTGCCTCCAAATTCTGGACTCCTTCTACTTTCTTAGTATCTCCAAAGCTCTCGAGGTTCACGTTTGGATACTCCTCACTGTTGGGAAGTTTTTCCTAACATCGATTCTTAGTTCTCTCCAAAATTTCCACCCACTGCTTCAAGTTCTGCCCTAGGGGGCCAAGCAGAACAAGTCTAACCCCCTCATTTTACAGAGAAGGAAGCTGTTTTGTCATTAGCTGCATTTGAGGATTACATCACTGCTGGAGGCTTCCCTTTCAACTGGCATCAGGGATGGGGAGTGGGGGATGCACCAGGCAGCTATGAGCCTCTCTGTTCCTCCACCATCTTTTCTGGCTCTGGCCCCCAAATCCCAGTGTCCAGCCTTTGTCACGGGATGGGGATGGGGGTGGGGGTGGGCAGAATTTGGGGAAGAGGACAGCTGGGGTGTCACAGCCTCACGCTGTTCTCTGCGCCAGAGACAATTGACTATTTATAGGCAGGCAAGAGAAAACTGGGCATGGGACCAAGGCAGCCGCACTGGGTGATGGATTCGGGCAAAGAGTGGAGCTGGCCAGAGTTCGAGTTCGGTTCTGAGGCTAGGAGCATGGAAAGGGGTGAGGGAGAAGCAGCAGGGCTTTTGCAGGTCAAATCATCGAAAATTCTAAGTATATTCAACCAGGGTCCACAACCCTGGCAGAGAATGAAGGGAAAAGACGATGAGATGAGGTCCCTTAGGGAACAAAGACCTGAGCACCTTTGTATTTGGGTCAATGGCCAATCAAGAATTATGGGTGCACAGGAGAATAGATTGAGACCTGGAAGGGACCTTAAAAAGCCATCTAACCCAACCCTGACATTTCTCAGAAGAGGAAACTGAGGCACAGTGAAATCAGTTGACTTGCCCAGACTCACAGAGTTGGCAAATACCTGACATTGTTATCCGGCTGTGTCTGACTCTTTGTGACCCAATGGACCATAGCTATCCAAGGGTTTTCTTGGCAAAGATACTGGAATGGTTTGCCATTTCCTTCTTCAGGGGAGCCAGAGGATGCTTTTTTTCCAGGCAATCACAGGTTAAGTGACTTGCCCCAGGCCACAGAGCTAGGAAGTGTCTGAATCTGGATTTGAACTCACCAGCTCTCTATCCACTTAGCCACAGCTGTCTCTTGGTAAATGTTTGCAGCAGAACTCAAACTCAGATCTTTCTGATCTATCCAGGTCCAGTGACTTATCCACTCTGCCATACTGCTTTTCCTTCTCATGGTGGCAGCCAACAATTCCCCAACCCACCCTCAAAAAAAATCACTTGGGGGTAAATTGTTTATTTGCTCAGAGAATCAACAATGAAGATGGGTCCCCAGAGGTCCCCTAATCTAATGCCTGCATTTCAGTTGATTCTGTACTCAGTGCTCTTTCCACTGTCCCACACTGTCTCCCATCACCTATCTCTGGGTTGTATCCATCCAAGAGAATCAAGTTCTTTTGAGGGATAAGGATGACTTTGTTTTTTTAATAATCCCAACACTTAATGTGTTGTTGTTGTTGTTCAGTCATTTCAGTTATGCCTGACTCTTCATGACCCAATTTGGGGTTTTCTTGGCAAAGATACTGGAATGGTTTGCCATTTCTTCTCCAGCTCATTTGACAGATGAGGAAACTGAGGCAAACAGGGTTAAGTGACTTGCCCAGGGTCATATAACTAATAAGTGTCTGAGACCAGATTTGAACTCAAGAAGAGGAGTCTCCCTGACTTCAGGCTTGGCATTCTATGCACTATGGCATACCATGCTTCCTGAACACTTAGCATAGTTGGTACTTAATAAATGATTGTTGACTTGAATTGATTAGAAGCAAGAGGCAGGATAGAAGAAAGAAGGGAAAGAGAAGACAGGAAAAGAAAAAGGCTGTGGGGGCCCAGTGTAATACAAGGACCAGAGTATAAATAAGTGGTTCTATCACTTATTGCCTGTGTGTTCTTGGGCAAGTCATTTCACCTGTCTCAGACTCAGTATCCCCATCTGTAAAAATGAGGAGAATTGGACTAGTTGGGTTTTAATGTCCCCTCTGTTTCTAGATTATTCTGGGAGTCAGCATCCTTTCTACATGAGTTTCATTATCATCAGCATCATCAGGAGAACCTGATTGAATAGCAGTGGTGTTCAAGGTCTCCTAAGTAGGTTCTGTAGGGAAAGAAGACATGTACAGTGTAGTTCCTGTCTTTTAAAGGAGGCTACAGTCTAGTTGGGGAGGCAGGACATGAGAAGTGACCAAAAAGTAATTATCTAATTCCATAAGTCACCCATAAAATCAGGGATGCACTGGTAAACATTTAACAACTGCCCCCTCCAAAATGGCACTGGTCAATATTTAACAATTGGCTCTCCCCCCAAAATGGGATGGTAAGCATTCATCAGTTTGATATCCCCAAAATTGTACCCAAGGACACTTTAAAATTTATTCTACATTATGAACATTTTCCCCATCATTTTCTTAATTCTATTCAACCAACAAAACAATAACTCAAGCCCAGATTTGTAGTGTTTGTTGATTTCAGAAGTCTTAGACAGAACATTTAACTCTCAGCTCTCCTGAACCAGTTGGATCCAGCAAAGCACTGCAGAGAAGTCATACAATCTTAGAGATGACCCAGGCTAACCAATGACTCAAGGCAAGAATCCTTTCCTTCCACTGTCTCACACAGCCTACTTGAATACTTCCATTGGTTAAGGAGCATGCAGCTTTTTAGGGCAGCTTTTATAGTCAAAATGTTCTTTATTCTGATTCCAAATTCATTTTCCTTCCACTTCCACCCATTGATCCTAATTATGCCTTCTGGAAGAAAGCAGGCATTTATCATGATTCAACTCTGTTCCAGGCACTTTACAAATATTATTCTATTTGAGCTTCGCAATGACCCTACTGTAAAGGGTGTTATTGTTCCCATTTCACAATTGAGAAGGCTGAGGCAGGCAGAGGTAAAGTGACTTGCCCAAGGTTACCAGCTAGCAAGTGTTTGAGGTCACATTTGAACTCAGGTCTTTGACTCTCCAGGACTCAAACTTAATTCTAGCTATGACTTTACAAAGGAGCACGCTTCTTCACCAGTTCTTCTTAGCAGTGGTGTATAAAAGGGAATATTGTACAGGAAGCCCTGAAAGAACCCTGGGAGCCAGGTTTAAAGCCAGAGCTTGATTTTTTTCAAGGCAAGCAGGGTTAAGTGACTTGCCTAGGGTCACACAGCGAGTAAGTGCCTGGGGTCAGATTTGAACTCGGGAGAAGGAGTCTTCTTGACTCCAGGGTTTGCACTTGGTGCACTATGATGCCCACCAAGCCACCTTCCAGATAGCTTTAAACTTTGGACTAAAGAATTGATCTAGCAAAAAATGATTTCAGAAAAGGCTGGAAAGATCTGCAAGAACTGATGCAGAGCAAAGTAAGCAGAACTGGGAGAACATTGTACATGGTAATAGCAATAATGGTTGATGATTATCTGTGAAAACTTCGCTCCTCTCAGCAATGTGATGATCTGGGACAATCCTGAAGGACTTATGAAAGGGAATGCTCTCCACCTCCAGAGAATGAACTGATGGCATCATCCTTCACATCAGTGTATTTACGGTTTTATTTGGGGGTTTGGGTAATGTATGCGTGTGCTCTTACAATGGCCAATATTGAAGTGTGTCTTGCATGATAATAAAATTTAAAATTCTTAAAGAATTTTCCTGTTCTTATTTTGGCTAGAGTACATAATAGGGAGCCACTGAAGATTTTTTCAGCAAAAAAGTGGCAACCTTAGATTGTTTTAGTGATATTCATTTGGCAACTGTGAAGAAGAGAGATCAGATATAGGAAATAGAGGCAAAGAAACCAATTAAGAGTCTATTGTGGGGCTTCTAGGTGGCATAGTGGACTGAGTGCTGGGTAGAGAGTCAGGAAGACCTCTTTCTGGGTTCAAATCTGGCCTCAGACACTAGCTATTACCTTGGCTAAGTCACTTAACCTTGTTTGCCCTCCCCCACCCCCCAAAAAAAGATTCTATTTCAATGGTCTAGGAAGGATGGGATGAGGATCATGGGACAAGTAAAACCAACAACTGAAGGAATAAATAGGGTCAAAAAAGAAAGAAGAGACAAGGCTTCCATTCAATTCAACAAGCATTTTTAAGCATTCGTGAGATGCTGAATAGCACTTTTGTTGTTGAAGATTAAAAGGCAAAAATAAAACCTCTCCTGTCCTTAAGGCCTTTGCATCCTACTGAGGAAAACAACATGAACACAAATAAGTACAAAATACATTTGAATTAACTTTGTGGGGGTTGGGAAGAGAACTGTCAATGAGGGGGATCAGAAAAGATCTCCTGAAGGAGGCACTCGGGCTAAGGATTCCATGAGAAGAAGTGGAATATACCAGGCTGGGGTAAAGCTTGTGCAAAGGCACAGAAATGGGAAATGCATTGGAAACAGCAAGTAGGCTAGTTTAACTGAGAGTATAGAATGCATGAGGGAGAGTTAAATGTGAATGAAAAATGATGTGAAATCAGTTGAGAAAGAACCAGATTTTGAACCCTTTTCAATGACTGAGGAGTCTATATTTATCCTAGAGTCATGGTGGAGAACCTATGGCACAGGTGCCAGAGAAGAAATGCAGAGCCCTCTCTGTGGGCGTGTGCACCATCACCCACCAGAGTTCATTACAAGAAAGCCAGAGGGACTCAAGATGTTTGTTCCCTTCCCCTTCTCCATGCCCCTGAGGATGTTTCTCACATCACCTACTCCTCTGCCCAGAAGACTAATGGAAGCACCTCCTCCATCCCCTGTCTAGGGTAAGGCAGGTGCAGGGGCATGGCATTTGTTTGGTCTCTGGGGGGACAATGGGGTGTGGCACTCAGTCTTTAAAAAGGTTTGCCATCACTGTCCTAGAAGCTTAGGGAGTCAATGAAGCTTCTTGATTTGGGGAGTGATCTATGTTTCATCTGCTTCTTCTCCTTCTCCTCTTCTTCCTCCTTCCATCTTAGAATCTGAATATTGATTCCAAGGCAGAAGAGCAGTAAGGAGTAGGCAATATGGGGTTAAATGACTTACCCAGGGTCACACAGTTATCTGAGCCTAGACTTGAGCCAATGACCTTCCAATCTCTAGGTCTGGTTCTCAATCTACCAAGTGGTAAGAGCTATGTAATGGGGGGGGGGCATTAGGTGACTTGATCAGGAAGTGTCTGAAGTCAGATTTGAACCCAGGACCTTCCTGTCTCCAGGTCTGGTTCTCTATTCCCAAGTCACCCAGCTGCCCCTAGTTGTCCTTCTAAAGTTGTATACTTAATGGTACCCTGGACCATTAAGAAGACCATTAAGACCATTTAAGACCCTGGACCATTAAGAAGCAGGAATCCCTGTAGGGGTGGATCCACGGGGAAAAGCCAGCCAGTTGGGTTTAGCCCATGTTGAGTTTCAGACTGTCAAAGGGCTATCCAACAGAGATGTCCAGCAGGCAGTTAGTGATACTAGAGCTGAATATATACATTTGTGAGTCATCGGTGTAGAGATAATAATTGAACCCAAGGGAGCTTTACCATCCTGGCTGCCCTACTTTCGACACACTCCAGGTCAGCCGTGTCTCTCTAAAAATGAACCACCCAGAGCGGAGCCCAGGTGGGGTCTGGCCATAATAGACTAGAGTGGGGACCATCACCTCCCAGGGTTCTTCTCTTAGAAAGAGAGCACCATACTAGGCACCTGGCATCTGAAGCCCTGGGTTCTAGTCCCGTTTCCCCTGTTGTTTCAATGTGTGACCTTGGGCTGGTCCTATGCTCTGCAGCATGATTCTGTTGGGAAAGCTATCGCTGGAGTTGGGGTGCCTAAATTTAAACCCTGCCTCTGCTACTCTCTGCCTAGGTGACTCTGAATAGGTCACTTCTCTTTCATGGGTTTCCATTTCTTTATCTGTAAAATTAGTGTGTTGGTCTAAATGATCTCCAAGGTCTCTTCCAACTTTAAATAGACTTATGGATTTAATTTCTCTAAGGCTCAGTTTCCTTTTGGGGAGACTGGGGCTAATAACTGTAAGGATTTGTTGTGAAGAAAGTACTTTGCCAATAATACAATATAAATGGGAAGTTTTCATGTTTTCCTTTCTATTAATATCTTTTGTTTTTATAGCATCTCATTTCCAAATATAGGTCTCTCCCTTCCCTCCTCAGGCAGCTCGGCAGTACAGCGGATAGAACACTGGACCTGGACATATTGTGATTGTTGTGGCTCTATCACTTCAGTTGTGTCCGACTCTTCCTGATTCCATTTGGAGTTTTCTTGGCAGAGAGGCTAGAGGGGTTTGCCATTTTCTTCTCCAGCTCATTTTACAGTTGAGGAAATAAGGTGAAGTGACTTATACAGGGTCACACAGCTAGTAAAAATTACATGTAGGAGTCAGGAAAGCCCGAGTTCAAATTCAGCCTCTTATTATGAAATTATTATGAAATCTCAGGCAAGTTCTTCAACCCTCTATTTCTTAGTTTCCTCAGCTTTAAAATGAGGTTAATAATCATTCCCACCAACTTCTGGTCAAGATGGCAGCTTAGAGAAAGCTAAAGTTCAGAGCTCCAGAAACCCTTCCTTACCGATCTCAAACGGAATGCTCCTAGGGCATCGAAATCCAAAACAAACAGCAGAATAGACCCCAGAAACACTTCTCCTGGACCTGGATCAAAAGGCACGGCCCCCCAAGAGTCGGAGCCCAATATCACTCGGATCTAAGGGGAAGGCAAAGGGAAGGTCCCAGGATCCATCCCCCCCAACCCAGAGTGCTGAGTCCGAGGCAGCAGCAGGAACCTCAGGGCAGGCAGGGGGGCCTCAGGAGCCGGCTGTTCTGAGGGCCTCCCCCTGAAAACGACCTGAGCCAGTCGCAGGGGCACCCAGACAGCAGGGAGGCAGAGAGAGATGGGGGGGGGGGAGAAGGGAAGGGGGAGCCTGTAGCCCCCTGACCAGAACCTTCCATCTGGGTCTCACTGAAGGTCGTTGCCTGAGGGCATACTCAGTCTGAGCCTATCACCAGCCCTCAGAGCTCCAGGAAGCCACAGCACCTCCCCCCTCAGAGTGCAGGGTCATCTGAAACAACAGTAACCCTCAGGGCTGGCAAAAGGGCCTCGGAGCTGAAGGCCGCATCCTGAAAACAACCTGACCCAGTCGAGGGGGCACCCAGACAGCAGGGAAACAGAGAGAGACAGGAGGAGCCTGTAGCCCCCTGACCAGATCCTTCCATCTGAGTCTCAGTGAAGGTCCTTGCCTGAGGGCATACTCAGTCTGAGGTTAATCCTATCACCAGCCCTCAGAGCTCTGGGAAGCTGCGGCCCCTCCCCCCTCAGAGTGCTGGCTCTTCCTGCCCGCTGAGGCACAGAAACAAGGGCCAAGCCATAGAATGGACAATCTGCCTAGGGCTAAAACCTCTGAACGCCAGTAAGAGATAAGAAAAGCTAATCCTCCCCACTCAGATAGAGATGGCAAACTCCACAGAAGCACAAAAAACCCAAAATTAAAAAAAAAAAAAAACAAGAAGAAGGGGGCGACTTTGGACACATTTTATGGAGCAAAAATACAAAACACAGAGGAGATAGAAGAGGAGGCACAAGCAAATGCTCCAAAACCTTCCAAAGGAAATGGAAACTCTCCACAAACCCATGAAGAATATGAATCAGAAATGATCAAAAAGATGGAAGCCTTCTGGGAGAAAAAATGGGAAATAATGCAAAAGAAATTCACACATCTACAAAACCAGTTTGACCAAACTGAAAAGGAAAACCAGGCTTTAAAGCAAGAACTAATAAAGCAAAGCCAAAAGACCAAGAAATTAGAAGAGAACATAAAATATCTCACTGACAAGGTGACAGATTTGGAAAATCGAGGGAGAAGAGATAATTTAAGAAAAATTGTACTTCCAGAAAAGCCAGAAATAAACAGCAAACTCGACATCGTAATACAAGATATAATCAAAGAAAATTGCCCAGAGATTCTAGAACAAGGGGGAAATACAGCCACTGACAGAGCTCACAGAACACCCTCTACACTAAACCCCCAAAAGACAACTCCCAGGAATGTAATTGCCAAATTCCAAAGCTCTCAAACAAAAGAAAAAATCCTACAAGAAGCCAGAAAAAGACAATTTAGATATAAAGGAATGCCAATCAGGGTCACACATGACCTTGCAAGTTCCACTCTGAATGATCGTAAGGCATGGAACATGATTTTCAGAAAGGCAAGAGAGCTGGGTCTTCAACCAAGAATCAGCTATCCAGCAAAACTGACTATATACTTCGAAGGGAAAGTATGGACATTCAACAAAATAGAAGATTTCCAACTTTTTGCAAAGAAAAGACCAGAGCTCTGTGGAAAGTTCGATATCGAAAAACAAAGAGCATGGAATACCTGAAAAGGTAAATATGAAGGAAAGGGAAAAGGAGAAAAATGTTATCTTCTTCTTTTACTCAAACTCTCTTCTATAAGGACTACATTTATATCAATCTATATATACTAACATGTGGGGAAAATGTAATGTGTAAATACATGTCAGACCTTTGGGAGGGCAAAGACTTTACAACCAAGCAAGACATAGAAAGAATCACAAAATGTAAAATAAATAATTTTGACTACATCAAATTAAAAAGCTTTAGTACAAACAAAACCAATGTAACTAAAATCAGAAGGAAAACAACAAATTGGGAAAAAATCTTCATAGAAACCTCTGACAAAGGTTTAATTACTCAAATTTATAAAGAGCTAAATCAATTGTACAAAAAATCAAGCCATTCTCCAATTGATAAATGGGCAAGAGACATGGATAGGCAGTTCTCAGATAAAGAAATCAAAACTATTAATAAGCGCATGAAGAAGTGTTCTAAATCTCTTATAATCAGAGAGATGCAAATCAAAACAACTCTGAGGTATCACTTCACACCAAGCAGATTGGCTAACATGATAGCAAAGGAAAGTAATGAATGCTGGAGGGGATGTGGAAAAGTAGGGACATTAATTCATTGCTGGTGGAGTTGTGAACTGATCCAACCATTCTGGAGGGCAATTTGGAACTACGCCCAAAGGGCGACAAAAGAATGTCTACCCTTTGATCCAGCCATAGCACTGCTGGGTCTGTACCCCAAAGAGATAATGGACAAAAAGACTTGAACAAAAATATTCATAGCTGCGCTCTTTGTGGTGGCCAAAAACTGGAAAACGAGGGTATGCCCATCAATTGGGGAATGGCTGAGCAAATTGTGGTATATGTTGGTGATGGAATACTATTGTGCTAAAAGGAATAATAAAGTAGAGGAATTCCATGGAGACTGGAACGACCTCCAGGAAGTGATGCAGAGCGAGAGGAGCAGAACCAGGAGAACATTGTACACAGAAACTAATACACTGTGGTATAATCAAATGTAATGGACTTCTCCATTAGTGGCGGTGTAATGTCCCTGAATAATCTGCAGGGATCCAGCAGAAAAAACACCATTCATAAGCAGAGGATAAAATGTGGGAGTAGAAACACCGAGGAAAAGCAACTGTCTGACTACAGCGGTTGAGGAGACATGACAGAGGAGAGACTCTAAAGGAAACCCTAATGCAAATATTAACAACATAGCAATGGGTTCGAATCAAGAACACATGTAATACCCAGTGGAATCACGCATCGGCTACAGGGGGTGGGGGGGAGGAAAAAAATGATCTTTGTCTTTAATGAATAATATTTGGAAATGATCAAATAAAATATTATAAAATTTAAAAAAATAATCACCCCCACCTCCCCAGATTGTAAGAATCAAATGAGATAATAATAGTACACATGCTTAGCGCAGTACCTGGTGCATAGTAGGTGTTTTAGGTGGATAGTTAATGTTTACACTCTCCCCCATTCCATTTGTCCTTTATAACAAAGAATAATAAAGAGGAGGGGGAAAAAACTCATCAATATATCAGCTCAGTCCAATATATATACAACGTTCCAGATCCACAATTCCTCACCTCTACAAAGAATGACTGTAGTTGCATTCTCAAGGGCAAGCGAATTGGCACAATGGCTAGAGCACTGGGCTTGAAATCAGGGTGACTCATCTTTAGGAGTTCAAATCTGACCTCAAACACTTTCTAGCAGTGTGACCCTAGGCAAGTCACTTAACCCTGTTGGCCTCAGTTTCCTCTTCTGGAAAATTAGCTCTACTCTAGCATCTCTGCCAAGAAAACCCCAAATAAAGTTCAGAGAGAACTGAAAGTGACTTCTCCCTTTAGAACATAAGCTTCTTGAGGGTAAGAACTGCTTTTTTTTTTTTTGCTTATATTTGCTTAGCCCAGCACTTAAATAAATGCTTGCTGATTGGCTGATGTCCCTTTTGGACCAGCAACCCCACTGAGGGCAAGGATAAAAAGAAATCCCCCGGGGCACCCTGACATGTTTATAGCAGTAGTTCTTATAGAAGTGAGCCCCTGGAGCAAAGCTGGCACCTATTGACTGGGAAATGGCTGAGGTGTGATCCAGGAATGCACTGTAAGAAGTAATGGACATGAAGAATTCAGAGAAGTGTGAGAGGATATATGGGCTGATGGGAAGTGAAGGAAGTAGAACCAGGAAAACAATGCAGGTAATGACTTCAACAACATAAATAACGAGAATGCTACCACCAAAGAAACCAAAACTGAATGCTGGGAAATTCTAATGCCCAAACTTGACCCCAAAGAAAGCAGTTTTTGGTTGTTGCAAGGGTTTTTTTTTTTTTCAGTCCTGAAGGACTCTTTGTGACCCCATTTTGGAGTTTTCTTGGCAGAGATACTGGAGAGGTTTGCCATTTTCTTCTCCAACTCATTTGACAGATAAGGAAACTGAGGCTGGATTTAAATTCACAAAGATCAGTCTTCCTGACTCCAGTCCTTGCCCTCTATCCACTGTGCCACCTAGCTTGCCCAGTGGAGGAAGACAACGCATAAATGGAAGCTGAAAAGGAGAGGGGAATCTAGGAAATGATTCTTGCAGAGAAGTCAGAAGTACAGACTGGTGAGAAACAAAGACAAGAAATGAGTGGTTGTTATTATTATTATCCTGCTGTTGTTAATGTAGCCTAAAGTCTTCCTTATAGTATCCACATCATGCTGCTATATCATAGCAAGCTTGCAGTCCACTAATAGCTTCAGATCTTTTTCTTTTTCCTTTTTTTCTTTTTTTATGAGCTATTACCAAACCAAGTCTCTTTCATTTTGTACCTAGGTAATTCATTTTTTATTTAATTTTATTAATTACATGTAAACTGAAATCTTTAAGATTATTTTTTTTAATTTTTGAGATTCAAATTTAATATAGATAAATCATGTGCAGTCATGTGAAACATTTTCTTAGTAGTCATGTGTATACAATTCGTTTTAAAGTTAAATGCAGGACTTTTTCTCCTCTCTTCCTTTTTTTGGGGGGGTATCTCATTTCAAGAGACAGCCTGGATGGAAAGATAACCTGCAGAGCTCAGAAGACTAGAATTCAAGTGCTGCAACTGTCTCTACCAGGCTTTGTAACACTGTAACAACTTTGTAACAACTTCTCAAGGATCTATACTAGCGACCTGGGAAACCACTGATTAACATTATTTTTGTTGAATTATAGGGCAGCTGGGGGATTCAATGAATAGAGGGTTGGGCCTGGAATCAGGGAGACTTGACTTCCAACTTGGCTTTAGACACTTGCTAGTTGTGTCTAGTTTAGTTGTGCCTAGTTTAGGCAAATCACTTAATTTTGTTTGCTTCAGTTTCCTCATCAGTAAAATGAACTGGAGAAGGAAATGGCGAATCACTCCAGAGTCTTTGCCAAGAAAACCTCAAATAGGTCATGAAGAATTGGACTTGACTGATCCTGAAGTTGCCACTTTTGCTTTTCACTTAGTTTTTTAACCCTTCCTTTCGGTCTTAGAATCAATACCGAGTATCAGTTGGAAGGCAGAAGAGTGGTAAGGGCTAGCTAATTGGGGTTAAGTGACTGTCAGTCCAGCTAGGAAGTGTCTGAGGCCAGATTTGAACCCAGGATCTTTCATCTCCAGTCTTGGCTCTCTATCTGAGTCACCCAGCTGCCCCTTTCAGTTACTCTTTCAAGGCAGAAATGCAGAGAAGGTGCTGACCTGCATCACTAAGTAGATTCAGTTTCCCCACCCAGAAGTTCCCCATCTCAGTGAACTCCCAGGTCCCATCCTTATATTTCATCTTGTTAATTTCATTTCAGGGTTTCTGTCTTCTCTTTGAATCTTGATATTATATTTACTTCATAGTCATGCCGTGTCCACATATGAAAAAAATAACTAACTCTATAAGGCAGTACATGATTAAGTGCCAAATCAAGGCTTCAGACATTAAGTGCTGAAGGATAGAGATGAGAGGCATTCCAGAGGGAGAAAGGGAAGGGGGGGGGGGAATAGAGAGGAGCAAAGCTAAAGAAAAGGAGCCAGGAGGAAAAGGAAAAGGGAAGGCAGGGGGAAGGATAGGGATGGGAGAAGAGGCGAGAAGAAGGGGGATGGGAGGAGAGAGAGAGAGAGAGAAAGAGAGAGAGAGAGAGAGAGAGAGAGAGAGAGAGAGAGAGAGGATGGGTGAGACTTTGTTTGCTATATATCTTGTTCAAAACATAAAGTCTTTGGAATGTCCTCAATAGTGGCAAAATCTGGTCTTTGAAGATTGAGTTGATTTTAATTTGACTATCAAGTAACAGACTGATTTAGGTTCATAGCTCTCACTGAAGAGAGTTTCCCCAAAGGGGCTGCACAAATACATTCTGAAAAATGACAAGGTCACTATTTCTGCACCTTAGGGTGATAATTCAAAGGAATCCTACCACTCATTCATGTAAAATAATTGCTCTATTTGTTTAAAAAGAAAGTAACAGAGGGACAATTGCTAGGTAGCACAGTAGATATTGCTGCAGGGCTGGAATAAGGAGGACCTGGCTTCAAATTTGGTCTCAGACACTTCTTAGTTGTGTAACCTTGAGTGAGTCATTTAACTCCAATCACCTAGCCCTTGCTACTCTTCTGTCTTAGGACTGATACTAAGAAGGGGAAGGGAGGAAGGGAGGAAGGAAGGAAAGGAGGAAGGAAGGAAGGAAGGAAGGAAGGAAGGAAGGAAGGAAGGAAGGAAGGAAGGAAGGAAGGAAGGAAGGAAGGAAGGAAGGAAGGAAGGAAGGAAGGAAGGAAGGAAGGAAGGAAGGGAGGGAGAGAGTGGGATAAGGAAGGAGAGAGGAAAGAAGGAAAAAGAAAGCAAGTCTTACTACTTTATTATTTTGTTTTTAATTCATACCATTTCATCATGCTTCCTATGCCCTTGAACAAATTAATTCACTTCTCTAGGGCAATTTTCTTTTTTTTTTCCAAATAGGATCAATGCTCTCTGTCCAGGATCCTTTATCAAGGAGAAACAAGGTCAGAGCTATGAAGACCCTTGAGCATCAGAGAAAGACAAGTAGTATTATTTTCTTCTAAATTTCTACTTGGAATAGTCATTGAGAGGACCCTGTAGGGTCCTAGAGACTGGGATGTCGTGAAGTCCTCTGGACAGACAATGGGATCCTCTAGGGATGAGGGGCTTTTAGGAATGTATGGGTTACTAGTTCTCTCCATCAAGGTGGCATCCTTAACCTGACATGTCTAGGTAGCTAGTGTGGGTGGATAGTGTGCTTAGCCTGGAGTCAGAAAGACCTGAGTTCAAATGCTGCTCCACTTACTTACTAGATGTATGTCTCCAGACAATTCCCTCAAGCTCTCTCAATCTCATTTTCTTACTTATAAAACAAGGAGATTGTAATCAATGGCTTATCATGGTGGACAGAGTACTGGACTTGGAATCAAGAAGGCAAAGAAATAATCATTTGCAAAGTACTTACTACTATTAAGCACTTACTGCATGCATTCTCACTCTGGGAACTTCCTCAGCTTCTGGGGCTTCCTCACTTTGGAACACCCATTCACCCCTTCAATCTTCTTACTCTGGGCCATCCACCTACCATGCTAGCACCCTTCTCCCATTGGTGCATTCCTACGGGGACCTCCATTTTGAGGAAAGGTCCAGGTTGGCCAACCTTCATTCTTTTCCTGGGCAACCTTAGTACTCTGGGTCTCAGTTTTCTCATCTGTAAAATATAGCCTCTAAGGTTATTTCCAATTCTAAATCTATGACTCTTTGTCATTGAGAAGCTATTTCTGACCCAGCATAAGGAGGGCACCTGCTTTGAGCTGTATCCTCTATTCATGAAAATGACTTAAGCTTTGGGGCAGATTGAGAGCTAGGTCTAGAGATGGAAGGTCCTGGGTTCAAATGTGGCCTCAGATATTTCTTAGCTGTGTGACCCTGTGCAAGTCACTTAACCCTCATGGCTTAGTCCATAGGGCTCTTCTGCCTTGGAACCAATATACAGCATTTATTCTAAAGTGACTTGCCCAGGGTCATCCAGATAGGAAGTGTCCGAGGACAGATTTGAACCTAGGATGGCCTGGCTCTCCATCCACTGAGCTGCCCCGCTGCCCACAAGGTAAAGATTTTTACTAAAAAGGAAGAAAATGACTTAAGTTGAATCATCACCACTTTCCCCGAACTCCCTTTCTGACTGATGTCACCCACTTGCCAGACAGCTGGCTGAGCTAAGGACATAGTCTGTGATGCAGCACCAACCTAAACTAATTGGTCTATGTCGGGGATTAAACCTGGGGCCTTGGCCTCATTAGTGCCATGCTTCAACCAGCTGAGTGAAAAAAGATCATAGACCTTTGACATCTAGCAATGCAAGAAGTTCCCTGAAGGGGGAAGTCAGCCATGGTTGGTGAGCAGGTGTTAGGCTCCTAGAGGGTTGGAAGCACTAATTCTGGCCCTACTGGGGGACCCCAGGCCACATTCCTCACCTCCATTCTTCTTCCTGTAGAAATGAGCCAAGGCATCACCATCTACCAATCTCTGACTCGATGGATTCTGACAGCAATATAAAGATGGCTTGGGTGGCAGCCCATCAAGGAATCCTTCCCAACCACCCCCTCCACCATTTTCCTAGAGAGACTCTCAGCCAGATGGACACATCTACAAATAGTTTGGAGAAAATGCCACAAAAAGAAAAAAAAATCGAATCTCTCTGGGCTTAGTTTCCTCATCTATAAAAGTTTTGGGGAGGAGGGAGATAAGAAGGAAGCGGTGGACTTGGTGACCTTCGAGGCTTCTTCCAGCTCTTAAACGTAGGAGCCCCCCCATCTGATTTAGACCCTAAGATCGACAGCATCCTCCTTCTGCCCCGCTACACTTTAGACTGCTCAGGCAAGTCCTTGAAGAAGGAAAATGGAGTTTTAGTAGACAATGACTTCTAAAAGTCTGGTGATTCTGAGCAATCCTCCCTTAGCAGTCATTTAGGCATCTTTGTTCTTTCTTACCCAATCTATGTAAGCCTGTGATCTTTCTCTGGGGTCTTGCCCAGGAAGTTTGGTCCTAGGAAAGGCTCTCATGTGTCTGTGTTCCTGGTAGTACGGGGAAACCCAGTGGCATTTTCTGGTGCTCTGTTAGCTTCATTCAGGAGGAAGAAACTGGGAGAGGGGAGAGACAGGATCTGGTTACTCAGAATGCTCTTGAAATGATGGCCAAGGTTGACATATGGCTATCAAATAAGCTCATTAAGTTTTAAGAGCATGTCCCTCAGACTCCATATGTCTCTGCTTCCAAAGGAACTGCACCTGAGGAAAAACACATGCCCTCGCATAAGTACACATTAAGCTTAAGATGATACCCAGGCAAGTAAGTGGTGAAGTGGACAGAATATGGAATCTAGAGTTAGGAAGCCCCAAGTTCAAATCCAGTCTCAGACACTAGCTGGGTGACCCTATATGTCACACAATTGCCAAATGCCTTAGTTTCTCCATATGTCAGATGGGGGAAATACTCATCTCAGGGTTGTAAGGATCAAATGAGTATTCACTTTGCACATCTTAAAGTTCTATAGAAATATTAGTTATTATGATCATGATTAAGTCAAATTGTGTATATTGTCTTGTGTTTCTATAGGAAATCTTTTTTTTTAATCCTTACTTTCTGTCTTAGAATCAATATTCTGTATTGATTAGGACTAGACAATGGGTGTTAAGTGACTTGCCCCAGGACACTCAGCTCAGAAGTATCTGAGGCCAAATTTGAACCCAGGACCTTCTATCTCTATGCCTCCTGACTCTCAATCCACTGAGCCAGCTAGCTACCCCCATGAACTCCTCTTAGTGATGAATTGACATGTGTTGTACATGTCCCCTCTTAAAGATATTTCTTTTTTTTCCTCAAAGGTATTATATTTTACCAACTACATGTAATAAGTTTTTAGAAGTTATAATGTCCAAATTACCTCCCTCCTTCCCTTCCTTCTCCCTTCCTAGAGATGGTAAGCAATTGATCTGGATTGTACATGTATGATCATATAAAACATATTTACATATTGATCATTGTTGTTGGAGAATACTAATATACAACCCAAACAAACTAAAGGAAAAAATGATATATTTTGATCTGCATCTTACTCCAAGAGTTCTTTCTCTGGAGGTGGATAGCATTCTTCGTCATAAATCCAGAATTATCCTGGATCATTGTTTTGCTGAGAGAAGCTAAATCTTTCGCAGTTGATCATCCCACAGTATTGCTGTTACTGCATACAATGTTCTCCTGGTTCTCCTTATTTTGCTGCAGCTCTTTCCAGCTTTTCCTGAAATCATCCTGCTTATTCTTTCTTATAGCCTAATAGTAGTTCATCACCAACATATGCAACAATTTGTTCAACCAATCCCCAATCGATGAACATCCCCTCAATTTCCTATTCTTTGCCACTACAAAGATAGCAGCTATAAATATTTTTGAACGAACAGGTCCTTTTCCATTAAAAAAAATTCTTTTTGGTATTACTAGATCTAAGGATATGCATTGGTTGATAGCTCTTTGGGTATAATTCCAAATTGCCTTACAGAACAGTTGAATCAGTTCAGAACTCCTCCAACAATGCATTAGTGCCCATTTTTGCCACATTTCCTCCAACACTGATCACTTTCCTTAAAAGTACATCTTAAAGATACTGGCTTGCTGGAATTTGGTCATTTAAGAGGAAGGAAGGAGAAGTGTGTTTGTGTGTATGTGTTTATATTTCTATAGATATAATATCCTAGGGATGGGAATAACCAAGCTGCCAGACTGGTGGGCATAGTGGTTTTAGTGTTGGGCTTGGAGTCAGGAAGATTCAAGTTCAAATGCTGTCTCAAACACTGACTAGCTGGTACACTTGGAGCAAGTCATTTTACCTCTATCTGCCCCAGTTTACTCATCTGAAAAAATGGATATAATAAGAGAGAATCAGATAAGGTAGCTGTGTAAATAATTTCACAAACCTTAAAGTGTTATGCAAATCCTGGAGGGTTTTTTATTTGTTTGTTTATTTTGCCTAGCTTTGAATCCTCTGCATTTAGATGGAAACTGGGGCTCTAAGAATGACAGATAACTTAGTGATAGACTGATTATGCATAAAATTGGACACCCTCTGCAGAGCTGGCCAAGAAATCCCCAGGAGGCTGGACTTATCCCATCACTGCTCCTTCCGCATCTTATCCCCCAATTTGCTAGCCCTTTGTGGCAGTCCCCAGCCTTTTTATTTTTGTTTAGGTTCTGGCCATCAGATGGACCCACAGGTAGCAGAGCAAAGCAACACATGAATGAGAAAGCTTTCAAGGGCACCTCACTCACACTAGATCAGGGAGCCCCTGGAGCCCCTGGTAAAACTTTGGATTGAGGTCATTGCTATTTTCACCAGCAAATAAAGCTGCAGTTCATGGAAGCCCCTCTTTCGCCCAGGACCAGGGATGCTCCCTGGTGCTGAGTCAGGCTGGCTGGACCACAAGGAGTTAAACTGCTCCGCCTATGCAAATTAGATTTAATTAATCCTTTTCATCAGTTGCAAATATACCTTCTGAACCCTATTAAAAACATGAATATGCAAATGTAGACCTTTTTTAATTCTCATTTTCAAGGACTTGGAGTTGGGGCTTGATTATTCGATTCCCCTTTAACAGCCTGTAAACCTGGTGCAAAATTTAATTTCCATTTTAAGTTGGGGGGGGGGAGTATAGAGGCTGTTGGTAATTAAGCTAATTATAGTGTTACACTAAAGAGGCTACAAACAGAGAGGACAAGATCATTCATTACATTTAACACAGACTCCAGGACCCGTGGCCAGGGCCCCTGAAAAAAGAGGGTGCTAAAGAAACAGGACATAGGCCAGCCTGGGCAGGAAGTCTGGCTCCCCCTGATGGACACTCTCAGAAATGCCGGAGGTTAGACCCACTAGGTTAGAGGCAGGAGAATTGGGGGCTTGACTTAATGGGCAGAAGTCAGGAAGACTCAACTTCGTGAGTTCGTCTGGCCTCAGACACTTGCTCACTGGGTGACCCTGGACAAGCCACTTGACTCTCTTTGCCTCAGTTTCCTCATCTGTACAATAGGCCAGAGAAGGAAAAGGCAAACCCCTTCAGTATTTTTGCCAAGAAAACTTCAAATGGATTCATGAAGAGTTGTATTTGACCAACTACATTAGAGTTATACTTTACTCTCCAAGCCTTTGTTTTCTCATCTGTATATTTACTTATATTTTATTTAATTTTATTATATATAATTTTAATTATAATTACATGTAATCATTATAAATATTATCTATTTTATTGTATGTATTTTTATTACCACATATTACCACATATATAAATGATGAATATTATTTATTATATTTTGTTTTTTATTTATTATATTTATTATTTCCATATATTCATATATATTTTTCTCATTTATTCTATTTATTTTTCTTGCCTATTTTCTGATTTATTTAATAATAAAGTACCCATTTTTCTCATTTATTTAATAATGAAGGATCCACCTTACAGTGTTATGAACATCTAGTGAGATAACATGTTCTGTAAGCCTTAAAACCCTAGAGAAATGCTAGTTTCAGAGCTGGAAGAGACCTACAAGGCCAGGTAGTCTAAGACTTCATTTGATGAAGAAATTGAAGACAAGGGAAACATTTTTAAATACTTTCTTAGTATTAATTCTGAGAAAGAGTAGTGACAAGATCCAGGCAATCAGAATTAAATGATTTGCCCAGAGTCACACAGCTAGGAAGTATCTGAGGCCAGATTTGAAATCAGGTTCTTTTGATTCCAGGCTTGATGCTCTATCCACTGCACCACCTACCTGCCCATAGGATAGCTACACTTCTATCTATCTATCTATCTATCTATCTATCTATCTATCTATCTATCTATCTATCTATCTATCTATCTATCTATCTATCATCTATCTATCTATCTATCATCTATCTATCTATCTATCTATCTATCTATCCATCCATTCATTTTTTCTATTTATATATTTGTTCATTTATTCATTCATTCATTCATTTATTTATTCATCTATATATTTTTGTTTTTTCCAGGTTATATTATATATAAATTTCTGATATTTTGTGATCTATGTTCTCTCCCTTCTATCTTTCCCCTCTCCCTAAGATAGCAGGCAATATTATATAGGTTGTAGGTGTGTTATCATACAATATATATTTCCATGTTCCTCATATTGTAAAAGAAGACACATTGCTCATATGAGAGAAAATGTCATGGAGAAAATAAAGTGAAGAATAGCATTCTTCAATCTACATTCTGACTCCATCAGTTCCTTCTATAACAGGGGAGAGCCTTTTTCGATAATAGCTGAGTCATTCACTGCTGATCATCATATATTATTGCTATTATTGTGTATAATATTCTCCTGGTTCTGCTCACTTCATTTTGCATCATTTTATGTCTTTCAAGGTTTTTTTTGGCAATCATCTTGTTTGTAATTTCTTATGGCATAATAGTATGCTGTTACAATCATATACCATTAACTGTTCAACCATTCCCCCATTGTTGGACACCCCCTCAGTTTCCAGTTCTTTGCCAACATGAAAAGAATTGCCATAAATATTCTTATATAGTAGGTCCTTTTCCCCTATATTCGATCTCTTTAGGAAATGGATTCAGTATTGACCCAGATTGCTGGGTCAAAAGTTATGGACAGTTTGGTGTTTCTTTGGACATCATTCCAAATTGCTCTCCAAAATGGATTGCAAAGCTCCATCAACAGTGTGTTAATTGCAATTTTCTCACATCCCTTCCAACATTTATTGTTTTGTTTTTGTCATATTAACCAGTCCATTAGGTATGGGGTGGTACCTCAGAGTTGCTTTAATTTGCATTTCTCTAATTAATAGTGATTTGGAGCATTTTTTTAATATGATTTGGGATAGTTTTGGTTTCTTTACCTGAGAATTGCTCTGGTCATACATATCCTCTGACAATTTGTCGATTGGGGAATGCTTATGAATTTGACTCCATTCTCTTTATGTCTTAGAAACAAAATCTTTGCAACAGATACTTGCTAAACACTTTCCCCTCCAGTTTGTTGTTTCCCTTTTAATGTTGGTTGGAAGTGAGGCTAACAGGAATCCTCACAAAGGTTCTCCTTCATTTGGCAGATCACATATCCAGTCAGCAGCCAAATCTTCCTTCCTTCCTTCCTTCCTTCCTTCCTTCCTTTCTTCCTTCCTTCTTTCCTTCCTTCTTTCCTTCCTTCCTTCTTTCCTTCCTTCCTTCCTTCCTTCCTTCCTTCCTTCCTTCCTTCCTTCCTTCCTTCCTTCCTTCCTTCCTTCCTTCTTCCTTTCTTCCTTTCTTCCTTCCTTCTTCTTTCTTTCTTTCTTTCTTTCTTTCTTTCTTTCTTTCTTTCTTTCTTTCTTTCTTTCTTTCTTTCTTTCTTTCTTTTCTTTCTTTCTTTCTTTCTTTCTTTCTTTCTTTCTTTCTTTCTTTCTTTCTTTCTTTCCTTCTTTCTTTCTTTCTTTCTTTCTTTCTTTCTTTCTTTCTTTCTTTCTTTCTTTCTTTCTTTCTTTCTTCTTTCTTTCTTTCCTTCCTTCCTTCCTTCTTTCTTTCTTTCTTTCTTTCTTTCTTTCTTTCTTTCTTTCTTTCTTTCTTTCTTTCTTTCTTTCTTTCTTTCTTTCTTTCTTTCTTTCTTTCTTTCTTCTTTCTTTCTTTCTTTCTTTCTTTCTTTCTTTCTTTCTTTCTTTCTTTCTTTCTTTCTTTCTTTCTTTCTTTTTCTTTCTTTCTTTCTCTTTCCAAAACATATCCTTTATTAACTCTCTTGTTTGCTTGTAGAGTAGCTTAGTATAGATTATTATCCTCTTATTTTAAGGAGACAACACACATCCTTTTTTAATAGATTCCATGAATATCATGGAAGAGGCATATGAGCCTTCAAGATTCAAAATTCACCACAAAATCTCTTGTATCCAACCCCATTCTCTCTATTTACCCAGCCATCACCTTTTACCTAGATTATGACAAAGGACCCCCTAACTTAACTTGCTACCTTTAAGTTTCTCCCCATTCTAGTCCATCCTCACACAGCTGCCAAAAAAGATTTTCCTTAAGTACAACTCTGATTATGTTACTCTCCTACTCAACAACTTCCAGTGGCTCCCTATTGCCTCTAATAAAATATAAATCCCTCTTTCCAGCTTTTTAAAACCCATTTTTCATTATAAAGATATTTTATTTTACCAATTACACGTAATAACAAATTTCCACATAAGTTTTCTAAAGTTATATGATCCACATTGATTCCCTCCTTCCCTTTCCTCCCTGCTTCCAGAGCTGGCAACCTTTTCAGCTTGTAAAGTCTTTTTCAACCTAGCCCCAACCTAACTTTCTAGGCCTCACTGTATATTACTTTATGAAGTCCAGTAAAATGGTCATCTCTCATGCCTCACACACCATCCTTTAAGTTCCATTTCTATACTTTCCTTCTGAATATCCCTCATGTTTGATATGTACTCTCTTCTCAAAGAATTCCCTTTTCCCTTTAAAATGTAGTACAATCATTATCTTCTGCACAAAGTCTTTCAATTTACCATGGGAAAGCCCTGGAACTAAGAAGGGTTGAGGAAGGCTTCCTGTAGAAAGTGGGACTTTAGTTGGGACTTAAAGGAATCCAGGGAGGTCAATAGAGAGGAAGAGGGAAAGGTTCCAGACATGAGGCACAACCAGAGAGAGTTCCCAGAACAGAATGGAGTGTCTTATCCATGGAATGGCCAGGAGGCCAGCATCAATGACTGGAAGAGAGAAAAGGTAGGGAAGTGCTAGCTCACGAAGGGCTTTGAATGTCATTTTGTGTTTGTTTCCAGAAGCAATAGGAAGCCATTGGAGTTTATTGAGGAAGGGTAAGACATGATAGGACCTACAGTTTAGGAAAATCACTTTAATGGTTGAATGGAGGATGCATTGAATGGGGAGAGACTCAAAGCAGGCTGACCTAACAATAGCCTTCGGTGAATTGATGCAGAGGGAAATGAATAGATCCAGGAGAATAATTTATATGATAATTTATACAATCTTGCAAAGAAAAACAATTGTAAGAGACTGAAGGAATGAGATCAATGAAATGACCAGCCACATTTTGAGAGGATGGATGCTGCTGCATGCTTACATACTCCCTGTCAGAGAGAAGTGATGGTCTCACGTTATTTTTTTCTTGTTTCTTGTTTATTTTTTCATGGTAAGGAGAGGGGGAAAGGGTAGGCAAATGCACAATGTATAAAACACTGAGCCTGGAGTCAGGAAGACTCTTCTTCTGAGATCAAATCCAGCTTCAGGCACTTACTAGCTCTGAGACTCTGGGCAAGTCACTTAACTCTGTTTGCCTCAATTTCCTAATCTGCAAAATGAGCTGGAGAAGTAAAAGGTAAATCTAGTATCTTTGCCAATGTAAGAGTTAAAATGGGTTAGATGACTTCCGGTCAAGATGGCGGCTTAGAGGCAGCCTCTGAAAACCCTTCCTTACTGATCACAAACTGAATGCTCCTAGGGAACTGAAATTCAAACTGAACAACAGGATAGAGCTGGGGAACCCTCCTCCTGGACTCGGATTAAAAGGTACACCTCCCCAAAAGCCGGAATCCTAGATCACTCGGGTCTAAGAGGAAGGCAGAAGGAAGGTCCCAGGACCCCTCCCCCAACCCAGAGCGCTGAGCCGTGGAAGCAGCGGGAACCTCAGAGCCAGCAAAAGGGCCTCAGGGCCGGCTGTTCTGAGGGTGCACCTTGAAAGCAACCTGAGCCAGTCTCGGGAGTGTCCAACACAGATGGCAGGGAAACAGAGAGAGACGGGGTGGGGGATGGGGCTCCATCTGAGTCTCACTGTAGGTTTTTGCTTCGGGGAACATCCAGTCCAACCCAGCTGAACCTAATCCCATCAGGAGCCCTCAGAGCTCAGGGAGGCCATGATCCCTCCCCCCTAAGAGTGCAGGGTCTTCTGAAAGGACAGAAACCTCAGGACTGGCAAAGGCACTGAGGTACCTTGTGGACAGTGCTGTGCCAGGCTCAGAGCATGGAAGTAAGGCAGCGGAGAAGCAACTGGAGGGAACTGAGAGCAGTAACACCCAAAACACCAGCAAGCAGGGAGGGCAGACCGTGGACTTCCCTGGGAAGACAGAGCAGCTAGGGAGAATGGACAATTTGCCTGGGGCTAAAGCTTGGGACCATCAGACAGATACACGAAGAGCCAGTCCTCCTCACTAAGAAAGAGATGGCAAACAGTACAGAAGTGCAAAAGCCTCCAAACACCAAGAAAAGGAAGAAAAAGGGGGTGACTTTGGACACATTTTATGGAGCAAAAATACAAAATACAGAGGAGATAGAAGAGGAAGCACAAACAAATGTTCCAAAACCTTCCAAAGGAAATGGAAATTCCTCCACAAACTCTTGAAGAATTTAAATCGAAAATTATCAAAAGATGGAAGCCTTCTGGCAGCAAAAATGGGAAACAATACAAAAGGAACTCAGCAATATGAGAGACCAAAATATGTAAATGCAGAAACAGCTCGAAGCCTCAAAAAACAGGACAGTCAAAACTGAAAAGGAAAACCAGTCTTTCAAGGTGTAAACCTTGAAATTTCTCAGACGTGTGAATGTTAAAAATTTCCCCATTGGACTGGGAACATTCCCCATTTTGATGAGAAAACTCCTTGCTATGGGAGGACCTCTACTCCACCTGTACTTAAGACTGCTTTAGGGGAGAAAAATCCTTGCTATGGGAGGACCTCTACTCCACCCATACTTAAGACTGCTTTAGGGGAGAAAACTCCTTGCTAAATAATGAAAGTACTTGTACCCATGCTTATAATAAGGCAAGGAGTTCTTTGAGCCATGCCTGTTTTTTAGAATTGATACAATGAGATGCTAGGTACCTAAAAGAGTCAGGCAAGTTTTCTCTTAATGAGATTAGTTGACTCAACTGTGTTTTCACTGGTTCAGACTTACTGAAGAGATTTGTCGACTTAGCAAGAATTCAGATGGGCAGTCCTTTGGAAAACGTCTACAGTGATTGGTAGATGTAAGGACTTAAGGGAGGTGACATAGGAGAAAAAACCTCTTATATAAGAAGCAGAATCTCTGAGGAAAGGAAATCCTTTTGGAGGATCTCTGATGAGGATCGCTTGGGAAGAATCTCTTGAGAGAGACTCTGGAGAAGGGAAGCTCTTGGAGGACAATCTCTAAGGAGATCTCACTGGAGCTCCTCTGAGGGGACTCTGTCCCTCTGGAGGCTCTGGAGAGAGGCCCTTTGGAACAGTCTCTGGATGGAAGGCTCTTTAAGGAGGAAGCTGGCTGGAACTCTGTCTGGTGAAGTCAGCTGAGATGGAGCTGGCCTGGTGTCACTAAAATCCTTGCTTAGACAGACCTTGTGGTGAGTGTTAAAAGACTGACTGACTGATCTCTCTCTTTCTTAAGACTCAGGTCTAGGCCATGTTGGCTTAAGGCCCTTCATGCTTATTTCCTTTTTCTCTCTTTCTCTCTTTCTTTAATTCCACATTTGTATTAATTAAAAATCTCTATAAACCCAGTTGACTTGGGTAATTGAATAATTGGGAATATTTCCCTGGCGACCACCTTATATTTGATTTAAAAACCTAGGACACTGTAGTGAAACATATTTCTGCAGTCAAATTTACTCACCCTCTCTTATATCTATCACAATTTATATCTTCCACTATTTTAATCACTACAGTTTAAGACCTCAACCATTTTAAATCTAACAAAGGTTATAATCAGGCAACTGGAAGACAACAATCTTGCAAACGAGCAAGAATTAATAAAGCAAAGTCAAAAGACTAAAGAATTAGAAGACAACATAAAATATCTCACTGACAAGGTGACAGACCTGGGAAACAGAGGAAGAAGAGACAACTTGAGAATCATTGGTCTGCCTGAAAAACCAGAGATAAACAGTAATATTGATATCATAATACAGGATATCATCAAGAAAACTGCCCAGAGATTCTAGAAAAAGGGGACAAAATATGCATTGAAAGAGTTCACAGAACACCTTCTACACTAAATCCCCAAAAGACAACTCCCAGGAATGTAATCGGCAAATTCCAAAGCATCCAAGCAAAAGAAAAAAATCTTACAAGAAGCCAGAAAAAGACAATTTAAATATAAAGGAACACCAATCAGGGTCACATAGGACCTAGCAATTTCCACTCTGAATGACCATAAGGTATGGAACATGATATTCAGAAAAGCAAGAGAGCTGGGTCTTCAACCAAGAATCAGCTATCCATCAAAACTGATTATATACTTCCAGGGGAAAGTATGGACATTCAACAAAATACAAGATTTCCAAAGGTTTGTAAAGAAAAGACCAGAGCTCTGTGGAAAGTTTGATATCCAAACACAAAGAGCAAGAGAACATGAAAAGGTTAATATGAAGAAAAGGGAAAAGGAGAAAAATGTTATCTTTTTTCTTTTATTCAAACTCTCTTCTATAAGGACTACATTTATATCAATTTATATATATTAATATGTGGGGAAAATGTAATGTGTAACCCTCAAAAAATTGTATGCATAATTAGAGTAGTAAGAAGAATCACACATAGGGAAAGATTGGGGCATCAAGATGATATGGAGAAAGGTGGGGGAAGAAAGAAAAAGGGAGGGAGGTATCGGTGATGGTACTAAGATATACTTCAAGAAATAGAAAAAAAACTAAATTGAATAATCTTTGTCACACAAAGATACACATGGGAAGGGGAGGGGAAGAATTCTATAAGAAGGAGAGGAAGAGAGTTTTTACTTAAACCTTACTCTCAGTGAAATCAACTCTGAGAGGGAAGAGCATCCAGATCCATTGGGATCTTGAATTTTATCTTATCCAACGGGGTTATGGAGAAGAGAAAACCAAGGTGGGTAAGAGGGGAAGGAACACAAAAAGGGAGGGAAGGAGAGGGGGGAAGGGGAGGGAACAAAAAGGGAGGGGCTAGAAAGAGAAACATATCAAGGGAGGGGACTAGGGGGATTGATTTAAAGTAAATCAATGGCTTAAAAGGTTATAGCTAAAGAAGAAAGGTCAGAATTAGGGGAGGATATCAAAATGCCAGGGATTCCACAAGTGACAATCATAACTTTGAACGTGAATGGGATGAACTCGCCCATAAAATGTAGACGAATAGCAGAATGGATTAGAATCCAAAACCCTACCATATGTTGTCTTCAAGAAACACACATGAGGCTGGTAGACACTCACAAGGTCAGAATTAAAAGATGGAGTTCAAGACCTTCTGGGCCTCAACTGATAGAAAGAAGGCAGGAGTTGCAATCATGATATCTGACAAAGCCAAAGCAAAAATAGACCTGATTAATAGGGATAGGGAAGGTAAATATATTTTGTTAAAAGGGACTTTAGATAATGAGGAAATATCACTAATCAACATGTATACACCAAATAGTATAGCACCCAAATTTCTAATGGAGAAACTAGGAGAATTGAAGGAGGAAATAGACAGTAAAACCATATTAGTGGGAGATTTGAACCAACCACTATCAAATTTAGATAAATCAAATAAAAAATAAATAAGAAAGAGGTAAAAGAAGTGAATGAGATCTTATAAAAATTAGAGTTAATAGACATATGGTGAAAAATAAATAGGGACAAAAAGGAATACACCTCCTTCTCAGCACCACATGGAACATTCACAAAAATTGACCATACACTAGGTCACAGAAACATGGCATACAAATGTAGAAAAGCAGAAATAATAAATGCAGCCTTTTCAGATCATAAGGCAATAAAAATAATGATCAGTAAGGGTACATGGAGAACCAAATCAAAAATTAATTGGAAATTAAATAATGATACTCCAAAATAGTTTAGTTAGAGAAGAAATCATAGAAACAATTAATAATTTCATTGAGGAAAATGACAATGGTGAGACATCCTTTCTTTTTTTTTTAAACATTATTTTATTTGGTCATTTTCATACATTATTCATTGGAAACAGATCATTTTCTTTTCCTCCCCCCCCCCCTCCAAGAAGTGATGCAGAGTGAAAGAAGTAGAACCAGGAGAACATTGTACACAGATACTGATACACTGTGGTATGAGCAAATGTAATGGACTTCTCTACTAGCAGCAATGCAACGATCCAAAACAATTCTGAGGGACTTATGAGAAAGAACGCTATCCACATCCAGAGAAAGAACTGTGGGATTAGAGACACTGAAGAAAAACAACTGTTTGATCATGTGGTTCAATGGGGATATGATTGGGGATGTAGACTCTAAATAATCACCCTAGTACAAATATTAATAACATGGAGATAGATCTTGATCAATGACACATATAAAACCCAGTGGAATTGCTCGTTGGCTAGGAGAGGGGTGTAGGAGGAGGGTAAAGAAAGAGCATGATTCATGTAAGCATGGGAAAATAGTCTAAATTAATTAAATAAATACATAAACTTAAACTTTATATATGTATATATGTGTATGAATATATATATTTTCCATTTGAATAAATTTATTTAGTCAATTTAGAACATTATTCCTTGGTTACAATAATCACATTATTTCCCTCCCTCCCCTCCACCCATTCCCCAGCCAATGCACAATTTCATTGGGTATTACTTGTGTCCATGATCAGAACCTATTTCCATGTTGTTTGTACTAGGATGTTCATTTAGAGTCTACATCCCCAACCATATCCCTTCAACCCATGTATTCAAGCAGTTTTTCTTTGGTGTTTTTACTCCCACAGTGTTTCCTCTGAATGTGGATAGTGGTTTTTCTTATAGGTTCCTCCAAGTTGTTCGAGGTCATTGCATTGCCTCTGTGTATATAGCTACACTCTGTGATGGCAAAAAATTGGAAAATGAGGGAATGCCCTTCAACTGGAGAATGGATGAACAAATTGTGGTTATCTGTTGGTGATGGAATACTATTGTGCTGAAAGGAAACTGGAGGAGTTCCATGTGAACTGAACGACCTCCAGGAATTGATGCAGAGTGAAAGGAGCAGAACCAAGAGAACATTGTACATAGAGACTGATACAGTATTGAAATAGCCCCAAATAGACCAAAAGATGGAAAATTAAAGAGATAGCTCTTTGACCACATTTTTAGGGGACAGACCTGGCTTCCCTTCCAGACAGGAGGTCAAATTTTTTATGTAGATAACAATCTGGCAAGAGACAAGGAGGAATTTCCAGAACATCAAAGGGTCAGTGAACTGATATTTGACTTAGTACAGATAAACACTCCTTAGATCACAACCCCAGGATGGACTCCTTTTCTCCTACCTAAAATTCCTGCATTAAGGTCTGTTTATTGTCAGATAAGAACCTGTATGTGTAACTTGTATCTGGGAAACCTATATAACCTGTTTCCTAATGCCGAACCCATGCAGTTTTCCACTAGGGAATTCTGTCCCAGCTGGTAGATTCTTTATTTCTCTCTTTTATTAATAAATTACAGTTCCAATAATCAATATTCTAGGTGTTTGAACTCATTTGTGAAGTGTCCCACTTCAGTTGGAGCCCCGCAGTGAGATCTCGAGCCCAGGAACCGGGAGGTAAGGACTTCAGAGAGGGCTGCTGTAAGAGTGTGTGTATTGTATGCTTGCGTGGGGACAAGTCTCTGGGTCTGCGGCTTATGGCTGAACGTCTGGGGTTGTAACCCAAATTATACTTGGGCAACTTTTGCTACGCCAGGGCCTGTGAAGGAGACTTGAACCCTTATCCCTTTTGGAGGTGTTTCTGAGTGCAGACTTGGAGAGTATGCATTTCCCAAATCCCACAAGGGATTGGGTCAGAAATCCGAGGAAGTGAATGGTGTCCTCTCCGGAGCCCGCCCCTGGTTCTGGTATTTGAGATTTTGACCAAAATTAGGCTGATTTTGGAACCATCTGTCCTGTTCTGTTCTATTCTGTTCTGCTCTGGTAAGTTAGCTCTGTTTCTCTAGAATTCTGTTTTGTTTTGCCCCATGGCCTGTTTTACTCTAGGAGTCTGCCTGCTTAAAGGCTTCAAGTTCTGTTTGGACCCCTAGCTACTCTAGGAGTCTGCCTGCTTGAAGGTTTGGTCCTGAAGTTCTGTTTGGGCCCTAGAGTCCTGTTGGCCATGGAGTGCTGTTCTATTCTGTAAATCCGGATTTAGCAGAGACTGTTGGGTTGCTGGACTCAGCTTAGTCCCACGGTCAGGTCACTAAAGAGACGTCTTTCAGTGACTTCAGGGAACCTTTGGGTTCAAAAAAATGAATGTGTGAGAGAGTGTGGCCTATAAGTCTCTGTTGAGTCTTTGTTGCTTTTGTGTGGCTAAATGAAACAAAGAAAGAGGCAAAAAGAGTTTAAGATGCAGAGGGGAATCTCTTTTGTAGTGGCTGTTCCCCATTCCCTCCAACTGCATCCCAACGAGGCAGACTATGGGGGAAGGGTTGGGCTGTGTCCCACAGCAAGCTCCTAAGCAGGAGAGAAAGTCTGAATAGGAGGGGATTTACAAGTCCCTTCCCTGAGAAAATCAGCCAGCCTCAGGGAACAGACCACCTGTAACCCAATTTCGAGTGGATAGTTTTGTCTAGATACTACAAGAGCATTTTGTTAGAAATCACAGTCAAAAAGAGAGTCAGTTCAGAGAGAGCTAGGGAACAAGAACGTCAGCTCAGCCAATCAGATAGCTTACTTAGCTCATCACAGCTTCCCGGAGTATGCTGAAACTGTTTCAATGAATTTTCTCCCTGCAAATATTTTTTTCTTAAGAATGGATCCTATGAACACCTATTTTTTCCTCTCAAAGCATGCTTGTCACAGCATTGTATGTTACTGTTTATCTTTGTCTTTGTCACAGTCTCGTCTCTATGTAAAAAGGGGGGAGTTGCAAGCTTGAACTTTCCACTGTCAAAAATCCTCAGCAGAGGACAAAAGCAAATACCTGTTCAATGATTTTTCCCTCTTTCTTCCTTTGGATGGGCCCACAAAAGAGCGAAAGAGAGAAAATTCTGAGCAGAAAAGGAAGATTTTTTTTACTCCACAGTTAGCAATTTTCATTTAAAATTAATTCTCAACTTGGGAGGATTGCTAATGATTTTGATATGGTACAAATATAATGTATTGTGGTTACTGTTTGTCTAACTCCACAAACAGTATGTGAAATGTGAAATGTTAGCCAGATCTTATTGAGAAAAAAAATAAAGAAAAAAGAAAAGAAAAACTCATGGTTAGAGGTTTGTTTTGTTAACCCTTGTAATGCATAATGGTTTCAGTGAATTTGAGAATTGTCTAAGTGTGATTGATAGAGGAATGTTTATTCTGTATGGGCAGAAATTGTACTGGCTACTTTATAGATGGAAAAGTCATTCAGAAAAAGTCGTGATGTTGATGAGAACTTATTCTAGAATTTAAAATTGGGAATCTTTCAAATCAGATTTATTTTAATGTATGTGCTGTCAGAACTAGCAGCAAGAAATCATATGACACACAAGAAGCTTTTAAAGTGGTTAATCTGTGCATGGGATTTAATGATATAAGTGCTAAGAATTTAGCAAAATTCCTCCAAAAGAGGAAATTTTTAAATGATGATGTCTTTGATCAAGGTTATAGGAATTGTTTTTAAATGTGCAAAATGCATAGGAAGGAATTTGTAATCTAGAGATGAACATGTATGTATTCGGATACCAAATGCTGGAAATTAGTAATGCTGAGTGAATGCAAACTATGTATGCATTTGTATTATGAAGAGAATTAAGTTTTCCACCGAAATAGGTTAAGGGTATATGATATACAAACTGTCTGTCCTTAACAAGACAAATGTAACCAGCCCTGAAATCAAGAGGGCTTGTCATGGGGATTAAATACAGAGTAGCTTCAGATCTATTAAAGGTCAGGCTGGAATGCCAGGTAACATGAAGCTAACTAGGGAAAAGTGGTTAAGTACATGTGAAGGGAAATAACTTTATGTCTTATCACCTATCTATAGAAGTTAATAACTGAATTTTGGGGTGTCTGGATTCATTTTATGAAGTGCTCCACTTCAATAAGAGTAATGAATAGAGATACTAATGATACTATGAATTCTAGTGTGAAATAGACACAACAAATTATAAATTGGAATAATGTTGATGGACTTAAATTAGGAATGTAGCAAATGTTTTGAGCTAGAAAGAGACGAAACTGGAGGTTCTGTTCTACTTTAGACAGGTTTGAGAGAAGTACAGGTAAATGCTTTGCACCTCAGTTTGGTTACACACTGAAAGATTAATCAGAGTTATTTGGAAGTGTGGAGTTCAAAATGAAATCCACTGAGAGTAAATTAGGATGAAGGGGGTTTGAGACATTCAAACTTTTACATTATAGTAAGCTCACTGGTTGAAGAAGGATGGGACAAGGTTGCTAAGTAATAAAATCTAAATCCAGCCAAGCAGCCTTAGGATAAATTGCTAAGAAGCTATTAACCCTTCCTTGCACACAGGAAGGAGAAAGAAGTGCTTATAATTGTTCCACACTGATACTTAGGGACTGAAATAGGGATATAAAAAGAAGTTGACAATCACTGAGTGATAGAACTTAAAGATGAGTATATTTTAATTGTATATTTTGGAGGTTTTAAGGTGCTCAAGCAAACAAATATTGCCAGCCCTATCTTACCAAAAAGGTTGTCTGAAGCTGTGGAATCTTAATGCAAACATTTCATGTCCAGAGTGATAAAATGAGTTGAGTGATATGTAATTTATAAGTTGCCTCTCACGAGTTTTGGGGATTTGTTGGTTGATATTTTTATTACATTTTGATCTGTATAAGGATATATGTTGCAAACAGTAGCCAAAGAGTGGGTAGGATGTTAAAAATGGAATATATGTGAAAAATGCTTGCTCAGAATTTTATGATTGTTATGTGAGTTGCTGCTAAAATATGTGTTTAAGTATTGTTTAGATGTGAACAAAAGCTCATTGTAAACCTGTGCCATAAATTTTGTTCAATACTCAGTGGTTACCTCAGTTTACCAATTTGTACTATGAACTGAAATTTATAATGGATGAACACTATGCTAAAGATTCAATGATGTAATCCTTTAAATCAGAATTCCTTTGGGTTACCAATTAGCAATTGAAGTGATATCATCAGTATGTTTGTTTGACTTAAGTTAGTTCAGAGAAGGTGGGATGGTGTGTTGGATTTGAATTTGGAAGAAAGGGACTTTGATCTAAAGTCCATAAAGCTTTAGTATGTGGGTTTGTAAAGGAAGAATGGAAGTTGTGTTCTGTTTTTTAAGCAGAGGGGTTTTGAAGGAAGAAAGAGAGAGCGCGAGAGAGAGAGGGAGAGAGAAGGTGAAAGAGAACAGATAAATGTTCTGCTCTCATAATTGGATCTTTAACTTAGGGATAATATATAAAATTAATGTATGTGTTGTGGGAAAATCACATATGATTCTTTAATTTCTCTGGACAGTTACCCTGAAGTGATTCCTGTATGGCCTTGTCTTAGTCTTTCAGATGGCCTAGGTCCAGGAGATGATACAGCCCTGATTTATATTACTATGGAGCTACTTAATTCAACACTCATGTCTTTTATTTCAGATTTTGTGACTAAAGGGTGATATGTAAATTATTGCCAAAATATGTAAGAATAACTGCTATAATGTAGACTCATGGGCTTTAAGGAATCCTTTGAGAGGGTAAATGATCAGAAAAGGCTTGTTTGAGGGTATGGAAATTTGTTTCTGGACTGCTGATAAACAGAATTTCTCTCAGCTGAAATAGGTGAGACTTGTCTTTTAAGGAAGAAGGTTTCTGGTATTTAATGGTGACAAAGCACACCAAGGACAGAGAAAGTCCTGGGATGGTTACAGAGGCATGTTCTGGTCTCACCTGGAAATGAACCTTTTCTGACCATCCAGGCTATTAATTACAATGATGGCATGAGCCAGTGATAGCTTTGACCTGCATGTGAAGCCACTCACTGTGTCCTTTGTGGCATTAGGAGATATTTTCCCTTTTGGGCCTTCTTCCTTTGTGATAATTCCCATAATCAGCACATAATGCAAATTGTGATATCAAAGTTTCCATTTCCTCATAATTGGGAATTCTCAAATACTTTGAGAAGTAGGTGAAGTTTATTTATAGATGGCTTGTATTTGTAGCCTTAATTTACCACAGTTGAAGTTTGGATCTTGAGTTTGGAAATATAGCTCAAAGCTTTCTTGAATTTTCCCCAGAATCTGGGGTAAAGGAATACATCTGTAAGATATTGTTACTCAAGTGTTTATATATGTTTATAATTAATGTGTACTTTGCAAAGGGATATTCTTTAACAGAGACATCACATACCAGCTCTGCAAACAACTCAGGAATCCAATTTCCTAAAGGGATCTATTCCCCTCAGAAGATGATTTCTGAAGATGAAGTCTGTTTGCTAAGATACCCAAATGCAAATGTGTAATGCCAATTACTGTTGTACTAATGTTCTGTTTCTGTCTGGTGTTCTGGTGTTTGCCCCAGTCCTGGTTTCTGCACGTCTGTCTTAGGAGCTGGCTCTCCCCCAAGTGACCTGTCTGCCCATTGGGGGAAGCGGTGGCTGGACACCCTTTGGATCTTCAAGTAGGTCTCCACCAACCTGGGACCCAGGCATTCACTGAGGACACATCCCTAGAGACCCTGTGTCTGCGGCCTTCCCCTCCCTGTTCAAGTTTTGGCTACTCCCCTGTGAGGCAAGCATTCCAGCCTGCAGCCCTGGATATTGCCTATAGCCAATCCCTCTCTCCTGACAATAGGCAGGGACAGCTCTACACCCATTCTCAGCTCTGAAGAAGCTACAGAATACTTGGACCTTCGCCCTTTTCCCCTTAGATATTTGGAGAGGGGAGGGGATAGGACAGCAGGGGGCATTGAACCAGGTGGGGCCCGAGATTCTGGCCCTCCTGGAGTCTGTGTGGTTCCCCTTTGGATGGATGGCCCTGCCACATGGCAGGACTCACTTACCAGAAGCAGTGGGGAGACAGCTAGCAAAGAGAATACATGACACCACACATATGGGAGGCACAAAACAGTGATATGCTGGACAAAGATTTTGTCTTTCATAATATGCACCGAATCTGCAAAGACATCACTTAGAGATGTGAAACATGTGTGCGGGTTAATCAAAAGGGGGGACCAAAGGAACCAGAGGCACCAGGTTAAGAGGGCTGGAGCCAGGAGAACAGCGGGAGATAGACTTTACAATAATCAAGCCAGGGACATATGGGTACAGGTGTCTTTTAATCCTGGTAGACACTTTTTCAGGTTGGGTAGAAGCATATCCAACAAAACATGAAACTGCCTCAGTGGTAGTTAAGAAATTAATGTCAGAGAGCATTCCTAGGTTTGGACTCCCACTGGGAATAGGGTCAGATAATGGGCCTGCTTTGGTAGCTAGGGTGCCTCAGCAATTGGAAGGATACCTTGACAAAATTGGTCCTAGAGTCTGTTGAGAACTGGGTAAGCCTCCTCCCCTTTGCCCTCCTGAGGGCCCGGTGCACCCCATATGTACCCCATTTGAAATTTTGTTCGGTAGACCACCTCCCCTCCTTCCTAAATTGGGACTAGAAAATTTGACTGAATGTGATAACCAATATCTGTTCTCTTCCCTGAAGGCTTTGGATAAGCTCAGGAAAACTATCACTCAAACTGTCCGGGCCACCCATCCCTCACCCCCCCCCCCCCCCCGCCCCACGAATGTGATCTGCCCTCTTTTACTGGTGAACCAGGAGATCTTGTGTGGGTTCGGAAGATTCCTGCAGGGGCTCTCAAACCACAGTGGACTAGACCTTATGTGATAATATTGACCATCCCTAGAGCTGTAAAGGTTGCAGGAAAGAAACGCTGGATCCACGTGTCTCAACTGAGAACGATCCCTTCTCACTATGCTCACAGCTGTCTTTTTAGACCTTAGTGAATTAGAAATGTTTGTTAATTTCCTGGAAAAATGACTATCCTCTCTGGCAGAAATGGTTCTCCAAAATAGACAGGGACTAGATCTCCTTTTCTTTAAGCAGGGAGGGCTCTGCATGGCATTGGAAGAATCCTGGCCTTGCTCAGCGGAAGGATCCAAGAGAGGATCCGGGCTAATGTTCAATCCAGCAACTGATACTCCAATCTTTTCTCTTGGTCTCCGTGGCTAACTACTTTGATCACTGCTGTGGCAGGACCACTCATATTAGTAATAGTCTGCCTGATCAACCATTTTATGACCTATATCCATCAGCATCTTCAGGCTATTAAGCTTTTGAACTTAAGATCACATTATTCTCCTCTGTCTGATGAGTCAAGGGTTTGACTCCCCCCCACTATAGAAAAAGGAGGGAATGAAGTAGCCCCAAATAGACCAAAAGGTGGAAAATTAAAGAGATAACCCTTTGACCACATTTTTAGGGGACAGACCTGGTTTCCCTTCCAAACAGGAGGTCAAACTTTTTATGTAGATAACAATCTGGCAGGAGACAAGGAGGAATTTCCAGAACATCAAAGGGTCAGTGAACTGATATTTGACTTAGTACAGATAAACACTCCTTAGATCACAACCCCAGGATGGACTCCTTTTCTCCTACCTAAAATTCCTGCATTATGGTCTGTTTATTGTCAGATAAGAACCTGTATGTGTAACTTGTATCTGGGAAACCTATATAACCTGTTTCCTAATGCCGAATCTGTGCAGTTTTCCACTAGGGAATTCTGTCCCAACTGGTAGATTCTTTATTTCTCTCTTTTATTAATAAATTACAGTTCCAATAATCAATATTCTAGGTGTTTGAACTCATTTGTGAAGTGTCCCACTTCAGTATGGCACAATCAAATATAAGAGACTTCTCTACTAGCAGCAATGCAATGATCCAGGACAATTCTGAGGGACTTTTGAGAAGGGATGCTATCTACATTCAGAGGAAGAACTGTGGGAGTAGAAACACAAAAGAAAAACATTTTCTTGATTACATGGGTCGATGAGGATATGTTTGGGGATGTCACCCTAATGAAAATATTAATAATATGGAAATAGGTCTTGATCAATGACACATGTAAAACCCAATGGAATTGCTTGTTGGCTATGGGAGGGGTTGGAAATGGGCAGGTAAAGAACATAAATCATATAACCATAGAAAATATTCTAAATTAATTAATTAAATAAATAAACTTTTAAATAAAAGGTTGTTGTGGTCGCTGTTTATAAAAATTAACTCTTAAGTCATGAGGCTATTAGTAGCTTTAGGAGCATTATTACAGCAAGGTAGAGATAGTAAAGAGAGGGCATTGTAGGAAGAAGGTAGAAAATATTGCTTAGCTAAATATCCTAAATCCGGATTTGAGTGCCTCCAGACCTCTAATGTGAATCTGAATGTGAATCTCACCAGCCTATGAGAGTATCTCCAGCCAACGGTTTTTGCCAACCAAAGGGCAGACGCCAAAGAGGCTGAGCCACCAAAGGTAGTCTCTAACACCAAGGAGGCAAGAGTCTCACTAGAGTAAACAACCCTCTTCAGCCCAAGTCACCAACTCAGCAAACCAAATCTGAAAGTCCACTGGAATCCAAAGTCCAAGTCAGGAAGACAAAATCAGAAGTCGTATCCAAAATGAGAATCCAAAATGGGAATCTGAAATCAGAGGGCCTGACTTCCTTTTAGGTCTCACCTTATAAGCACTTTTCTCCATGCAACAACATCTCAGGAACTAATCCTAGTTCCTTAATTCGTCTAGCAATGTTTGGGGGGGGGGGGCTTCTAGGATCCACTTCCAATCTTTGAGGGTGTGAACTTCCTTTTCTAGTAAAAGGTTCAAGTGCCTGCCTGACTAGGTGTGAAAGGGGCACTCCAAGTTCTTGATTGATGAAGTTAAAATTTTAAAAAGGGAGTTTAAAAATTCCCTTTCACACCAAAAAAAACCCAAATGGGGTCAGGAAGGGTCAGACATGACTGATATGACAGAATTTCAACAATAATGAGGAGGAAAGAGGAATAAAAAGTAAACACTTGACATTTGAAAAAAAAATTTCATTACAAAAGGAATGTTCAGAAAATATTAGCCTGGGGATCTATGTGCTAAGCTTAAGAGCCAACTTTAGGGAGTATCCACCAGGATAGGGGGAAATAGTAGACTAGCAGCATCCCTGAATGCTAAGAAGGAAGGATTTTGTAGGTCTTAGCTGGCTCTGCCCTAGGCTCACCCAAAGTGGGATGGGCACATATACCACCACCCCAAAGCAAAAAAGGAGCTTGGAGATATACTGGGTGTAAGATCACAGGATTCAGAGATTAGAGGGGCCTTAGAGATCACTGAATTCAATCCCTTCCTTTCATAAATGAGGAAATGGGCCCAGAGAGGGAAGGGGAAAAGTAATACACCTAACATTTTTATAGAACTTTAAAGTATGCTATTGTGGGGGTCTCTGGAATGTAACTCCCAAGATAGGTGAGGGATCACTGTACTATATTAGATATTATGTATATTATTATATATTATATAACATCCAATAACATGATATAGCATTAATTACATATCATCATACTATATTTATATTATGATGATATATCCTGTAACAGTCCACCCCTAGCTATGGGCAAGGGAAACAGTATGTACAGAGTGGCTTAGAAGAGAGCATGCTCAGTCTTGAGCATGGCTAGGAAAGCCTCTGACCCTTGACCCCAGCTTCCCCCAGGTTAGGCGGGAAGACAGATTTCTTTGTGTTCACCTGGCTAAGAGAAACCACACCTATACCTTGTCATTAACCAATAATAATCATCCCTATGTATTGTGTATATTTGCATATCAAAGAAATTAAATACAGGGCCACAGCAAGCTCCGCCCTCTCTTCCTCTCTTGGATCTCACTGATGCCTGTCTGGCCAAGCTCCATCTTTAATTCCTTTCCTTATCTGCCTCTCCCACCTGGGACCTGGCTTTTTGGCCAGGCACTCTCTTTTCTCTATCATGTCTCCGATCTGTGTGGTATTAATTGTGGATCTCAGGATGGATCATGCCTCTGCGACATCCTAAAGATAGGGGTTATGCTGTGGCCCTATTATAATCAATAAGGCCTGGTTTCTGTCTCATTTCTGCCCCCTCATATCTATAACTTGACTCCACCACGCCCCTCGGGGTATCCAAAACTTCTATCCTTTTTCTATCTTCCTACCTTGAGGCTTCTCGCGGGTTCGGGGAGCCTCATATCCTATTATATTTATAATATATTATATAATAATAATAATAATTCTACCTCCCAGAATTATTGTGAAGATAAGATACTATTTGGAATGTCACCTAAATGTTGTTATTATCCTAGATCAGGCCCTTTATACCCTCTCACCTAGACTATTGCAGAAGATGCAGCTAGGTGGCAGAGCAGCTAGAGTACCTAGCCTGGAGTGAGGCAGATTCATCTTCCTGGGTTTCAAATCTGGCCTCAGATTTGTGTGACCCTGGACAAGTCACTTAATCCCCATTGTCCAGCCATTACCACTCTTCTGCCTTGGAACCAATACATGGCATTGATCCTAAGAATGAAGGTAAGTGTTAAAAAATAAAAATAAAAACAAGGGCAGAAAAGAAAAGAAAATTACTGCCCACTGAAAGAGAAGATGGACTTGAATAAGATCAAGGTTGTGGGAACAGCTCCCCTGTTCTCTTGGGGGATTCTTCTCTGTTAGGACTTTTCTAGTGTTTTCTCTTCCACTAAAATGAGGGAAGGAAATTCTCTCTCCTGCAGTGAAAATGGCACACAAGCACACAGCGGTAGGACTTGCCTCAATGGCCACTTGTTTTTTTCTTGCCTTGTTATTTTCTTACTTCCTTACTTTTATGACAGCAACTTGAGGTGCTAAGAAAAGGCTAAGTTTGAGCTCACCTTGGCAGCTACTTCAAAGATGGAGAGTTTCTGAGTTTAAGATTCAGACATCCTTAAGACATCAACCAACAAGAGGGGAGGAGAGCTTCTCAGAGAAGAAAGGGATCTGCCTTAGCTGATTAATCAAAGGAGGCTTATTTGAACCATGCCTTGGTTGGCCAAGAGAGCTGGACCTTCTGAGTTACTCGGTCCACTCAAGTTAATGGGAGCTGTCTGTTCAGAAGGCTACAAAGGACCTTTACCTGGCCAGGAGAGGACAGGAACATAAATGCTCATTTGGGATGTTTTAGCTTTTGGGGGTTTGTGCATGCTTTGGAGTTATTTGCATTTTGCAGTTTCTATGGTGCAAGAAGTAAATATATACTTTCTATCCCTGGTGCCTATTTTCTATATCTGATCCTTTTTTGTACTTGAATATCTTTTTTAGAAGAAATTTTTATTAGAAATAATCCACATTTGAGTTTCCTGGAGTTTACTCCAGGAAGGAAAGAAAGAGAAAAGTCTAATCTCTTCCAGACCTGTCATCCCACTCCCTACTTTGGGATCAGATTCCTTCAGGATGAATCTAGAGCCTGGTGAGCCCAGAACTGAGACCTGGTAGGAAGAGAGGCCCTCTGGGCCACCCAGTGATAACATTTGCAAATACTTTGTATTTACTTATTGTGAAGTTAATTACATCACAGGCTTATCTTGAGTAAGTGTTAGTAATAAAGTTAAGCCAGAAATGTTCTTATTGTATTATTTATGCATGGTTTGTATTCCCCCTCCCCCAATTAGAACAAAAGCTTCTTGAAGCCATACTGTAGCTATTACTTTTACATCACATTCTTCCTGATGTATCTCCTTTTTTTGCCTCCCTATTACACTAATGAGCCTCAAATACATACACCATCAGTGGGTAGGGTGACCATGCATAGGGATTATAAATGAAGGTGACTCAGTGGATAGAACACCAAGTCTGGATGCAAATCTGGCCTCAGACACTTCCAGTTGTGTGACCCTGAACAAGTCACTTAACTCCAATTGCCTAGCCCTTATCACTCTTCTGCTTTGGAATTGATACTAATTTTGATTCTAAGATAAGGTAAGGGTTAAAAAAAAAAGTAAATTAAAGGCACACATTCCCCAGATCCTCTCTGATTTGGGTTTTTTTCAATATATAATTAAAAAAAATTAAAGTAGCACTATTACTCTTCTCATTTTCAGAAAACCACGGTCACTTTTTGAGTACTGGATTAGATTACCTCTGAACTACTGACCAGTCACACGGTTCTCTATTCTAAGTGAGCACTTAAATCAAGAGAAATTAACATGCTTCAATTTTGCTTTTTTCCCTTACATTATAATCATCATTCATATTAACATGAATGAAAAGGCACCCAAGCAATAATCAATCCTACTTATTCTACCACCCACTAGCTTTCCATGCCCACATTTCCCTCCATGACAAAATAGAAGCTAAGGAGGCAAGGTCATTATTTTCTACCCACCTAAACAGAAGTTCTGGCTTTATTATACATATCTGTCAGGAGCAAAACCCCCTTGCTTTGGGACTCTCTTTTGGCTGGCAAGAAACTCACGATTTCCCTATATCCTAATTCCTCAGATCCATCATTCCTTGCAGTGCAATAATATTACATTACATTTATCTACCACATCTGTTCAGCAATTTCCCAACAGATAGATTCCTACTTTGTTTTTAGTTCTTTACTTCCAGAAAAAAAAGTTCTGCTGGGGAAGGGAGGATGGGAAGGGACACAGGGGTTTTCCTACAAATATCCTCCCTTTTCCGTTAGCTTCATTAGAAGAAGAAATCGCTTTGAAGTGTAGGTAAGAATAGATGAAAGTGTTTGCTTAAAGCTGGAGAGAGGGAGAGAGGGATAGATAGATAGATAGATATAGATAGATAGATAGATAGATAGATAGATAGATAGATAGATAGATAGAAAGAAAGAAAGATAGATGATAGATAGATAGATAGATAGATAGATAGAGACAGACAGACAGACAGAGACAGAGACACAGAAACAAAGACAGAGATACAGTGACAGAGAGAGATAGAGACAGAGAAGGAGGGGAAGAGAGAGAATGATGGAGACATAGAGACAGAGAGAGACAGAGGCAGAGACAGAGAGAGAGAAGGGGAGGGAGAGAAAGAAAGATAAAGACAGAGACACAGAGAGACAGAAATATAAAAACAGGAACAGAGAGACACACAGAGAGATAGACAGAGATGGAGAGAGATATAGAGCCAGAGACACACAGAGACAGACATAGAAACAGAAACAGAGACAGAGATAGAAAGACAGAGAGAGATAGAGACAGAAAGAGAAGGAGGAGAGAAAGAAGATAAAGACAGAGACCCAGACATAGAAACAGAGACAAAGAGATAGAGGGGGGGGGAGAGATAAAGAAAAAGACAGTGAGAGGAAAAATAAAGAGAGAAAGATAAAGACAGAGACAGACAGAAAGATCGAGAGGAGAGGGGAAGAGAGAGAGACAAAGAGGAAGGGAAGGAGAGAGACAGAGACAGAGATACAAAGAGGAAGGGAGGGGGACAGAGACAGACAGACAGACAGAGAAACAGAAAAAAATAGAAAGAGGCAGAGAGACAGAGACAGAGAAAGAGAAACAAAGATAGTGCCACAGAGATCGACAGAGAGGGAGGGGGGAGAGAAAATGAGAGAATTGAGTTTTCTACTTCCTCCCTCTGTCTCTCATGGTGTTGGCCAGAATAAGCTAAAAAAATGTATTTGACTAAACTGCAGATGTGACATCTCACCTCTGCTGAGCCAGGGGAGCCCAGGGAAGGGAGAGGCACCGCAGCTGGATCGTCTACCAGACTGGGTCGGGGTCAGAGGCGAGAAGCAGAGGGGCAGTGAGGATCGCCCCGGCCTCCGTGACCTTGGCAATTGGCTCTCCATTTGCTGGGAAACCCTGGAGCTCGCTGGAGTCTAATTAAACCCAAACTGCCGTTATAAACGGTTAATTATGGTTTACCGCAATAATCCCTTAAAATCAGTCATTAGCATGCTTAAGAACTATTTGGTATTTGGCATATTCTAATGAGCGAGCGGGTTAAGAAGTGATTTGTAGGCGCCTCGGTTTCCCACTCCACCTCCGGGCTGCGCTCACAAATCGCTTCCCATCCTGCAGGGCCATCGTTGCCTCCTATGAATTGCGTCAAATGGCACACTGGAAGGAGCTTGAGCTCGTCTCTCGAACTGTGACCAGGCCAGGGTGCACTGGACATTGCCCCTGGGTGCTGAGATGCGAGGGTGCTGACATCATTTGCAGCCTAACAAAAAGTGTTTAGCACCCTGTTAATAGGAATAATTGGTGAAAATAAGAAGCTGTCAGAAAAGGGGTCGGGTGAGCTCCCTCAGAGCTCCTTGTTTTCCTGGGTGCCTGGCTCCCTCCCACGAGGGTGGCGCCCTAGCCCTTTCCCTCCCCTGGCCCCAGCTTGTGGGATGTCCGCAGCGCACACGTACGAACCGAATTCCTGGCTACAGCTCGGTTCATCGGACCCAGATCCAGGTCTGGCCCCCGAGAGATCCCGTATCAGCCCCTCCAAGGCCAGGAAAAAGCTCCGCCACGGATCTGCCGCTGCCGCTGCTCCCACCCGGCACTGACATTTAAATCAAGCCCCAGTTATCCCAACGAGCCAGGCTCTGCCTCGCCCTCCTTCCCCTCACCTCTCTCCTCCCCTTCTCTAAATTATTTTATTCCAATCCTAGCTGGCAGTCAGCATGAAGAGGATTTGACAAACTATAACGGTAGGTTTATTAAATCAACCCAGGAGAGAGATGTTATCGGGAGACCTTTTATCAGCCCTTCTAGCTTCAACACGCCTGTCAGGCCGGTGGGTTTCCCGCCTTCCCCCTCCCCGCTTCCCGCTTCCCCTTTTCAAGAAAGAAGAATTCTGATAATCAGAGCAAGACAGGTTGTCACTTCAGATGGTGCCAATCAAAACTGTTCTGTGGGCGAACAGAAGGACCTGAAGGGAGTCTGACGGCAAACGGTACTCAAGGTTGGAGTGCTGGGGACCGCAGCTGCGGAGGGCAGAGCTGGGGGCCCGGCTGGCATTTCAAGGAAATCCTGGGAGATGTCCATCCCCTCCTGGGGCAGGGACACGGGAGATTCTTAGGGACCACAGGATCCCTTCTCATTGAACCCTTCCTTATCTGGACAAGCTTGGGCCAACGGCATCATCAGTGGCAGGGCCACGCTATCATGGTAGAGCGGGCAGGGAAGGCTTGGTCTGTGCACGCCTGGAGGGGCCCCAGGGTTCAGCAGGCTATTGGACCAAGCCGCAGGACCATATACCGCTGCTAATCCCTCTGCTCCTTTATTAGACATTTCATTGAACATGGCGGTGGCCAATACTAGGTCAAGGGAATGGTTCCTGCCTTCTCAAGGCTTGAACTTTAAGATAATTTAATTCTATGAAATGTATTCAATGTCTGCAAGGTCTGGGGATAAAATGGAAAAATGAAGCATTCTCTGCCCTTGAGAAGATGCAACCTATGCAGGGAGAAGTTAATATGCAAAGATTTGAAGAGGGAGAATCACTTCTGTGCAGGGCACCCACTCTGCTAAGTGCTGGGGTTACATAGAACAGCAAATAACAACAAAAACACCCCCCCCCAACTCTCAGTCTTGCTTCTCAAGGAGTCCACGGCCCAATGAGGAAGAAGACATGCCAAAAGACTATGTATAGAGGGCAGTCAGGTGGCTCAGTGGCTAGAGAGCCAGGCCTAGAAACGGGAGGTCCTGAGTTCAAATATGAATTCAGATACTTCCTAGCTGTGTGACCCTGGGCAAGTCATTTAACCCCCATTGTCCCCAATATCCACTCTTCTGCCTTGGAACCATATTGGTTCCAAGACAGAAGGTAAAGGTTAAAAAAAAAAGACTATATAATAAAGAAAAGAGATAGAACGAACTGGGGGTAAATCAAGAAAAGGAAGGTGCTAGCATTGAGAGGCATTGGGAGGGGCAGCTGGGTTCAGTGGACAGAGAGGTAGGCCTGGAGTCAGGAGGTCTTGGGTTCAAATCAGACAATTCTTAGCTGGGTGACCTTGGGCAAGTCACTTAAACCCAATTGCTTAGCCCTTACTGCTCTTCTGCCTTGGAACTGACATTTGTATCAATTCTAAGATAGGAGGTAAGGATTTAAAGAAAGGAGGAAAGAGGTATTGGGAGAAACTTCTTATAGAAGGTATCTGGGATCTGAAGCAGGCCAGGGAAACTAGGAGGCAGGGACAAGGAAGGAAAGAATTTTATTTTATTTTTCTTAAACCCTTACCTTCCATCTTTGAATCAATATTGTGTGTTGGTTCTAAGGCCGAAGAGTGGTAAGGGCTTGGAAATGGGGGTCAAGTGACTTGTCCAGGGTCACCCAGCTAGAAAGTGTCTGAGGCCAGATTTGAACCTAGGACCTCCCCTCTCTGGGCCTGGCACTCCATCCACTGAGCCACCTAGCTGCCCCCTGGAAAGAATTTTAGACATGGAAGACCATGAAAAGGACAAGAGCCTAGAGATTAAATGTCTTGTTCAAGGGGGGCCAGGATTGGTTAATCAATCATAGAATATGTGGAAGGGAGTAATTACACCTAAGAAGACTCAAAAGGTAAGGAGAAGACGGCTTTTTACACCAAACCGGGGACACATCAGAAGGAAAGGTCAAAGGCAGGATGTGATCTTCCTGGAAAAGGGTCAACTCTATGAAGCCATTCTACCAAGGGTTTAGAGATCTCCCTTTACAATGGCTCCTCAGCCTTTGAGAGGGGCTTAGAACCAAAATCCAGGTTGTGGAATCTCTGCATCCCAATTTCCATAAGACTGAGGACCGCATTAAATTATATAAAGCCTCCACTAATGGAAACCCAACTGTTTGGAAGTGTCAGCTAAGTGCATTTTTCTTATCCTGGTGCTCTATGTTGAGGATAAAGGATCAGAACGTAGGAAAATATGCAACTTGGGGTTGACTTTCTTCAAAACCAATTTCCAGGGCACTGCCCAGCACCAAGCTTCATTCAAATCTCCTCTGCTGTATCATTGTCCTGCACAGTGAGAATCTGTAGTTTATCGGACTGACCCTTTGGCCTTGCCAGATCCTTAATGGTCAATCCAAGATTCAATTATGAGACTTTTTTTTTGGAGGAGAGGATGTCCAGAACTATCATTTCATCTAAGAAGAGGAAACACCACTTGAGAGATTTCCTTCCCAGCTACAGATCTCTTGTGCTATTTACATTATCAATTCTCAAACATTTTGGTCTCAGGGCCCCTTTATACTCTTCAAGATTATTGAGGACCCCAAAGAGCTTTTGTTTATCTGGGTTCCATGTACCAATATTGAGAAATCAAAATGGAAAAAATGTTCAAATATTGAAGAATTCATTAGAAATAACAAAACAATTATATGTTATCATCAATAACATTTTAATGAAAAATAGTTCTGTTTTCCAAAACAAAAAATTTTTAGTAAGAAGAATGGCATTGTTTTACTTTTTTTGTTGTTGCAAATCTCTAATATCTGGTCTAGTTGAAGGGAACTGAATTCTATTAGCTTCTGTAATCAGTCTATTGTGATATGTGGTTTTGAAGTATATGAAGGAAATCCAGCCTTACACCAACATGCAGTTGGATAAGGGAGGAATATTTAAAAAGGAAAATAATATCATAGTATTATTAAGAAATAAGTTTTGACTTTGTGAACAACCCGTAAGGGTCCTCAGATCACTCTTTTTTTTTAAACCCTTGCCTTCTATCTTGGAATCAATACTGGGTATTGGTTCTAAGGCAGAAGAACAATAAGGGCTAGGCAAAGAGAGTTAAGTGACTTGCCCAGAGTCACATAGGAAGTGTCTGAAGTCACATTTGAACCCAGGACCCTCTCTGGGCCTGGCTCTCAATCCACTGAGCCACCTAGCTTCCCCGCCCCCTAATTCACATATATAGAGCTGAGATGAAGGAGGGAGCCAGGATGGCCATTGGATCCCCCATGTGGTCAAATCACTGGGTCTGAACCCAGTTGATAGCAATCCCCACTCCCTCACACTTCCCATCCCATTATTTTTATTTATAATGAAGATTTCAAAATTTTATTCAATTGTTCTCTGTGTTATCTTTTCCCAGTCCAAGGGAAGCTCTTCTTTTCATTTCATTCTTTTCATTTTTTGGGTCTTTGTATCCCCCAGACCTGGCACGGTGCCTGACAGATAGTAGGCTCTTAATAAATGCTTCGTTAAGTTGACTTTCTGAATCCAAGCCCAGCCCTCTCTGCCCTGTTCCATTGTGGTTTTCAAACTATACAATATAATACACATTTGGAACAAACTAGGGCACTGTATTAGGTGCTGGGGGCGATACACAGTTTAGATAAGATATAATCTCTGTCATCGTAGAGCTTACAATGTAGGTGCAAAGAGGAGGCTCATGGAAGAAGATACATATTTTTTATAAGACTATATAATAACACCCAATACACTTATCAAAGAGTTACAAAACAAAGTGCTATTATATTAAGTAATGTCAATTTACTCAATTGAGATGGCAGAATAGTAGCACTGAAAGAGGCCTGAGAGATTCCCTGGGCCAAATTTCTCATTTGTCAAAGAAGAAACTGAGGTACAGAGAAATAAGTAATTTAACTGCAGATTCATAGATAATAAATAGGAAAGCCTGCACCTGAGCCCAAGTCTTATATCAAATGTTTTGCCTTTCCACTGTGCTGCAATTCACCAAAATATTTTTGAAAGACTTTTGACAGGAGCTCAAACTTTCAGAAACCCGAAAATCCAATTACCAACAAGACCATCCTTTCTCTAACTAAGCATTCCAATGAATCATGGATTGTCTCTTTTCAGAAGTCCAATCCACATTAAGATCATAAAGTACTAGAAAGTCAGAACCTTGGGGATCCCATTTTGTAATTATATAGTTTTAAAGAGGAGGAAATTGAGGCCTCACCTTGGAAAGGACTAGCGTGCAGGTGATCTGTGGCTACTAAGGCAAAACCAAAGCCCCCACACCTTTTTTCAAGCCATGTGGCACTAGAGACCTTCATCTTCCGCAGTTGCCATGGCAGGGGTGGTCATGAGGTATAGAACAGAGTGACCATAGCATATGAGCATAACAGAGTTATCATCTCATCAGATTCCATAGCAACCCTGGCAGGTGGGATACCTGAAGCCCAGAGGCTTGGCCCATGTTGCAAGGGTAGTATCACATAAAAACAAGCATCAGTGTGGTGGAGAGAGTATCTTGGAATTAGAAGACTTGGGGGGGATGCCAGGCTCTATGAGCTTAGACAAGACACTTTCCTTCTCTAGGAAGGCAAAGATTCAGTTTCTTTTCCATCAAATGATGACATTTGATTAGCATCTCTCTAAGGTCCCTTTTGGGGCCCCTAGCTGGCATGGTGGATGGAGTTCCAGGCCTTGAGTCAGAAAGATTCATCTTCCTGGGTTCAAATCTAGCCTCAGACATTTACCAGATGTGTGACCTTGGGCATGTCACTTAACCCTGTTGGCCTCAGTTTCCTCATCTGTTAAATGAGCTGGAGAAGGAAATGGCAAATCACTCCAGGATCTTTGCCAAGAAAACTCCAAATGGGGTCATAAAGAGTCAGACACGACATACAAAACTGAACTGAATGAACCACAAGGCTCCCTTACAGTAGAAGACTCAAAACGTCTGTGCCATTAGTAGAAAGAGGACTGGAATCTTTTCTATTGGAGTCACAGCTGCTTTGCTCTGAACTAGGTGGGTGATTCTGAGCAAGTATGCACTTCTCTGGTCTCCTTTTCCTGCCTTCCTCCTTTCTTTCTTTCTTTCTTTCTTTCTTTCTTTCTTTCTTTCTTTCTTTCTTTCTTTCTTTCTTTCTTTCTTTCTTTCTTTCTTTCTTTCTTTCTTTCTTTCTTTCTTTCTTTCTTTCTTTCTTTCTTTCTTTCTTTCTTTCTTTCTTTCTTTCTTTCTTTCATCATCTTCTAATACAATACTTTCATTTAACAGTTGGAAAAGCAAGAGGTGTCCTCGTCAGGAAGTCAGGAAGACCTGAGCCCAAATCCAGGCTGATATACTTACTAATTACATGAATCAGAGCAAGCCACTTAACCTTAGTTTCTTCATTTGTAAAATGGGGATCAGAAGAGCAGCTGCCTTACAGGGTGGTTATGAGGGTTAAATGAGATGACATAGGTAAGGTGCCATATAAATGGAAGCTGCTATTATTATCATGCTGATGATGAAGAAACGAAGGTCCAAAGGCCTCAAGAAGCTTGCCCAAATTGACCTGGGTAGTGAGTAGCAGTGGTGGGATTCAAACTTGGATTGCCCATCGTCTTTTCACTGCACAACAGAGGTCCTCCTGCAGCTTGGCATCCTCAGATCCCAAGATAGCAGCGGATGCACATACACAACCCATTTGAGGACAGGTTGCTTCCTGCCTCCCCAGCCTCCCTCCTCTCCCTTTTCCATCTTGGCTCTGGTCTGTGTCCCACCCCACTACTTTCCCACAATAGAATCAATTAACAGAGTTGGATTGGGGCCACACTGACCCCCCTGGCCTCTGGGATATTGCCTGTCCCAGGTCTCTCAGCATTTCCCAGGCGACAAGGGAGAAACACAGCCCCTCCCGGAGGGCCTGTCACAACATGCCTTTCCATCAGCAGACATCTCTACCTTATTCTCATCTCTTGGGGCCAAGCAAGCACCGGGGATGGGATGGTGCTTAGATATGTGAGCTGATGATGGCGTGTATGTGTGTGTGTGTGTGTGTGTGTGTGTGTGTGTGTGTGAGAGAGAGAGAGAGAGAGAGAGAGAGAGAGAGAGAGAGAGAGAGAGAGAGAGAGAGAGAGAGAGAGGACTGAACTATGTTAGACAGCAATTATGGAAAGAACGTGAGGAGGTGGGAAGGAACAAGGGGTAGGGTGGCAGACTCCCACGGAGGGGTGACAGGCGATCAGACAGAGAGAAGGCTGTTTTTATTTTCATTTTATTTTGTTTTCTGGGTTTAGGCAACTTTAATTTCATATTTCTTTTTATTTTAATTTAAATTTTAAATTTAAATTAAATTTTAATTTCAATAATACATTTCCCCATAAATATTCCAAAGTTATATGATCCATAGAAGAAGGCTGTTTTTAAAGGGATTCCACCTAATTATCTGGAAGCTCCTCCAATCCTGGGCGGTTAAAGAATGGCAGTGAGGTCCAGGGTAGGATGGTTATCCAGCCCTCTGGTGGAGACAGCTTCTAATTTCTAGCATCCTTTGGTTTCTCCCTGAGACCAGATGTGCACGTGTGTGTGTGTGTGTGTGTGTGTGTGTGTGTGTGTGTGTGTGTGTGTGTCTAAAAGAATTCTCAGAGGGGCTGATAGCCCTAGCAGCTATTGGCTGTCCAGAAGTTAGGTCAGGAGGAGGAGGAGCTTTTATCATCATCATCCTCTTAGCCTAATGCTAGGATTAATGATGCTAATAATAATAATAACATCCTCTTTGTTTCATGGGTCACCGCATGACGGCTTCGAAAACAGAGACAGCAAGGTTCTACTGTGCTTTTTGCTTGCTGGCTAGGAAGCGGTTCGATTTTGTAGAGTGACATTCTACCTTCAGGCTTTCCTCCAATAGGCTGTCCCCCATGAGCATATTATGATCGTACAAGAGTTCTTGTAGACCCAGCATCAGAGTGAAATTTGCTGAAGGAGCCTCTGGTTTTTAATATCAAGGAAGGCTTGAAATAAGGCAGCATCTGCTCGGCATTATTGTGAAGGACGTTTCAGGGCAGATTCCAAGTGGAAGAGAGATTCCCTAGACGTGGTAACATCCTCCCCATATCCCATTTGGAGAGATAATCAAGCGGGTTGTCTCAAGCCCTGGACCACTGTAGAGTCTTCCATATGAGATCTGCAGCCACTCAGAAGAGCTCAGTCTAACAATCCACACAGGAAAAAACAAGCGGATGAAGATTGCCCTGTTGTCCAAAATGCCCTGTTGTTCAGACCACAATATGCAATTAAATGGACAATTGAGCTGGCCTATTAGCATATCTATCTTAGGCAGACAGTGCACAAGAGCAATAAGCCACCTCTGGAATTGAATAAGAGCTACGTGGGAAGTAGAGCAGCACCCTTCAAACAGCCCCAAATTTCCCTCGTCTCCCCTCAGAACAAAAAGCCATCTTCTTAACACCAGCATTTGCCCGGTGATGTTATGTGGCCATGAATCATGGAATCCTGCAATCTCGGAAGAATCGAAATTGCAGGTCACTCAGAGGGCAATGCAGAGACATATGGTGGGTGAAAATAGGTGGCAGCATATTGCCTATGATGAATGACACGCAAGAAGTAGTGTTAAGATATCATCGAAGAGATGAATGACCGCAAAAGGAAGGAGGCTGGTCATGTAGTAAGATCGAGAGATAATAGATGGATGGTCCATGTGCTGTACCGGTACCCATAGAGTGGAGAGAAGAAGAAAAGGAGAGCCCTGAGCAAATTAGGTGAACCCCTCTGAACAGAGTTGTCAATTCTACATGCATCTGGCTAAATTTATAGGAGGAAAGTAGAAAGGCACATAGAGTGTCTGACTTGAAGCCAAGAAGATCTGAATTCAAATCTTCCTTTACACATTAGCTACAATGACCCTTAGCTAGCCCAGGGTCATATAGAATGGGCTTAATAATAGCATCTGCCTCCAGGGTTATGAGGGTCAAATGACATAAGAAACATAACATTATTTGCATGTAAGTGTTAGCAATGATTATTACCAATGGAGCAGCCAAGTGGCAGTGATTGGCTTGGAGTTGGGAAGACTGCAGTTCAAATCCAGTCACTTATTTGCTCTGTGACCCTGGGCAAGTCCCTTAACCCTGTTTGCCTCAGTTTCTTCAACTATAGAATGAGCTGGAGAAGGAAATAGCAAAGCATTCTAGTATCTTGGTCAAGGAAATCCTATATAGGGTCATGAAGAGTCAGATGTGACTGAAACAACAAATGATTATTGAATTCCACAACTTCTCTCCCATGCATCCCTTTGCCTCTATTACCAGAGCTTTTAGCCATACTTTATCATCACTCCCAAGGAACGTTGAATGGACTCCAAATTGGTCTCCCTGACTCTCCAGTGTCTCCCTTAGGCAATCAGTCCTTCACGGAGCTACCAATTTTTGTGCTCGTTTAGTCATTTCAATGGTGTCTGATGCAATATACAATAGGGCGTCATTTTATGTGAACTTAACACACATGAATTCAGGTTCTATTCGATTGGCAACTGAAAAAATAAGGGCAGAAAAATAGGTAAGATAAAATACCTTAATTATGTGCTAAATCCCCACCATTTTCCCAAGTGGTGTAAAACCTCACAGCAGTTCAGCCAATCCTTTTTATTCTTACTCTGAATAGTGTTAGGGAGTCATGACATTATTTTGCACCAAACATTAACTCCCACATCAGTCTTTGTCCAAAATTCTGTCCACATCAGAGCAATGCTTCTTCATTTCATTAATGCTATTTAATTATTATTAATGATTCCATAGAATAAGAGTAGTGATGCCAGCAGCTCTGCTAAGCCTAAGAAAAGTTGCCAAGTGCCCAAGGTATGTTTGCATAAGAAATACTTATTAAATAATGGGGTTCCCTATTATGTACAATTTTTAATTTAGGGAAAGGATCTTAGAATGTTGCAAAAAATGAGGTCCTACTCTATCTAAAACACAGTCCTGAGATGCTCAAGAACCTTCGGAGCTGCTTTCTTGCCCGTTTTAAAATATGGACTCCTCAGCTCGCCATTTAAAGCCCTTCCCAGTCTGACTGCAGCCTACACTTCTCAGCTGAGTCCACATTACTCCCAGCCATATAGTTTATCTTCCAGTCAGACCGACCTTCTTGCTCTGACACATGCATGAAATATCAGGCTTTTTGCCCATTTATGAATGAATTTTTTTCTTAAAAGAGCAAATTTTCTCTTTCTAAAAATTGAATTATTACAAAATAATTTTCTTAACACTTACCTTCTATCATATGATTAGGGTTTTCATGTTAAAGAATTGCTCTACTGCCATTATGAATAACATGGAAATAGGTTTTGAACAATGATACATGTAGATACATGTATAACCCAGTGGAATTGCTTGTCAGCTCTGGGAGGGGGGAGGAAAAAATGGGGGGGATCATGTATAATGTAACCATGGAAAAATATTCTAAAGAAAAAAAAGACTTATCTTCCATCTTAGAATTAATACTATATATTTGTTCTAAGGCAGAAGAGCCACAAGGGCTAGGTAATGGGGGTTAAGTGACTTGCCCAGGGTCACACAGCTAGGAAGAGTCTGAAGTCACATTTGAACCCAGGACCTTCCCATCTCTAGGCCTGGCTCTCAACCCAGTGAGTCATTTACTGCCCCCTCAAAATAGATTTTTGTAAATATGTTTGCATTTGGTATTGTATTTTTGGCAAATATTATAGCAAAAGGCCTCCCCCCCCCGCCCCCACCAAGGGAAAAGTCCTATTCTTTTCTCCCTCTTTGGGAGTCTAGATATCTTCCTTGAACCCATGCTTTTCCTCTCCTTCATTCTTAATTTTTTTAAGACTTTACCCTTCTGTCTCAGAAACAATACCAATTGTTGGTTCCAAAGCAGAAGAGTAGTAAGGGCTAGGTAATGGGGGTTAAGTGACTCACCCAGGGTCACACAGCTAGGAAGTATCTGAGGTCACATTTGAACCCAGGATCTCTTGTCTCCAGGCCTGGATTTCAATCCATTGAGCCACCCAGCTGTCTCATCCTTCCTTCTTGAGACTCCAAATGAAACATTCTTTCTCTTTGCCTCTCCTTTCCTAAAATTCTGAGTTTCCTTCCAGGTGCAAGAGCCACTTCCTCCAGGAAGCTTTTCCTGGTTCTGCCTTTCGAATATTTCCCATCCTTCCTGATATTAGTTTATATTTACTTCTCTGTGTACATATGATATTCCTTCTAGGAAATCCTGATTTTTGTCTCTGAATCCATAGTAACTAGCATAGTGCCTGGCTCACAGTTGAGATTTAAAATGAACTGAGGAGCAGCAAGGTAGCTGGAGGGCCTGGAGATGGGAGGTCCTGGGTTCAAATTTGGCTTCAGACACTTCCTAGCTGGGTGACCCTGGATAAGTCACTTAACTTCCTAGCCCTTACCACTCTTTTGCCTTGGACTAATCCACAGTATTGATTCTAAGACAGAAGGGAAGGGTTAAAAAAAATGAGTTAGCCCATTGAATGTACACTCCTTGAGGGCAGGGACTGCTTCTTTCTGTCTTGACAGCCATGACATCTCACAAAGTGCTTCACACCAGGTACACGGCATAAGAGTGGGTGATGTACGATCTATACTAGGAGCGGTGCAAGAGAAACCCTGGGCACTGCCTGGCCCTCGTGGCGCCCTGCTCCATCTCCAACTGGCTGCGGGCTGCCGGTGGCACCTGAATATCTCAGCAGCAACCTGGTTTATATTCATGATAACCGAAATTGAGGCTCTCCCCTCCCCAGCTCCTTCTGTGGATGGTGGCCCATTGTGCCGAGCTTTGTCTTCTCCCTGTACCTTGGTGTACACAGTCACAAAATCCCATCAATCCCTCCTTTCACAGCAATCGTGCCTTCATCTGCTCTCCTCCCCTCCAGTTGCCCTAATTCTGGCCTGAATCACCTCTTCCATGTCCTGCTTCGGTAGCCTCCTACCTGGTCTTCATATCCCATCTCGTGCTTCCTACATCTACCTTGCAGGCTGCACTTGGTCCATTTATCAAAACCCAAAGCCCTGCTGGATGATGCTAAAAAACCACCAATGGCTTCTTGTTGCCTACAGAACATGGACCATAGTGTGGCAGGTCCTCCTGTCCTCCACTATCTCTTGAAGTCCATCCAAATTCATGTTCATTATTTCCGTGACTCCATCTATCCATCTCATCCACACAGTGAGATACTGGTAACGTGGGAACGAGGCTCCATACAGGAAATTAGGTGGTAAAGTGGATAGTAGACTGAGCTCGGAATCGGGGGTTGAAATCCAGCCTGAGACACTTATTTATTAGCTGTGTGACCTTGGATGAGTCACTTCACCCTATTTGCCTCAGTGTCCTCTTCTGTTCAATAAGCTGGAGAAGGAAATGGCAAACTACTCCAGGATCTCTGCCAAGAAGACCCTAAAACTGGGCCAGGAAGAGTAGGACATGATGGAAATGGCTCAACAGCAAAGCTCAAGGTCTTTGGACCTAGTCCAGTACTTGTTTTTTTTTTTCTTTTTTCAGTCAACTGCTTTAGAAATCATGGAGGTCAGGGGAGAGGAGGAAAAGATTGGAGGCTGGACAATTATTCACATAGACTGGAGTCTCACTTTGTAAGGCCCGTGAAGTCTCCATTAACATGGAGGTAAGGGAGAAGTTGGGGAGAAAAGGGAGAAAGGGGAGAAATTCAGTGAGAAGTTATTGGGTTTCCAGAGAGCTCAGGCCTCTTCTGGGGTGAGTGTATCCCTGCAAATCATCTGATATCCGTCCAAATGTCATCTCATTCGCCTCTGCCTCTGTGCACTTACAAGTCACTGAATACAAAATCAAATTTGCTCAGTTAATGAAACTGTAGGAAGGGATGATGAGTTGAAACATTGAGAAAATTGAAAGGGCTAAGTTTGGAGGGGGACGTGTCATGGAGGGGGCAGGTTTTTCCCTTCAGATCTTTCTATCTTCCTTCTCTCCTCCCTACAATTATTTATCAGGCATCGACTATGTGCCTAACAGGGCAGTGCATAGAGCAGCAGGGGGAAGTGACCTGCCCAGGGTGACACAACCATTAAGCATCAGGCTAGGTTTGCCTCCATTTCCTCATCTGTCAAATGAACTATAGAAGGAAATGGCAAACCAGTCCAGTGTCTTTGCCAAGAAAAGCCCAAGTGGGATCAGGAAGAGTCAAGCATGAGTAAAATGACATATTTGCCTGACGTTGTGCTGGGTGCTGGTGATACAAAGATGTACATGAAGCATTGCCTGTCCGCCAGGTGTTTGTTGTCTATTGGTTAGGAACTTCGTCCCCTAAAGGCTTCTGTGGGGTGCAGCGGACATGGATGCCATCCCTGTGGGGACTTTGGTTGGAGAGGAGTATATGCCAACAGCTTTCCTAGTTTCCTAGAAGGGTTTTTGACACTCTCCTTCCCCGAAGGGAAATCTGTGGTGCTCTGGCTTCAGATTTGCCCCTTATCACCTTCTTTAGTCTGAAAGGCATCATTTCATTCCTGGCCTTCCTCTGTCCCTACAGTCTGCTTGTACCTTTCAGTCAGCCCTCACTTTTCCCACATTCCCCACCAGAAATGGAATTAATTCTCCCCAGTGTCATGCACAGACACCAAAAGGTGCCTTGCAATAAATTTTTATGAGCCAATGATTTTGTGTCAAGTTCTTACTTGAACATTTCATTACTATGGGAAGCACCTCTCCACTCTGGGGTTCCTGTCTCAGTTGACTGCCTAATTCACAAACAAAGCCCAGACTGACAAACCCAACTCCGTCGTGGGGGGAAGAGGCAGAGGGAGAGAAACACCCCCAGACAACAAGAGACAAAGACTGGGGCCAGACTGGGCTAAGCTCAGCTTCTCTTTCCCTCTGGAGGCAGCCATGGTAAGGGAGGGTAAAAACACAGACCAGAGGTTTAGAGCTGGAAGAGACCTTAAAGGACAGAGCAGGCAGCCCCCTTATTCTACAGATGAGGAAGAGCTAAAACCCGGAAGGGTTTAGTCTTGCCAGAGCCACATGGTGGAGTGTCAGAGGCAAGATTTGAACTCTGGTCTTCCTGACTGTAAGCTCTAGCCAGTACAACACGGTTTCCTCATGCATCCTCCCTCTGGAGATAGTGAGCTATAACAAGACCCGTTCTAGGAGATACACAGGTTATGTGAGCCTTATAAATGATGAATTCATACAAATAAAGTTGCTCTTTCCCTCAAGCCTTCCAGTATCCCAGCTTTGGCTAACACCATGATTGTTTGAGAACTTCTAGATGCTGCCCTAGAGGAAAACAAGATGCTATGAGAGGTAAGAACCATACAGGACCTTGAGACCCTGCAGTATTTGAAGTCAGGCCAAAAGGGGGTGGCGGCATTGGTGAATAGGAAAAAAAAAAGCAGTCACCTGGGGATCAGGAGATTTGGATTCAAGTCCAAAGTGCCATTAGGGAGCCACAGGATTGTGGGCAAGTTACTTCCCTTTTCAAGATCTCAGTTCCTTCTCTAAGCTGAGGCCCCCTGATTTCCAAGGTCTCCTCAAGTCATCTACCATGTTATGGCTTCTATAGATCCCCCACCATCAAATACTGTACTTTATCAGCAGTTTTCATGTTACTTGGCTATGCTGCCTGAAATACTACCAATTAGAGATCCATCTGGCTTTAAATGAGCTCCCTCTTCTAAAGAGGCAAATCTCTAGATGGCTTAAGGGCTGGAAGTCATTCACACCTTAATGTGAATTACTCCTAGTCCAATTGGATCACTGTCTTATCCCTTAGCTGAGACAGATGCATTGGGAAAATGAGGATATTCAGAGGGCAGCTGGGGGGCTGAGTGGATTGAGAACCAGGCTTATATCAGGTCCTGGGTATAAATCTGATCTCAGATATTTCCTAAGGGTAATATTTATTATTATATTTAATATTAAATATTATATTTAATATTAAATTATTAATATTAAATATTATATTTAATATTAAAGGTAATATTACCTTGGGTAAGTCACTTAACTCCCAGTGAAGTGCCTAGCTTTCATTGCTCTTCTGCCTTAGAATCAATACTTAGTATTGATTTTAAGACCAAAGGTAAAGGAAAGAAAGAGAAAGAAAATAAAGGGAAAAAGAAAGAAAGAAAGAAAGAAAGAAAGAAAGAAAGAAAGAAAGAAAGAAAGAAAGAAAGAAAGAAAGAAAGAAAGAAAGAAAGAAAGAAAGAAAGAAAGAAAGAAAGAAAGAAAGAAAGAAAGAAAGAAAGAAAGAAAGAAAGAAAGAAAGAAAGAAAGAAAGAAAGAAAGAAAGAAAGAAAGAAAGAAAGAAAGGAAGGAAGGAAGGAAGGAAGGAAGGAAGGAAGGAAGGAAGGAAGGAAGGAAGGAAGGAAGGAAGGAAGGAAGGAAGGAAGGAAGGAAGGAAGGAAGGAAGGAAGGAAGGAAGGAAGGAAGGAAGGAAGGAAGGAAGGAAAAGAAAAAAAAGAAAGTTTTCAGTTTAGCAAAGGCAGGTGATGGATGACCACTTTGGTAGGGCCAGGGTATGGGTGGGTCCAGTGTGGTTGAGGCACTATTTGGGGTTTGGTCCAGCTTAAAAATGCCTGGGGAGAAGGGGGGCGGTGATGCAGAAGGATGTAGGAGATGTGAGAGGGAAACACAAACACATTTTAATTAAATCAAAATTCTGCCTGAGGCTGGCCCTGATTCCAAAAGCTATTAGTCAATCAGTCAGTCAACAAATATTTATTAAGCATGTTAGGCATTCTGCTAGGTGCCAGTACTATAAGTACAAAGAATTAAATAATTCCTCCTTATAAAGAACTTACCTTCTTTTGGAGGGGTAGACAATATATAAAACCACACTGCTCAAATATAAAGTTAGTAACTATAAATATGTTCAAAGTAAATATAAATTTGGGGAGATCAGGAAAAGCTTCATCCAGAAGATGGTATTTGATACTGGGTCATAATGGAAGAAGACGATATCAGACCAAGGGAGGGAGACAGGGAGTGCATTCCAGGCAGGTGGGAGAACCAGGGCAAAGGCACAGTGTGGTCAATGTTGGAGGAACAAAGAGGTCAATTTGGCTGGATCACAGAGTTTTGGAAGGAAAGTTTAATGAGGCTCTGAAGGTAGGTTGGAACTAGATTGTGTAGACATTTAAACTCTTCCCAAACAGAGGGTATTTATAGTTTCCCTTAGAGGCAACAGGAAGCTGTTAGAGTTGGTTGAGTAAGGGAGTCACAAGGGCCCATTAATGTTAAGGAAAATTTGGAATCTGTAGGTCAAGGATGGGGTGGAAAGATGAGAACTTGAGGCAGAGGGATCAATTAGGAGGTTATTGCAATAACCTACGCAAGAGGTGGTGTGAGCCTGAATTAAGGTGTGTGATAAGAGAGAAGTGGTAGAATGTGAGAGATTTGAAAGTAGAAGTGGGATGATCTGGCAACTGATTGGATATGTAGGGCAGCTAGGTGGTGCAGTGGATAGAGTACCAGGTCTAGAGTCAGAACTCATCTTTATGAGTTCAAATCTGGCTTCAGACACTTACTAGCTGTATTTCCTTGGAAAAGTCACTTACCCGAGTTTGCCTCGGTTTCCTCCTCTGTAAAATGAACTGGAGAAGGAAATGATAAACCTCTTCAATATTTTTGACAAGAAAACCCCAAATGGGATCACAAAAAAGTTGGCTACAACTGAAAAATGACTGAACAGAACTGGATAGGTGGAATGATAGAGAAGAGTCCAGGATAAACTGGAGGCTACAAACCTGGGAGACTAGCAAGATGGTGGTGCCTCTATCTCCTTCCTCATTGGCTTTCTTTTTTCAGCTACCTTTTAGGTTAAACTGTTGGTGTGTTGGTGTGGGAGCCTTGTTGTTTCCCTGGGTAAATGTGTCCAGAGCACTAAAGGGCAGACTTTAAAAAATAGAAGTTTGGGATTTAATTCATTTCAACAAACATTTATTAAAGAGCTTCAGACTAGACGCTGGGGACACCAAGATGAAAAATGTCATAGTCCTCGCCTTCAAGGAGCTTAGTGGGAGAACAAGACAGGTACACAAATAACTATAACACAAATGAGAAAATGATTTAGTGAAGAGGGGAGGTCAGAGTGATTGGAGAGATTCAAGGAAGCGGGCCACTCTTTCTAGCTGAGGGCACTAGGGATGTGGTAGACCTTGAGTTGAGTGTTGAAAGACAGGCACAACGTCAGTAGGAAGAAATTGTGGGAATCTGGGCTATGAATCCATTCTGTGGGAGACAGTTTGGACAACTGTGCAGAAGTAGGGAGGAGGACAAGATAAAGAATGGTGATTACTTAGGCTTGGCTAAGTGTAGAGTGTCTGAAGACACGTGGGATGAAATAAGTTTGGAAAGTTGACGAGCATCAGATTGTGAAAAGCCTTGAATGCTAGTATCTGAATTTCATTTGGTAGCCAGTGGTGAGATACTGAAGGTCTGTGAGGATGAATGAATGGTCAGATGAATAAAAGAAGGAATGGTGGTGGATTAGGAAGATTTTGGCAATCTTTTGGAGGATGGATTGAGCAGATGGGGAGAGACTGGAATCAGACACCAAGTAGGAGATATCATAGTCCAAGATATTGAGAGGATCGAAGTAGAACAGTGGCCATAAAGAAGGAAATTATATAGTTGGAAAATCTTGAACTCCAGGACTATGTTCCCCAGAATTCTTTTTCATCTCCCAGCATCCCTTTCCCTGAATCCTCACGTTTGCATTGCTACATTGATTGGTTATAATTCTCTGTGGCTCCTCCCTTTCGCTCTTCTTTATGGAGATGGCAGTTGAGTTAGGCAGGTTTTTACTCTAGCTTTTTATTTCAAGTTGTTATTAATAAATCTTATAAATATAATACTTGAGTTATTATATATTAAATTTAATTCTCACAAAAGGAATGGTCACTAGTGAGAAATACTTATTCCAAGAATCTTGGCAAGTGATTAGATATGGGGAGAAAAGGATAAAGAAAGAAGCAAGAAGGAGTATGTGTGTGTGTGTGTCTTTATGAAGATAACTAGTAGTAATACCAGGAAAGTGGCACCTTCTTCACCCTATGATGGTGATGTCAATCCTTTTAGAGACCAAGTGTCCAAACTGCACCCTCATGCAGTATGTGAGCCATTCCCTTACCCAAAACAGGGGAGGGAGGAAGCACTCCCATTGGGTTGCTGGACAGAGGGGCAGGTAATGAGAGAAATGTCCTCAGGCACAGTGGAGAGGGAAAAGGGATTAGGCCCCTCTGGCATGCACACCATAGGTTCGTCAACATGGCTCTATGATCTTTTTGGGAAAATTTCAATTAATTAATTAATTAATTAAGAATATTTTTCCATGGTTACAAGATTCATGTTCTTTCCCTCCCCTACCCCCACCTCCCTCCCATAGATGATGCACAATTCCATTGGGTTTTACATGTGTTATTGATCAAGACCTATTTCTATATTATTAATATTTGCACTAGGGTGATCCTTTAGAGTCTACATCCCCAATCCTATCCCCATAGACCATGTGATCAAGCAGTTGTTTTTCTTCTGTGTTTCTCCTCCCATAGTTCTTTCTCTGGATATGGATAGTGTTCTTTCTCATAAGTCCCTCAGAATTGTCCTGAATTGATGCATTGCTGCTAGTAGAGAAGTCCATTACGTTCAATTTTACCACAGTGTATCCGTTTCTGTGTACAATGTTCTCCTGGTTCTGCTCCTCTCATTCTGCATCAATTCCTGGAGGTTGTTCCAGTTCACATGGAATTCCTCCACTTTATTATTCCTTTGAGTATTCCATCACCAAATATGCCACAATTTGTTCAGCCATTCCTCAATCGAAGGGAAACCCCTCATTTTCCAATTTTTTGCCACCACAAAGAAGGGCTCTATGATCTTGAAAGACAATGAGGAACTTTGGAGAACAGATACAGTAGAGATCTAGAGACTTATTTAGGAGTTTGTCAGGTGAGTCTGCCTAAGGTAGGGCATATGAATATTTTCCCCTGTGCCCTGGCAGAAGGGCATGTGGACAGACTGTCTTGGGTCCTCTGTGGGCAGAGAAGTCATTGTATAAGCTTAGCTCTGCCATTTACTATCTGAGTGACATTGGGTAAGTCAAATAACCTCTCTGAGCCTATTTCATCACAGTAAAATGAGGGGTGTGTAGATGGAGTTTGTTCCCCAGAACTATCTTACCCAGCATCCAATTTGCATCCTTGCATCTCCTGTTTATGCTACATGGTAACGTGGGGAGGATATATTTTGGTGTAACCCCGTCTCTCTCTTCTTCCCAGATGCGGCTGTGGAGGCGACAGGGAGAGCTTGGCAGCAAAGTTTAATCACATGGTCATACTTAAGCTTTGTACTTCCATTTTTTATTTCTACTTCAAGTGATTAATAATAAATCTTATAAAATATAATACTGGGAGTTATGGACGTTAATTTAAATCCCACGGGGTGGGGGGGTTGGACTAGACAGCTGTTATGGTTCCTTTCCCCGCTAAGGCTGGGATCCTGAGATCATGGAGATTTGAGACTTGATTACTGCATGGATGATGGTCCATTGCTTGATTTTACCATCACCCAGGGAAAGGTGCTAGAACAGATGGCCTCTGAATGAGATGCAGGGTCTTGAGAAGTGTGCTCGGGGATAGTCAAGATGTCTAGCTTTCAAGTGACAACCGAACCTCTCTGTGCCTGCATGTTGGGTTACTGCTGGCCTCCAGTGTCGGGATGCCAAGCGTGTTAGGTCGCTGTAGCCACCTTTTCACCCTCGATGGTGTAAAATGTGCTGAGTGTATCCTCGTAAGTGTCCAAGTGGCCTCTGGGAAAGTGGGAACCTTCTGAGTTTTCATTCATGCTCGTTCATTCACTCAGTCATTTAGACACTGGGGATACAAAGATGAAGACGAAAACTTCTCTTGCTCATGGAGGGAGGGAAGAAAGGAAACAGCAAGTACACAGGTTGGTAAATGTACTACTGAATAGTAGTGGGGGCAGCAGTAACAATGAGGAAGATCAGAAAAGGGAGTCCCCACTCGAGATGACCCTTGAAGGAAGTGAGATGGACCAAAATTCAATTTTTTTCTGGGATATTTACTAGCCGTTAGACTGGCAATAGGGCAGCTAGGACGTGCAATGGATAGGCGGGTGGGCTTGGGGTCAGGAAGACTCATCTTCCTGGGTTCAAATTTGGCATCAAACACTTTTTACCTGTGTGACCCATGGTTTAATAGGTCATATAGCCCTGTAGACGTGAGCTGGAGAAGGAAATGGCAAACCATTCCAGTATCTTTGCCAAGAAAACCCTAAATGGGGTCATGAAGAATTGGACATGGCTGGAAAAACAAAATCACGCTGGAAATGTCACTTCTCTGTAATTTATTTTCTCCAATTGTAAAAAATTAGGGGCAGTGAGGTGGCTCAGAGAATAGAGAGCCATGTCTGGAGATAGGTTGTCATGGGTTCAAATTTGACCTCAGACTCTTCCTAGCTGTGTGACCCTGGGCAAGTCACTTGACCTCCATTGCATTGCCCTCATCGCTCTTCTGCCTTGGAACTGATACTTGTATCAATTTAAAGACAGAACTTAAGGGTTAAAAATTAGGTTCCTTCTGCCTAGCTTTGTCTCTGATTTTATAACAGGAGGAGGAAAGGGAAAGCATTCCAGGCCTGTGCAAGAACACAGGGGAGGAGACTGTCATTTTTGTTATATTCTGAATATATTTTGTATTGTGAACATGTTTTCTCCCCACAAGAATGTAAGCTCCTTGAGGGCATATATCTGTGTCTCCAGAGGCTGAAAACATGCCTAGAATGCAGTAGCAACATAATAAATGCTTGCTGAATGAACCGGATGCTTGCCTCCAGAATAAGAAAAATTTGAATTATTCCAAATAACTTTGCTGGCCAGCCACATGATCAAAATAATCCCCAGAATTGAGTATAGTAGGTCTGTTTTATCTCGTTCTACACACTCGTTGAGAATTCAGCAGATTTGCTAACAAGTACCAACAGATAGAAGGAAGGTTCCTGTTTCAAGCTGACTATTTAGCTCTTGTTTTGCTTATGGATCTTTCCATATTTTTCAAAGGAACTGATTTTGATAAAAATCTGGCCTCCTATTAAAAGACATACTCTCAACTGGAATATGGTTCAGTCTGTTTTCCTGAAACAAAATATTGGCTATTTGTTCTTTTTTTTTTGGTTACAATAATCACTTTATTTCCCTCCCTCCCCTCCACCCACCCTTCCCGCAGCCTACACGCAATTTGGCTCTCTATTCTCTGAGCCACCTCACTGCCCCTAATTTTTTACAATTGGAGAAAATAAATTACAGAGAAGTGACATTTCCAGCATGAGGTGAGGTCTCCCTTTTCTTCTTGTATACTGTCAATTTGGTTTTCTTCTTTCCTTTTTTTAATTAGACTGACCAGTAATTTGTGTATTTTATTTGTTTTTTCAAAGTACCAGCTTCTAGTCTTATTTATTAAATCAATAGTTCTTTGACTTTCAATTTTATTAATTTCTCCTTTGATTTTTAGGATCTCTAATTTAGTCTTCATCTGAGGATTTTGCATGCCTAATTCATTGACCTCTGCCCTCCCTAATTTGTTAACATATGAACTCAAGGATATAAATTTCCTGCTGAGTACTGCTTTGGCTGCATCCCATAGGTTTTGAAAGGCTGTCTCATCATTGTCATTTTCTTCAATGAAATTATTGTTTCTATGATTTGTTCTTTGACTAACCAGTTTTGGAGAATCGTATTGTTTAATTTCTAATTAATTTTTGATTTACCTCTCCGTGTACCCTTACTAATTATTATTTTCATTGAATTATGATCTGAAAAGGTTGGATTTATTATTTCTGCTCTTTTGCACTTGTTTGCAATGCTTTTATGCCAGTCAATTTTTTTTGAATGTACCCTTTGCTGCTGAAAAGAAGGTGTATTCCTTTTTGTCCCTATTTATTTTTCTCCACATATTTACTAACTCTAATTTTTCTAAGATTTCATTCACTTCTCTTACCTCTTTCTTATTTATTTTTTGGTTTGATTTATCTAGTTTGGATAGATGAAGGTTCAGGTCTCCCACTAGTATAGTTTTTCTATCTAGTTCATCCTTGAGCTCCACTAGTTTCTCCTTTAGAAATTTGGATGCTATGCCATCTGGTGAATACATGTTGAGTATGGATTGTCTATTGTCTATACTGCCTTTTATCAGGATGTAATTACCTTCCCTATCTCTTTTAACTAGATTTATTTTTACTTTGGCTTTGTCAGATATCATGATTGAGACTCCTGCCTTCTTTTTATCAGTTGATTCCCAATAGATTTGGCTCCATCCTCTTACTGTCACCCTATGCGTATCTACCTTCCTCATGTGTGTTTCTTTTTGACAGCATATGGTAGGGTTTTGGATTCTAATCCACTCTGCTATTCACTTGCATTTTATGGGTGAGTTCATTCCATTCACATTCAGAGTTATGGTTACTAGCTGTGTATTTCCCAGAATTTTGATTTCTACTCCTGGTCCAGCCTTTTCTTCTTTCACTATTTTCTTCTACACCAATGTTTGTTTTTAATCAGTTCCCCTAATTCCTACCCTTATTTTTACTTCCCTTTCTACTTCCCTCCCTTCTTATTCCCCCCTTTATTTTTTTTGCAGTCTTTTTAAAACTACCCCCCCACCCTCTCCCTCCCTTATACTGCTTCCCTCTCCACCAGTCTGTTTGTTACACTTCTACTCCCCTATAGGGTGCGAATCTATTCTCTGTCCCAATTGATTGGATTGTTCTTCCTTCTTTGGGTCAATTTCAATGCATGTAAGAGTTGAGTATTTCCTATCTCCAACATCTATACCCTTCCAGTGTATTGATGTTCTCCCCACTCCTATCATGAGCTTTTTTTGTGACATACAAATTTACCCCCCCTTTTGTTTCTTTTCCTATTTCTTTTAGTTTAACCTTTTTTTTTAGCTCTAGTTGTATATATATATATACACACACACAATGTATATGTATTTATGCATATATATCTATATACTATTTATGTCTTGTTATTTCATCCTATACAGTTTGTCACTGTTTCCTCTAAATGTAATTCTTCTAGCTGCCCAGGTGATAACAACAGTTTTCAAGTTACCAATGACATCTTTTCTTATAGGGATACATATCATTTTAACTTATTGAGTCTCTTAGAAAAAGGTTTTTTTTTTGTTTTGTTTTGTTATTATTTTTTCCCTCTTTTAAAATTACCTTTTGAGTTCTCTTGAGTTCTGTGCTTGGACATCACATTTTCTGTTCAGGTCTGGTCTTTTATTTACAAATTCTTGGAATTATTTTATTTAGTTGAATGATCATACTTTCCCCTGTAAGAATATAGTCAGTTTCGCTGGGTAGTTGATTCTTGGTTGTAGACCTAGTTCCCTTGCTTTCTGGAATATCATATTCCATGCCTTTCAGTCCTTCAGTGTAGATGCAGCCAGATCCTGTGTTATCCTCACTGTGGTTCCATGGTATATGAATGACTTCTTCTTGGCAGCCTGTAATATATATATATATATATATATATTTTTTTTTTGGGGGGGGGGGTCTGATAGTTCTTGAATTTGGGTATAATATTCCTGGGTGTTGTCAGTTGGGGATTAAGTACAGGAGGTGATCTGTGGAATCTTTCAATCTCCACTTTTCCCTCTTGTTATAGAATATCGGGGCACTTTTCTTGGATAATTTCCTGTAGTATTATATCCAGCCTTTTTCTTTTGTCATGGTTTTCTGGTAGACCAATGATTCTTAAGTTGTCTCTCCTGGAATGATTTTCTAAATCTTCTGCTTTTTGAATGAGATGCTTCATATTTTCCTCAATTTTTTCATTCTTTTGGTTTTGTTTTATAGTGACCTGCTGCCTTGTGAGGTCACTTAATTCTAGTTGTTGTATTCTGGTTCTTAAAGATTGGATTTCATCCCTGGATTTTTGGTCATCCTTCTCCTTCTGGTCTGATTTTCTTTGGAGGTCATCTTTCATCCTCTTTGCCTCATCTCTCATTTCCTTTGCTTCATCTTTCATCTCCTTTGCCTTATTTTCAAGCTGGTTGATTTTGGCTTTCAAGACACTATTTTTCTGTTTCCAGATGATTTATCTTAGTTTTTAAGTTCTTTTCCCAATTGTCTTCAGCCTCTCTTAATTGTGTTTTGAATTGCATTTTGAGTTATTCCAAAGTCTGTATCCAATTTGCTGGGATCTCTGATTTATCATTTGATGATCCCTCCTCCTCTGTTCTGTTTGTTGCCTGTATAGAAACTGTCTATTGTAATTTCTTTCTTCTTTTTCTGTTGTTTGCTCATATTTACCTTTCTTTACTCCTCATAGTTGTCTGTGCTCTTTCTCCTCTCATTTTTTTGGTTTTGGCATTTTCTGTCAGTCTTCCCTCTTGGAGCTTTGACAGAACATCTCTCTGTGCAGTCTGTGGGGGAGGGGTGTTGGAGTTTGATCTTCCCTGTCCTCTGGAGGCTTTTGATTGGATTAAGTCCAGCAGTCTGTGGGGGAGGGGTGTTGGAGCTTGGGCTTCCCTGACCTCTTAAGACTTTTGATGGGATTAAGTTCAGCTGGGTTGGGCTGGATGTGCTCTGAGGCCAAAACCTCCTGGAAGGCTGAAGCAATATAGAGGGTCTCCACCTCTTTGACCAGGCTGCCTGCTCTGTGTTCTCTCTCCAGCTCCTTCCCCACCACCCTTCTTCCATGCTTTGCACCTGGCATAGCCCTGCACGCAAGGTACACCCTCCAGACAAACACCTTTGCCCACCTAGAGGTTCCCGCTGCCACTGGAGTCTTAGCGCTCTAGATGTGGGGGGGGAGGGGTTCTGGGACCTTCCTTCTGCCTTCCCCTTAAACCTGAGTATTCTTGAATTCTGGCTTTTGGGGGACATACCTTTTGGATTGAGTCCAGCAGAAGGGTTCCTTGGCTCTGTCTTGTTGTTAGGTTTGATTTTCAGTCCTCTAGGAGCATTTAGTTTGTAATTGGTAAGGAGGTCTGAACTTTTGCTGCTTCTATGCCACCATCTTGACTCTGCCTCCATGGCTATTCTTTCTTAACTCTTACTTTCCATCCTAGAATCAATACTATGTATTGGTTACAAGGCAGAAGAGTGGTAAGGGCTAGGCAATGAAAATTAAATGACTTGCCCAGGGTCACTCAGCTAAGAAATGTCTGAGGCCACATTTGAACCCGGGACTATCCCTCTCTAGGCATGGCTCTCCATAAATATTTTCAAAGGAAAAGACTGGTCTTGATAAAAAATCTGGCTCCCTCCTAAAAGGATATCAAGACATACCCTCAATTGAGGTAGAATTCAGTCTGTTTTCCTGAAACAAAATGGTGGCCATTCTCTTTTCAAATGGGCATGCCAGTTTCAACACATTTCAATGGCATATGGCACCTTGATAATGAGAGAGATGGGACTGAACTGAATGTGGCAGTTTCCAGAATTACTAGTTATGTTACTAATCATGAGATTAAAAAAAATAAATTGCATATGCTGTCAAAATTGAGCAATGTCAGAATCATAAGTTTGGAAGGTATCTTGATCAATCATTCAGCCCATTGCCATGCTTCTATTGGACTTGTCCATTCTAGCCTGTCAGTGTAAGTCCCCAGAGCCTGCTTCTTTATCTACCAACAACTCTCCATTTTCCAAGCTAGTGGATGGGAGCTTGAGCAACAGAAATATGAAATGATGGATTATGTACCTGGGAGTTCTCCATAGCATCTGAATCCCAGAAATAGAGGTCACCTAGCCAGAGAGCCAAAAACTGGAAAAAAGCAGCCTTGCTTGTGGATTCAGACTGCCCTCCTTCTTCAGCTCTCATTCTCCATTTACCTTTTACCATTGAGCAATGACATGTTTGCCAGAAAGGCAAACACAGACTCCTTGAATGATATGAATAACTGTGGAACCTTTAGCAGTCCTTGGAAAAGGATGAGGCTTCCACTCTTGCTATTTGGAGGGTGCTGCAGGCCAAGGGTTCTCTGTCTCTCCAGAGAAGGGAAGGGCAGTGAATGTGGCAAAAGGCTGAAGCTGGGCAAAAGTAAAGATGGTTGACATGGGTCAATGGGGATAGGATTGGGGATTTAGACTCTAAACGATCACCCCAGTGCAGATATCAATAATATAGGGAAATAGGTCTTGATCAATGACAAGTAAAACCCAGTGGAATTGCACATTGGCTATGGGTAGGTGGGGGGTGTTTGGGGGAAGAGAAGAGAAAGAACATGAATCTTGTAACTATGGAAAAGTATTGTAAATAAATTAAATAAAATTTTCCAAAACTGGAAAAAAAAAAGGAAAGATGGTGGACCTGTGATGGCAACTTGGTCCAGGAGCAGATTTCCCCTAGACCCAGTAAGAGGAGACGTGGACTCAATTTCCCAATATGGTTGAAGCAACTTGAAGTCTGAGTATGGGATTCCAAGTATACAGCCTTCGACATCCACATGATATTGTAGAGAACAGAGAGTTCTGCCACCTGAGTGACAGAAGCAAAGGGCCCATAATACTCTGCCAAGTGCTTTTCTATGAGCATGAACATCTGTGAGAAAAGGTGGTGCTGGTCAGCGCAGGCATTTCAAACTCTCTGAACATCCACACAGCCATGATTTTTTTTAAACCTTTACCTTCCGTCTTGGAGTCAATACTAAGTATTGGTTCCAAGGCAGAAGAGTGGTAAGGGTTGGGCAATGGGGGTTAAGTGACTCGCCCAAGGTCACTCAGCTAGGAAGAGTCCAAGGCCAGATTTGACCCCTATGTACCCAGCCGCCTCCCCAGCCCTGGTTTAATCTTTCTCCAACTGTCTCTCCCTCCATCCACGGCGTCCCCAGAGATCTGGAGGGTGCCCAGTAGCTGCATCCTCTCTCAGTGCTCCAGGGATACTGCCTCATAAGCAGCTGTTTGGTATCCTCTCTTGTCTGCTCCCAGTAGCTCTCTGTCCCTCCCCTGACCTGCTAAGAGAGGGGGCTTCTGGTAAACATATTAATGAATTACTGGAGCTCCCCGGTGAAGAGCCAGAAAGACAGAGCCCCTATTGCTGCCTCATCCTTTTACGGGGAGGCTGACGTCACGACTCATTTTCTCCATGACTGACAATGGAGGCCCCAAGTGCTGCACTTGCACATTCATCAGGCGATGTTCCTCTGGCATCAAATGCCAGCTAATCCATCTTTTGCCCGAATTCTGTAAATGGCAAAGCTAACTTTCCTTGCTCGTTGGTTGAATTTCCTAGGAAACCCTGTTCTTTTTTGGCAAGGTCCCGGGGTGGGGTGAGCCAGAACTGCCCCTTCTAGTTTACGACGGGCCTTCTTGTGTGGTGGTGGGGGGTCTCCCCAGCTCCTGCCCCCCACTCTGAGGTCCACAACCAAAATGAGTTGTTCCATCGCCTTTCATGGAAGGGTGAGGCAAGCCCTGGGGAGCCACGAGGAAATGGCCAAGTAACCCGTGGCAGGAGCAGACACCTCGGAAAAGGCGCCGCAGCAGGGAGACCCGGGAAGAGTGGCGGGAGGGCGTCGCGGCAGCCTGCCATCGTGGGGATTTTCCCGATCTACCGCGCGAGGTTGCCAACCCTGATGCACAAACAGCCTTGTTTAGATCCCCGATGGGGGTGGTTCCATTTCATCCTAGCCTGAGTCGTGGCCTTGGGTTCAAGGAAGGAGATGTGATCCTCCCAGGGCTGTTGCTGAAGAAGGGGTAGCTGGGGAGGAGGGACTGGGTTTGGGCCACGAGCAAACCCCAGGGGGAGCTGGCGTTTCCTCCTGATTCCCTCCTGCAGATTCTGCTGGGGACTGAGGAGCCACCTGCCACCATGAAACGCTGCTTCTAAGGAAGCGGCTAGATTTGAAAGCAGTGTTGGTGGGACGACAGAAGCCTCTGCACGTGGCAGGCCCAGACACTTGCTGGGGCTGAGGATGGGGAATGGGCTGCTTGCTGGAGAGGACACCCTTCAGATGTCCCTCAGATCCACACACCCCCACTACACTTGCCCCAGTTGAGAGGTTTTTGGGTTTTTAACCCTTACCTTCCATCTTAGAGTCAGTGCTGTGTATGGGTTCAAGGCAGAAGGAAATAAGGGCTAAGCACTGGGGTGAAGGGACTGGCCCAGGGTCACCCAGCTGGGGAGTGTCTGAGTCTAGGCCTTGCTCAGAATCCACGGAGCCACCCAGCTGTACCCCCATCCCCAAGACTCCCCTGTCAGCTGCTATGTTCCAGCTACTGCCCATGGATGGAGGAGAAGCTGAAAGCTAAGACAACACACAAGTGCACCTGGACAGGAGGGAAGCTGTAGGAGGTGGAAGGAAACTTTATTGTGCAAAGATAAACAAATGCCTCATCAGTAGATAATGTTTCCCAGATTCCCAAGCTGTGCTGATAGAGGAGGCAGATCCTGGGGGGAAGGGGGGATGGGACTGCAGTTATGGGGGGAGGGGAAGAAAGGCAGGGGGCAGGCCCACAGGGTCCCATGGCAATCACTTGACCCCTCAACCGCCCCCTCTCACTTCTAGGAGTCTGTCTTGAAGACCAGACAGGATAAGATGTCCAGTGAGATCTAAGCTCGGTCTATAAGGCACATTGAAGTAAGAAGAGGAGACAGCCATGGATAAGGAATGGATTTGAGGGTCTTGATAAGGTGTCACCTCAAAGAAAACAAAGTTAAGGCCCTGAGGTCACCTTCCTCGAGGTTGATCAGTTCTTACAAGTGGTTTAACTTTTGGGGGCTGCTGGTGCCCCTAATGGGGGCTCCCTGAGGAATGGGCTCCTGGATGCTATCAATGAGTTTCTGGGGCTGTCACCATCTGTGGGGGCTAAGGGATACAACCCAGGAAAGAGGAGGCCCTGGAGAGAGCAGCATGCACTGCTCTGTGGTAATATCTGGGGAAGCGACAGATGGTGATCTACAGATATCAAAAGCCAGGGTGATAGGATTAGGTCAGGTGGGACAGGAGAGGATGTTTGGGACATCAGTGAGGGGTGAGACAAATGGAATCTAAAAAGCAAGGTCACCTGCTCTCTTCGTATCCTTTTCAATCAAAGCAATGTGAAAATGGGGGATACTTTAAACCTTTGGGGGGGGGGATAAGGGTAGCCTCAAGCTCTCGTGGCCTCTGCTTAAGGCACTGGAATCCCAATAAGGCAGCCTGGCTTAGGTGATTGTCTGGCGGCTGAAGAGGTCAAGGGTCACTGAGCTGAGGAACACAGGGATGCTGTCCTGCTGCAGCAGGTGGAGGTCGATGAGCTCACGGATGGTGCGAGAGAACTCTGTCTCCAGAAGTTGCATCTTGGTTCTTGAGGGACTTGAGGCCTGCAGGGAAATCCGAGAAGAGAGGAGGGAGCAACAAGGTAGGTAAATCAGCATGGGGGAAAGAAGATCGGAAGGGAAAGGGGAGGAGAAGAGGAGGAGGAGAAGAGGTAAGGAGGCAGTATGGGTAGGATTGGAAGAGAGATGAGATGGAAGAGAGCAAACAAAAGATGAAGAGGTGAAGAGAGAACAACAATTAGGTGGGGAGAAGGCACAATAGGTGGAAAGAGGAGGTAGAGTTTGGGCAAGTAGAAGAGAGGAGGAGGGGAGAGAGAAGAGGGAAAAAGGAAAAGGGTGATGGAGTCCAGGTGAGGAGGGAATGGATGGAAAGGAGAGATAAGATATGGCAAAGAAGAAGAAAGGGGAAGGAAAGGAGTGAAGAGGAAGGACAGGGAGAGTGAGGGTGGAGAAGATGAAGGGGGAAAGGAAAGGTGAGGGAAAAAATGAGAAAATAAGGACAGAGGAGAGGTGGGACAAAGAGGGGAGATAAGACATATTAGTATGCTGGTAAAGCCTCTCCTTCCTCCCAGTTGTAATGGAACACTGCCCTTCCCTCACCACGGAGTCATCATTTGTGTAGATCACAGCCTAATCAAGGTAGCGGTAACCACTGCCAAGCAGGTGTGCAACGTAGAGTCTAATTGGACCATTATTATTAAAGTTCTGCATTTCTAGGATCTCTAAACAATCCCCCCCTGTGAGCCTCGCCTGTGTAATGAGTTGCCTAGTGGCAGGAAGGGCGTCTAAACTGCCTCAAGAAGGGAAAATGTAGTTTCCAGGGGCTAAAACATTAACAGGTGCCAATCCAGGCAAGAAACACAAATCTGGGCTGCCCTGGGGAGGCTGCTTTCCCAGGAAGCAACGTTCAAAGGAAATGAAAATCATTTCAATTCATAGACTGTTTTGAACTGGGGGGTGGGGACTTTGGGGAAATCATCATGCCCCACCTCTTCATTTGTCAGAAGAGGAAGCTGGGTCCCAGAATGGGAAAGTGTCTTGCCCAAGGTCACATGATTGTGGTTGGTGGCTGAGCCAGAATCAGACCACAGGATTCCTGATGGCCAGGCATCTCCATTTTCCTCTCTCCCACACTCAATATACATCTGTTCATTAATTCCTCTTGGTTGCCACTATTGATAAAACCTGGGACTGCTGGGAACTCCACAGACCTGAATGAAAACAGTGGCATCCTAGAATGCCCTAGGATGCTGTACAAAGCCTAAAAGGGAGATGAGGGGGAAGAGGATTATCTCCATAGCAATCCTATCATCAGATGCATGAACATTTGTTACAAGACATCAAGGATTTTCTTCCCTTTCAGAGGAATGAGTTCTAATAAAACTTCCAGTTCTCTCCTCACCAGTACCTTCTCCCTAAATTAAATCTAAAGTCTTCAACCTGGAATTCTAGTACTGCTGCAATCTGACCCATGTGCACTTTTCTAGAATTCTTTTACCCCCTCTTTTCATAAACTCTAAGCCCCTGCCATACTATTATTACTAGTTACTAATTTCTAAGCAAGTCTATGATTTTCTACTGTGGCTGGGTGGAAAAAGCACTGGATTTGAAGTCAGAGGGACTGAGTTCAAATCCTTAATGCTGGGTAAGACATTTAACTTCCTTGGTACAGGTTTCCCTATATGTAAAACAAAGGAGTTTGGCTATATCGCTAAGTACTTTTTGGCTTTAAATCTTTTTTTTTAAACCCTTATTTCTGTCTGAGTATCAACTCGAAGATAGAAGAGTAGCAAGGGCTAGACAATTGGGGCTACGTGACTTGCTTGGAGTCATAAAAAAATATCTAAGGTCATATTTGAACTCAGGACCTTCCATCTCCAGGCCTAGCTCTCTATCCATCTAGCTGCCTCTGACCCACACTTTGAGGCCCACATCAAACGACCCCTCTTTTATGAAGCTTTCCTTGATGTTTTGGGGGCAAGTGGTTTCTCCGTATTCTATAGTCCTTTGGCATTTTGTATCTCACTAAGGCACTCATTTAATTTTACTTCATATCACAGTTCACATTTTAATTATTTAATTAATATCACACATTACATTTTAAAAAAGCATTCCCTTATCTCCCCTCCTATGCAGCAAGAATCCTGGGAGAAAAGGAAGGCAGGACTCAGGGAGTCCTGAGATAGTCACTAGTTAGTCAGTCACTGGTATTCTTTGCCCCAGGCACTCATTATAGGTGAAAGTAAATAGCAGTTTAGGATTAGAGACAAAAAATGAGGAGAGTTCCAAATTAGGGTGAGAGTAATAAAGACTCATAAGTCACCAACAACCTACAAATGGAGCATCCTAGCATCCTATCAATAGTACCTAATGTACTAGAGACATGCCCTTCTCTTCCTTGCTGGCTTAATGCAGCAATAATATCTTGGAAGGGAGCATCATATTCCAACAGTCCCTACATTTCATCAACTTGAATGTGCCAGTTAAAACAACGCTGAGTACCACCTCACACCTATCAGGTTGGCCAATAGTGCAGTAAAGGACAAGGGTAAATGTGGGAAGGCATGTGGCACAGTTGGAACACTAATGCTGGAATTGTGAACTGATCCAAACATTCCGGAGGGCAATTTGGAACTATACCCAAAGGGCTATAAAATGGTGCATACCCTTTGGTCTGGCAATACCACTACTGGGTCTGTATCCCAAGAGATAATAAAAAAGGGGGAAGGACCTACTTGTACAAAAACATTTATAGCAGCTCTTTCTGTAGTGACAAAGAATTAGAAATTGAGGGGATGTCCATTAATTGGGGAGTGGATGAACAAGTTGTGATGTGTGTTGGTGATGGAATACTGTTTTGCTATAAGAAATGATAAGCAAGGTGATTGCAGAAAGACCTGGAAAGATCTCCATGAACTGATGCAGAGTGAAATAAGCAGAACTAGGAGAACATTGTACACAGTAACAGGAATACTGTACAATGATTATCTATCTGTGAGTACTTGGCTATTCTCTGAAATGCAACGATTTGAGACAATCCTGAAACTTATGATGGGAAATGCTATCATCCATCTCCAGAGAAAGAACTGTTGGAGTCATGTTTCAGGTCAGTGTATTTAGGGTTTTACTAGGGGGTTTGGTTATGTAGGAGTGCTTTTACAACAATGACCAATATGGAAGTGTGTTTTGCATGACAATAAAAATAAAATTAAAAAAATTTGAATGTGGCCTCCAACAATGTTGATTGCAACTCATTTATCCCTGCTCAGATTGCATGGCTTTTTGTCTCTGTCCTCTCAAAAGTTCCTCACAGGTGGTTCAACTAATGTTTTGACATCATGAAGATGCCAGCTGAGCACTTAGGTTGTCCACCTTGCCACATAACAAGTCCAATTTCTCTTTCCATCTTACATTTCTTTTATGACATCATTTACTCTTTTTCTTTGAAGTTGCATTTTTGCTACATTGCAGCTTGCTCATACCCATGTCTCTTCAATGCCCTTTGTGTGACATGAATTTTTAATTCTTTCTTTCTTTTTAGCATTTTATTTTCCCAATTATATGTAGTCATTTTCAACGTGTTTTCTGAAGGTATAAGATCTAAGTTGTCTCTGTTCCTCCCTTCTCTCCCCCTCCCAGAGACAGCAAACAATTTGATCTGGGTTATACATCTATTATCATGCAAAACATATTTCCATATTGGTCATTGCTATAAGAGAAAACCCATATAAAACCAAAACCCCAAAATAGAAACAAATAAACTAAAGTGAAAAATCATATGCTTTGACCTGCATCTGACTCCCAACAGTTCTTTCTCTGAAGGTGAAGAGCATTCTTTGTCATAAGTCCTTTAGAATTGTCCTGGATCACTGGATTGCTGAGAACAGCTAAATCTTTCAAAGCTGATCTTCCCACAATATTACTGTTACTGTGTACAAGGCTCTCCTGGTTCTGCCAATTTCACTCTGCATCAGTGCATGTAGCTCTTTCTGAAACCATTCTGTTAATCATTTCTTATAGTACAATCGTATTTCATCATCATCATATATTACAATTTGTTCAGCCATTCTCCAACTGATAAACTCATTTTAAATTCTTTCAAAATTGCTATGTTCTACATCTAACAGTCATACAACACCACTGTTAAAATATCTGTATTGAAAATATGGGTGTTTTCTCAGAGAAGTTTTGAGGTTATTAAAGAAACTAGGCAACTTCCTGATCTAGTTCACTTTTCTGGTTGATTCTAAATCATTGACTATTTGTGTGGTTTGTTCCATATGATCAAATTTTGTGCATGCATACACAAACACAGATAAATAATTATATGGACATACAGGCTGTTAATCCAACTTTACAATATATCATAATCTAGGCTACAGATATTCTTATCCACTTGGTCTTTCTTGTGTGGATGGTTAGGCCAAATTCTTTTAAGCGGTTATCCTAAGAGGCTCTGAAATGTTCCAAAACTCGATCCTACTAGAACAACATCATCTGCAAAGAGGAGCATCTAAGGGATCTCATCATCCATAAGGAATCTCTCTAATTTAAGACCCTACATCTCCTGTTATGGTGGTAAATATGTTTAGCAAACATCATATGTCATCTTAGGCCTCTTGTGATTTTTGTGATCACAGAGTGCATTGTTGAACATGGTTATTTCTCATATTTTTTCAAGGAATATTTAGTGATTTTGACATAGGGAGACATTTTGTGGGAAGAGGATCTTCAAGATAACATTTTGCTCTACCTAATCGAATACCTTTTTGGTAAGTGGCAACCAATAAGCACAGTATAATCTCATGTTCTTTATGCCTTTTAATCAATTTGCATGATGGTATATTGCTTGCAAAAGTCTTGTTTTCCATTAATATCCTCATTGAAGATAACAAAATATGTATGTAGATGGGGCTCAAGAAATTTTTGGATAGAAACAAAAGGAAATATCTTTGTCAATGGCTCTGGTTGTTCTCTTATGGTATTCAGATTGTCTATTTTTCCTCATGCCTTTGATAACATTTCTCTCTTTCATATGCCTTATGAATTGATCCCTCAGTGTCCTTTCAACTCTGGCGTAGATCGCCTTTATGTCGGTTGGTCTAATACAAATGATTTCCCCATTTTTATTTTCTTTAGTCCTGTTTTTAGCACTTCTACAAATGCATTTGGGACTGAGATTTCAGAGTCCAAGTAGGGTAGCTCCAACTATTGATGGTGAAAACTGTTATAAAAATATTTGCATTTTATATGTAACATGATATATGTATATTTTATGTATAATATAATCTTATGTATAACATACATAGTATACTAAGTATATACTCTATATAGCATAATTTTATATATAACATGATATAATATATTTATATATGAATTTATATATAATATAATAAAATATAATATGTCCAAAAAATAAAAAAAATAAAAATATTTGCAGATCTTTTCTACTTTCTTTGTGGATCTTCTTCATTTTGATTCTTAAAAGACTACCTAGTTGTCTATCTTGCTAAGCTTTCTTTAAATGAACTTTAACTTGTATTTTGTCTGTGTTTTATGAAACAAAACTCTTCATCATTTTCTATTGTCTTTCTTCACAAGATTTTGCAAACAATTTAATATTCCAAACTGGTATTGCTTTTGGCTGCCCTCTCTCTGGTTGGCAAAGATGTCAAGTGTTTGTTGACAGTAGCTTTTTAGGATCTTCGGTCACCTCGTTATAACAATTATACTTACACTGATTAAATTTTTGTACAAAATTATTTTAATTGATGTTGATGCCATTTTTGCTGTCCTCTGCCCATTTGTCCTTGCTAATAAATTGTTTAAATAGCTCAGGATTGAATTAACACTTTCAAGTCCTATACTTTTCTCTTTATTATTTTTTCCTCTCCCTTTATACTAATCTAGAGATAGGAAGGATTCATAAGTCATAAACAGCCTATGTTTTCATGGGTTCACCCTGTTTCTCTTCTTTTTCAAACCTTACCTTCTAAAACGAAGTATTGATGCTAAGACAGAAGAGCATTAAGGGCGAGGCAATTGGGGTTAAAGTGAGTTGGCCAGACAAAAGCTAGGAAGTGCCCAAGGCCAGATTTGAACCCTGGTCCTTCTGGCTCCAGGCCTGACACTCCATCTACTGTACTATGGAGCTGCCCCTTCCTTTTTCCTTATTATGCTCTAGTCATCTCCCCACTGAACTCTTACAGGAAGTTCCTTGAGGGGAACCAAAGGATCATAGATTTGGAGCTGGAGTGAACCCTGCTGATCCCCTAGGTTAATGGCATTCAGAGGGGTTGAGTTCTAGTCCATGGGGAGTAAGTAAGAGAGGCAGACTTTGAACCCAGATCTCATTGACTTAAAATCCCATGCTCCTATCTAGTTCCTTGCTTTGCGCTTACTGAAATGTGATACCAAGTAGTAAAGCTCTGTGGCCACAGGCAAGTTAATTTAACTCTCTGGGCCGCCAAGTCCTCCACGGGAAAATGAAGGGGCTCAAGCAGAGGTCCCCTGAAGGGTCCTGAAAGGTCAGCTGGTCCTACGCCTACTTTCTCAGAGGAGGGAGCTCCAGGGAATGCTGGCATCTGGCTGAGAGGGATGGCAGGGGGACAGGGACGCCCACCATGTTTCTGTAGGCTGCCGCTCTTCCGGCCTTGGGAATCTGCTCCCACATCCACATCACATCTGCGTTTTACAGAGGGATCAAAGAAATTAAATGGCTTGTTCAAGGCCGTGTAGAGGAAGTGTCTGGATCAGGAAAGATTGGGGGTGTGGCACCTTGCTGAGGAACCACAAGCCAGGATTCCTACCTGCCTACCACGGGGCTTCCAGAGCTGGGAGAGCTGAGAAGACGCCTGCAGTCCCGGGGATGGGGGCACTGCAGCTCTTCGCACAGGGGGCGCAGTGACCTTGTACAGAAATCACTCCCCCAGGCCCCAGAATGCTGGGATGTGGCCTGGAGAGGGCAGAATGGTAAGGCACTTCTGGATCAAGAAGCCAATGACCCACTAAAAGTAGCTGTTTAGCAAGAAGCTTTTGAGTTCAGGCTGCTCGTTCTTACCCAACCTTTAACAATCAGCTCCAATGCCCTTTCTTCCAAGAAGTCTTGTCTGATCTTCTGCAGCAATGCTTCTTTCTCCAGGGAGCTGGCACAGCATTTTGTTTGACCTTTTCTTATTAAACTTGTGGGGTGTGTGGGGTGCTCAGGGAGGGGTAGTATCTCTGGTATGGAGGGCTTGTCATGCCCTCCTAGGGCAGCTCTCCAGTCTCTGACCCTCACCTGACACCCAGCTCTCACTTGTGGCTCCCAGTAGCTGCTAGCATGCGGCAGCGGCCACACCCCGGGCAACGGCTTCGACAGGCTGGCTAAACCTTGTGAGGGTGGCCATCGGGTCATCAACTCCTGGTGAACCAGGGCTTTGCTCACCCAGCATGTGAAGACTGCTTCGGCCGAACAGATGGAAGAAACCAACAAGAAGGTTCAATGGCTGAGATGGCGACGCAGCAAAGCACTGTGGAGTGCTTAGGGCGTGTTGGAGCACAAAAGACAACAGGGCCATCCAATGTAGCTGAGGAAGTTTCCAGGTGTAACGATTTTTCATGCCACTGGACCCAGGCTTCCAACGCCAAGAGAGTGGGACTGTCTCTGGGCATCGACTTTTCCACTTAAATCTCCTTCACGCACAAGTGTCTTTGTGCACACTCATCTATACACCATAGATGGAAACGCACAAAGACAATCATCCTCAGTTACAGAGAGACTACTACTATTAAACTTGTACGTCCTACATCGCTCCTGGGCTATGAACTCCTTGGGAGGCACACAGGCATTTCCTTCTCCCTGAGGTCCCCAGCCCCATTGGGCACTTTCATTTTTCATGGATTGAAGAAGGTTTGATGTGCTCACTTGATGACTAGATGGCAAACCATTTCATTCACATTATTGCCCTCCAGCATTTATCGCATTGCCTTCTGGGTCACAGCCTGTAATAAACACTGCATGCCTAAATGCAGAAAGCTTTTTACTAAGCACTATTAGGTTCAGCACGCTACTAAGGGGTGGTGATGTAACCAGAGAAGTCAGACAGCCCCTGCCTTTAGGAGCTCACTTTCTGATGGTGAACCAACACAGAGGGGAGGTTTAAGCTGCCAGTCAGACGGAGGCATCCCGTGGTCCTTGCCCAAGGTGTGTATGTGTGACTCTCCATACAACAGTTCTCAAGAGATAACAAGTCTATCAGGAGTTGTAGGCAGTGACTGAACTTGCCACTATTGTAATATTTGTTTATTCTTGATTAAAAAGCCAACCCTTTCCTTCCATCTTAGAATTAATTCTATGCACAGTTTCTAAGGCAGAAGAGTGGTAAGGGCTAGGCAATGGGGGTCAAGTGACTTGTCCAGGGTCACACAGCTGAGAAGTGTCTGAGGTCAAATTTGAACCCAGGACCTCCTGTCTCTAGGCCTGGCTCTCAGGGACCTAACAGTGTTCTGGTTTGACTACCTGAGGAACCATTTAACCTTTCCTCAGGCCAAACTCTGAGAAGCCAAGGAATTAAGTCAAGAGAATCCCTAACCTCTTGACCATCACTCCTCTCACCTCAAACTCTCTACCAGATTTATGGAATCTTTATTTTTCCTCAATTATCTCTTAGTTGACTTTTGACATATGCCCATATTTGCAGTGGACAGAGCACTGAGCTTGGAATCAGGAAGACTTTTCTTTCTGAGTTCAAATCTAACCTCAGACACTTCCTCTATTTGTGATCCTGGGCAAGTCACTGAACCCTTTTTGCCTCAGTTTCCTCATCTGTCAAACGAGCTAGAAAAGGAAATGGCAAACCACTCTGGCATCTCTGCCAAGAAAACCCCAAATGGGGTCACAAAGAGTCTGACCCAACTGAAACTACTGAACAACATATTTGCATAGAAAAATAAGGCAAGAAGCAACTGTGTCCTCCTGTTGAATTGTCCTCCTCTATCTCCCAGCCTGGATCCAAAGCTTAGGTTGCTTTCCAGTCTCTTCTCCTTCTTCTTAGTAAGCGCTTAGTGTTTGTAGAACTGAGGTCAAGTTACATTTCTTCCCTTATCCCTTTACTGCCCTTTGATAAAAGCATTTCTTCTGCCTCCCACTTTCTTAGGGTATTTGACATGACATAAGTGGAGCTATTACAAATTAAGCTGGCTATATAGGGAAGTACATCTACTTGTAAACAGAACCCTGGGGAGGGAAGGGAATATGCAGCGGATGCAAAGTTGGCTAGTGATAGGCTAAAATATAATGTGCCAGCTGCCTGCTGGACATCCTTACCTGGATGACCTGTCAGCACCTCTACATCAGTACATGTAAACTCATCATTTCACCTCCAAAACAGATCCCTTCCAACTCCTCTATTTTACTGATGACACCATGCTTTCCGCTCTTAAGCAGGGGCCATGACCTTGGAATTCATTAACTTTGCTTCTTCCCCATACTGAGCCAAATGCCAGGTTCTGCCTCTTACCCTCCCTTGCTTCCCATGCTGTCATCCTTGTTCAGGCCCTCATCTCTTCTCAACCAGACAGCTCCTAATTCACATTTTTGTCTGGCTCTATCTCTTCTCCATCCATCCTTTCCACTGTTGCCCAAATAATCTTTCCAAATAATATACTGTTCTCATGGTAGCAGTCTTTCAAAATTAAAAAAAAATTATTATTTATTTTTAAACTCTTATCTTTTGTTTTAGAATCAATATTAAGTATTGGTTTCAAGGCAGAAGAGTGTGAAAGGGTAGGCAATAGGGGTTAAGTGACTTGCCCAGGGTCACACAGCTAGGAAGTGTCTTGAGACCACATTCGAGCCATGGAGCTCCCATCTCTGGGCCTGACTCTAAATCCATTGAGCTAACCACCTCCCCCCATGATCCCCCCCCCCTTTTTAACTTTTACCTTTCATCTTATAATTGATACTAAACATTTCAACACAGAAGAGAGTTAAGGGCTAGGTCAGTGATAGTGAACCTTTTAGAGACTGAATGCCCAAACTTAATTTTTTTTAAATTTGGGAAATTTTATTTAATTAATTGTTAATTAATTAATGCACGTGATCCCCATCTTACTCCAGATGGGAAGTGCTCCCATTGGGCTGCTGGGCAGAGGGGCATGGGAGAAATGTCCTCAGGCATGTGTGGAGAGGGGGAGAGGAGAAGCACATAGGTTCTCCAACATGGAGTCAGGCAATGGGGGTTCCATGACTTCCCAGGGTCACACAGCTAGGAAGTTTCTGAGACCATATTTGAACCCAGGACCTCCCCTCTCCAGACCTGGCATTCTAACCACTGAGCCACCTAGCAGCCCCCCATATAGCATTTAAAAAAAATTTTTTTTAATTAAAAAAATTTCCCCAATGGTATTTTTAAATTTTTAAAAATCATTTCAAAAAAAATTTGAGTTTCCAAATTCTTTTCCTGCTCTTGACCTCCCTTCCCCTGCCTCTCCCTTCCCATTCTCATCATATAACTCTTCAATTCAAACATCTCCAGTGGCTCCTCCCTGAAAATCAGAGAGAAGGTCAGCTCCTGACCTGGGACCTGAGGCCCTCCACCGTCTGGCCTCCCACTGTATGTATATTCTACCTAGACTATGTCTATTCACACTGAGCTCCTCTTGCACGTGCTCTCCTGTTTCCATGGTCCTGCCCATGCTTCCCTCTTATATCTCAGAGGGACTCCCTCATCTCTACCTTCTGAAGTTCCTTTCTTACTATAAGGTTCAATTCAGATGCCAACTCCTTCAGGAAGCCTTTCCTGATACCTTCTCCCGGCCTCCTTTCTGCTTTCCTTCAGGGGACAGTGATTTTTCTCTATTCTTCAATTTTTATTGTGTCTACTTGGGTGTCTCTCATTTTGTCTTGCAAATGGTTATTTATACACATTCTTTCCCCTCATTAAATCATAAGCTCCAAGGGGCAGTGAGGGGTCTCAGTGGATTGAGAGTCATACTTGGACATGGGAGGTTTTGGGTTCAAATCTGACCTCAGACACTTTCTAGCTATGTGACCCTAGCAAGTCACTTAACCCCAACTGTCTAGCCCTTACTACTCTTCTGTTTTAAAACTTATACCAAGATAGAAAGTACAGGTTTTTTTTTTTAATTGTAAATTCTATAGATAAGGTCTATGTCATATATTTTTGTATCCTCAGTAACTGGCACTCTGATTTTGCATGTTTTAGGTCTTTAATAAATACATGTCGAATTATTTTTGAGGTAATTAACATTTATGTATTGCTTTAAGGTTTGCACTTTATATTATTTACCCATTTCATCCTCAAAACAACTCTGTGAAGTGTTGCCATTTTATAGATGAGGAAACTGAGGGTGAGAAAAGTCAAATGACTTGCCCAGTAAATGTATAAATATGAATGAATACAGATCTGATGAATTCAGGAAGACCACCTAGAAATGAGATTTAAGAACACTTTTGAGGATTGATAATAAATAGGTGAATGGATGGGAGGAGGTAGGGCATTCTAAATATGAGAAGGTCTATTAGAGACCTGGGTTCTAGTTCTGGCATGGCTAATAAATGCCATGGCATAGTTGATAAAGTGCTGGACTTAGGGCTGGGAAGACCTGTTTTCAAGTCTCACCTTTGACATTAATCATCCCTTAGCCTCTCTAAGATTCCATTTCTGCATCTATAAAATGAAGGGGGTGGAGCCAAGATGGCAGTATAATCCAGAGCAGCTCTGTGCCACCATGAGAATCCTTTCCGACCAATGATTAAAATAGCACCATAAAACAAATATAGGAGTGAAAGAACCAACAAGGAGAGAGAGTGAAATGACTTTCCAGAAAAACCCAAAAGGTAAGCAATTAAACATCTGGGGCACTGGGGTGAGAGGAGAGCAGACCCAACAAGATGCTGTAGCAAGGAGGGAAAAGCAAGCCACTTCCCCCCCCCCCCCCCACACACATCTGTTGTCCAAGTTTCAGGAACCTATGCTAGAGTCAAAATCCATACCCTGAGATCCTGCCTTAACAAACAGAAATATAAGCCAACCCATACCCCTTAAAATTTCAAACCTGTGGAGAAGTCTGGAGCCCCAGCCCAGGGAATTCTAGTCTGGGCTTGGGACAAGGACTTAATTCACACTTTGGGGTGGGTGATAGTATTAAGTATTAAGTACTGATCTCTTTGCCTAAAGTTCAGGGTGGAGCTCCAAGACAGGACAATCAAGGGAGTGCCTGATTGGATCAAGTACACAGTGAGATAAAAAACTTGAGCCTAAGCCTGGTGTTAGAATTTGATCAATGCCTGTCCTGAATACATCAGAGTGAGATTAAAACCTTACACCTAAGCCTAAGGAAAGTCTTTAAGCTATCAGCATCACAAGGGTCAACTGAATCAGCAGGGGGAGAAGGCTCTCAGAGCTCTCAGACATCAGGTCATCACATCATCCCCTCAAGCAACAAAAAAAAGCACCTAACTCTAAAGAAATTTTATGGAGACAAAGAGTAAGATACAAACATGGAGGGGGAAAGTAAAAGCAAAGGAAACATACCCAAAGTCCAAAAGAAAAATGTGAACTGGACACAAGATTCTGAAAGAATTAAAAAAGGAGTTCAAAAACTAATTAAGAGAGGCAGAGGAAAAGTGGGAAAGAGAAATGAAAATGATGCAAGGAGAAAGGAAAGTGATGCAAGAAGAAGTAGGTCAATTGAAAAAGGAGAACCAAAAAGTGAAAGAGGAAAATCAGGTCTTAAAAATCAGAATTGACCATCTAGAGAAAAATTTCATAAGAAATCAAGAAACAATAAAGCAGAATCGATGGAATGAAAAAAATAGAGGAAAACATGAAATATCTTATTGAAAAAAAAACTGACCTAGAAAATAGATCCAGGAGAGACAATTTGAGAATTCTTGGACTACCTGAAAGCCATGATCAAGAAAAAAACCTTGGGTATCATATTTTGAGAAGTTATCAAAGATAAGTGCCAGAGATCCTTGAACAAGAAAATAAAATTGAAATTTAAAGAATTTGTAGATCACCTCCAGAAAGAAATCCTCAACTGACAATTTCCAGGAATATAATACCCAAATTCAAGAGCCACCAAGCCAAGAAAAAATACTTCAAACAGCCAGAAAGAAACCATTCAAATAGCAGGGAACTACAACCAGGATCACAGAGGACCTAGAAGCTTCTGCATTGAAGGATTGAAATACATGGAATATGATATTCAGGAAGGCAAAAGATTTTGGTTTATAACCCAGTCATCTATCCAGCAAAACTGAGTATATTCTTTCAGGGGGGAAAATGGACATTCAATAAGATAGAAGATTTCCAAGCATTTCTGAAGAATAAGTCAGACCTAAACAAAAAATCTGAAGTCTAAAAATGAGACAAAAGAGAAGCCCAGGAAAGTAAATAAGAAAGAGAAAATTTAAGGGACTCATTAAGGTGAAAATGTTTATATGTGCACATGGAAAGAGGATTTCTGTAATTCTCAAAAATTACACTTTGTATAGAGAAGATAGAATTTATTCAGAAAGAAGGTGGAGAAGTAAGCTGATTAGGATGATATGATGTAAATGTATGATGATATGGAACAATATGTATGTATGATATGATATGTATGCATATGAATGATGTGTAAAAAATCAGTCAAGGGCAGAAAGAGAGGGTTGCACTTAAAGAAAAGGGAAGGAAGAGATAGAATGCAGTAAATTATATATACTAAAGAGGCATGAAACATCATTATAGAGAGGGGAGGATAAGGGTGGTGACAGGTGATGCTTAAACTTTACTCTCATTGTAAAGGGCTCAGAGATGGTAAAACAAGTATACTCAGTGGGGCATAGAATTCTATCTTAACTCACAGAGAAGTAGAAGGGGAATAAGACAAGGGAAGAGGGAGTAAGTTGGAGGGAGGGGAAAGTGGGGGGATGACAAAAAGCAAAACACTGGTGAGGAAGAACAGAGAAGGACTAGAGCAGGATTTAAAAGGGATAATATGATGGAGGGCAATACACAGTTAGTAACCATAACTGAATGTGAATGGAATGAATTCACACATTAAATGGAAGTGGATAGCAGAGTGGATTAAAAACGAGAATCCTACTATATGTCGTTTACAAGAAACACATTTGAGGCAGGGTGACACACACAGATTCAAGGTAAAAGGCTGGAGCAGAATTTATTATGCATCATCTAAAGTATAAAATGAAGGTGCCAGACTTGGCTTCTAAGCCAGCAGTTCTCAACCAGTGGGTCGCAACCCCGGTGGGGGTCGAACAACCAAAACACAGGGGTTGCCTAAAGCCATCGGAAAATACATATTTCCTATGGCTTTAGCCGCTGAGAAATTGCGCTACTTTACAGCAAGATCTCAGAAAGAACGGGGACCCTGCTGCCAACACATTGTATTAATATTAGTTACCTATCAGCAGCCCTCCCCCTATGAGGGGTGATGGATTTACCCTGTTGCCTGGAGACCGGACTCAAACAGAGACCCAGAGAGAGCACCTGGGTGCTGGCTCCAGAGGGATTAAGAACAAGTCCTAGAGCAGATAACGGAGCTGAGTAACCCCAGCAAAGTGAAACCTCAGCTCGAGCTAGAGGGAGACGACAGGAAGAAGAAGGCAGCGTCTGCGGACCCCCTCCCCAGGCAGGACTTACCTCCCGCCCCAGTGCTCAGGCTGCCTCCTGCTGGATTAATATTTCTCAACATATAATTAAATATTGTTTTTGTGATTAATCACTATGTTTAAATTATGTTTGATTTGTAGCAATGAGAATACATAATGCATATCAGATATTTACATTCTGAATCATAACTGTAGCAAAATTACAGTTTTGAAGTAGCCACCAAAATAATTTTTTGGTTTGGGGTCACCGCAACATGAGGAACTGTATTGTGGGGTCACGGCATTAGAAAGGTTGAGAACCACTGTTTAAGCTCCCCTCTAGCTTCAAGCCTATGATGCTATGATCACCTATCTGCATCACCTTGGATAAGTTCATTTACCTTGCTGGTTCTGATGCCTTCTCTGTAAAATGAGGGGATGGACAAGATGATCATGAGGCCCCTTCTGCTGCAAGATGGTAGTAGAAAGGAGGGAAAAGATGTGTCTGGCTAGGTCAAGTAGGATAGTGTGTTGGGATTTGGACATGATCAGACATTTCCAGGGAGTACCATGTTTCCGGTTTCATGATTTTTGAAGTCTGAACTCATTCTCTTTATTATTATTTTCATTATCATTATTTTTGTAAATACCACTTCTAATTGCAAAAAGTGTACCATGAAAGAAGATGGATTTTTAGGGTGATTTTACAGGATCTTACACACTAAAACCAGGCCATGGAGTCACAGAATATGAACCTCAGGAAGGATCTGGGAAATCATAGAGTCCAATGCCTCCCATTTCATAGAAAAGGAAACTGAGGCCCAATGAGAGGAAGTGACTGGCAGATGGTCACATAGCTTGTTTATAGTAGAGCTAGGCTTGTAATACAGGCTTCTGCCACCTTTCCCCAGTGTTCTTTCTGTAACGTCACAGCTACCTTTCCAAACCTATGAGGAGCATGAAGGGGCTGGGTAAGGATGGCAATGGGGCTCCTGTTTTTAAACATTTGGGAGTTGCGTCTCAGTAGATCATGATGGTCTTTACTGCCTGGCCTTCCTTTCAGAGAGGGATCTGAAGGACCCTGGGGACCAGAGCAGAGGAGAGAGCTGCAGCAGAGGGAGACATTTTTTGAAGGGGGTGGGAATAAGCAAAGTTCCTTAAATCATCCTTAGGATACAGCGCCCTATCCAACAGGCAAATGCAGCCATTTCATTGGATTTCCCCAACTCTCCCAGGATAGAGTTCTACACACTGTGTGGGCACAAGGCAGTAGAAATCCTATTGGATCTTTCCCAGGGTCCATCCGTGACTGATTCCAAGGGATTCCCCAGAGGGACGGAACACATGGAAGCAAATTAGTCTGTCATCTGCAATACGCCAAGGAGTATTTGGAAACTTTATTTTATTTGAAACCTGTGCCAGCCGGCAGCCCTGTGGGCACTCTCATTCCTGTGGCTCTCCACGAAGCACAGAGGGTGCCAGAAGCAGGTCCTGCCCCATGCAAGACCTGAAGTGGTCCAGTTATCCACATGAGTTGGTGGTCAGATCCAACACAGTTCCCTACTTTTTTTTTTTAATCTTTACTTTCTTTCTTATAGTCAATACTGTGTAAGGGCTAGGCAATGAATGTTAAGTGACTTGCCCAGGGTCACACAGCTAGGCCACCATGCTTCTTTATGCATGGGTATTGGGTGGAGGGGCAGAGGAAAGGGGGGTGCCCAGGGTGGCACAAAATCCCTGCTTGACTCTCTTTGGAGGAAAGAAATGTGGGTAGACAACTGCATCTCTTCCAAGGGGCTGGGCTGGGATCAGCAGTCTCCAAGAGGAAAGACAACATTCTGAACCTTCCTTTTTTGACCCTGGAAATTGGTAAATTATTCAAGGCTTTCTTTCTCTTATATCTATGTTTTGGAAGTCAGAGACCTGCATTACAGATAAAGCTGTGTGTCAGCACTCAGCCCTTTTAAGAGAGGCAGGTAACGTGGAATTGGTCTACCCTTTCTATTTGTTCCACCCTATTTATCTATCTGTGCAGGAGAGGCAGGTCTGAGTGGGATCTGGAGTTAATCGTGGTGAGCGAATGCTGGGGAGAGTTGTGTACAGCTCAGGCACTGAGCTGTTGGTTTTTTCTCCCCAGAAGGATAAAGTTTCTATCCTTTCTAAGGCCCAATTTGCTGATGCTGGCTGCAGCCAAGTGCTATACAAAGCTTCAGAGGATTGGGGATGGGGGTGAGGGAACAGAGGAGGAATGGGATAATAGGGAGCTGTTTAGAAAAGAGAGAATAGGGAAATATTTAGTAGAAAAATTGGGGGCAGCTAGGTGGCTCAATGGACTTAGGGCCAGGCTTAGAGATGGGAAGTTCTGGGTTCAAATATGACCTCAGAAACTTTTTAGCTGTGTGACCCTCTGCAAGTCACTTCACCCCAGTTGCCTAGCCCTTACCTCTCTTCTGCCTTGGAACCAATAAACAGCAACAATTCTTATATGGAAGGTAAGTGTTTAAAAGAAAAAAAAAGAAAATTACGCTTGTGAACATCCTGTTTACTTTTTGGAATGTGGTGACTCTAAGGCTCCATTTACTGTTTTTGTAAAATTAAAACAAACAAAAACTTCATGCGCCCCAATGTTGCTTTTCCCAAGCCGGCAGCTTCCTGTCCCAATTTGCTCAAACTCATCATAAAAGGAACTTTCAAAAGATTCCACAATAGGTAGAAAAATATCAGAGTGACTGCAAGGACAAGATGGCCAGATCTATGGAGAAAGGTTAAAGGCCTTGGAATACTTAGCCCAGGGAAGAGAAGGCTAAAGAGGCAAGTTACTATCCTCAAGTCCACAAAGGATTAACCAAGCAGATGCCCAACTGTAGCAGAATTCTGCTATTCAAATACTTTCTAGCTGTAAGACCCTGTCACTTAACCCTATTTGCCTCAGTTTCCTCATCTGTAAAATAAACAAGGGAAGGAAATGGCAAAGTATCAGTATCTGTGCCAAGAAGAACCCAAATGAGGTCAGAAGAGTCTGAAATGACTGGACAGCAACCTACTGTTCATTACCCTGAAAGGGAAATGAGGGGAAAATGAACTAAAAAAGAAGGGTGAGGGACTTAAGTGAATCATGATGCAGAATTTTCTGACTTTGAAATTTCAGTTAACATGACTTCAGTAAAGCTTGAGGGGATCAACCTCCTTGGGCCATCATTACAAAAATAATAGGGCCTTTCAGAATCAGATTTTTAAGATAACCTTATTAGTTGTCAGGCCTTATATCTAGATGAGTTCTTAGAAATAACCTGGTTTACCTCCCATTTTACAGATCCTGAGAGACATTATTTTTGCTTCCAAGAATTCCAAATATTGTGAAGGCCTGCTTCTATTCTGGAGAATGAGAGAGCAGACAGCAGAACGCCAGAAATGGGTGAATGGCCAGGAGACATGGGGCCTCCTGAGAAATGCGGTGCTCAGGGCTGCTTCAGGCAGCTAGCTACATAGCTCTTAGTCAGATGCCTTTTTTCCTTCCCTTGCTTTGTTGTTGTAGATACAGGATACAGAGAATCAGCCAAATGGAACATCTCTAGCCGGAGAGTTCTTGGAGCAAATCAGAGAGCCATGCAAAGAGTTAACCCTGTTTTAGGATGGATCAGTACATCCACGGTGGCAGCCTCTACCCTGGAAGGCAGGAAAGCTAGAAGATTTGAGCAAAACTGTTGAGCTGTGCTTTAGTGGCACCCCCAGAACAATCCTAACACATCACAGGTTTGAAATGGGTACATCTACTAGATGCTGTAGAGACACTGAGGCCTGATAGCTAGGAATGCGGTGGGTTTGCCTCTTTCCACAAGACAGATAGATACCACCCCTTCATCTGCTCCCGAGGCAGAGCTGAGAAACCAATGGATTCATATGCAAGGCCATAGGAATGGAATGGGGCAGGAGCCAGAGGGAGTAAAAAAAGACAATCGTCTTTCTTCTTTTACACTTTCTTCTTGAGCTATTTATTAGCCCCTTCCCTTCAGCCCTGACAAAGCAGTATTCCTCTCTCTTAATCAGCCGGCATTTTGAAAGCACTGACTATGTGCCAGGCATTTGTATATATTATTTGATAACATTCTTGCTATGCTAAAATGGCCTTCTGTGTGAATGATGAAAATGTGTAAGATTGTCACTACTTACCTGGGACTCAGAGTGATTTGGAAAAACGGATTGTCTTTGTGACCCAGAGTCACCTGAAAAAACCTGTCTGAAAATGACAGACTGGTTAAAGTCCATCTGCCTACCTCTGGCTCATTCCATAGCAGTTCTCCTGCTCTCTGGGCCAAGCTAGTCAAAGGTCCTTGCATGTTTGTGTGAACTGTGTCTGGTCCCACACTCTACCTCTGATTGAGCTTATCACTTGGCCTCAACTCTGGGACATCTGGCCCTAAGTCTCAGGGGGTCCCTGCACTGCTGAAAGCTGGGGCCTGAGCCACTTCCTACTCTTCTCTTGCTGTCTTCTGCTAAAAACATGTATCAGAGATATCTTTGTTCCCCCCTTCCTGGGAACTCTCCCCCCATACTACCCCAGATTCCTCCCTGGATCTGCCTTTTCTATCCCTTTCCCACCCTCCTTCACTAAGAATTGTAAAAATAGTTGCTGGTCAACTATATTTTTGAGTGTTTATTGGTATTAGACCAATTTGCTCCCATGTGCATGTATATCCTTGCTTGATAAAGATGATCTTGATTTTAAAGCATCCCATCTCTTGGTCACCTCTCAGTTCTGGGAAAGTGGGATGGAGGGCTTTAAGGGTCTCAGTGCCCCAGAGTGTTTGCTCTCTCTTGGGGGAGAGATCAAAGTTCTGTAGAGTTTGTGCCTCAGTTTACACACTGGGTTCATGTAACACAGGCTGTACAGAGCATGTGTAGATGCTCCCTGTCTCCTTCCTGTTGACTGACTACATGGATGACTTGGCATCTGGGTATGCCAGAGAGGATGTACCAGGTCCCTGGCGGCTCCTAGCCCCACAGTGACCCAGTGCTGAAACAGCTTGGAGTTTTGGCTCCATGATGGAGGAAACCCAAGTGATTTCCCGACTTGCTTCCACTCTCCTGTGAGCTCTATCTCTTGGCTTCCTCAGAAGGAGCTGGGGGAATGGGCTCTTTTTTATCTTTCCATCACACTTCTAAACTAAACATGGGGCAAGTTTGCACTGGCTGCCTTTTCTGCTGCTTCCTTTCCTGCATGGCTTACTGAACATGGCTCTCGAGGGAGATGTGGCTCTGAAGGTGGCTTTTCCAGGTGGAGAGGTCCAAAGGTCTGGAGTCTAATGAGTGGGGCTTAGTGGTGGTGAGGAAAACTTCCTGATTCAGAGGAAGCAACCGGTGGCAAAGAGTTGCGGAAGCTCCTTGCCCGCTTTGCCACAAGCCAAGGACTTTGAGGGAGACTGGGCAAAAACCAAGGTGAAATGTGAAATGCGCATTAATCAACAGGCCTACAAACTACTTCATGATTAGATGGTTTTAAGTATCAATCTCCCAGCTGTGTGTAGTTAGAACAGCCACTTGTTTAGCTTAAGTCTTGAAAGCAGTGTGCTCTTCTGAGGACTGTTTATATTTTGGCATTTTGAGTGTGTACAAGAAATAACTATCTGTCCCATATCTGATTCAGGTTGTACATTGAGTACTTTTCTCTTCCTACTTTTGGAGAGATCCTAAAGGTGTCAGGGTTGGATTTAATGAGTGGAAGGGTGAGAGAAAAGGGAACCTCACCTTTCTCTCAATGACAAGGCCAGCCATCCTCCCTCTCCCCGGACTGAATGTGGATGGACTACATGTTTGGGTCTAGAGCAGAGTACCCCTTATGAAGAGGAAGTGGGCTCAATATCACTATGGGTTGGAACAGCGAGGTGGCCTAGAGATGGGAAGTCCTGGGTTCAAATCTAAATACTTAGCTGTGGGACCCTGAACTTAACTCCTATTATTGCTCCCGTTTTGAAACTAATACACAGTATTGATTCTAAGACGGAAATAAGTATTAAAAAAAATACCACTCAGAGTCCAGAAACAATTCTTCAAAGTTTGGCTAGACAAAAGAAAGGCAGTCAAGGTGCATGCATTCAAATGCACATTTATAGAATATACAAAGCACCCATGCAAATCTCTGTCTCTGACTCCCTCACATCTAGCACTGCTTCCCTTGGTTTGTTATTTAGCTCCAACACCCCTTTGTTTTGGTCTTCTCTGATTGGATTATGTTGGTTGGGTTATGCTTTTCCTTCCACTAGGGCATTTTCATTACATTTTCCCCTATTTCCAGTCTTTCATTGCTAACATTTTTGTAATGAGTCACATCCCATGTTTCTACTTACTATTACCCAGAGGCCTCTCTTTTAAAAAAGCTATTTAATATATGCCTCAATTTCCCTCTTTAGATGAACATCTCCTATGACTCTTGACGTTCAACGATTCTATAATGTGATGCTCTATCTTGAAGAAAAGGGAGGCAACATTCTGGAAGCTACAAGGAGTAAGATTTCATTCAACATAAAGAAGTGTTTTCTAGCAATTATAATTATCTAGCAATCGAACAGGCTGATTCCATTCGAGCCCTCATAGTGATCTGGGTGATGAAGGAGGGAAGAGGGCAGGTGAATTTCCTTTTTCTCCAAATGTGAACTCAGATTTTTGAGTGTCAGAAGTGCTAGGATCTGACCCTTATAGTATAGAAAACACAGCTGTCTAAAGGCACCTAACAATTTATCTGAGTTTGTGACTGGATTCTGTCTGTATGAACTAGCTCAGGACCAGAGTAACCAGACATCTTACTGTGGTATAATACTATTTTGGGGGACATTTGCCTGATGCTCTAACTGAACAATAATATGTTTAGATCAAGCTTGCCAAAAGAGTGTTCATATCATATGGCTCCTTTGCTCAAAAACCTTCAATGGCTCCCTATTGCCTACAAGATAAAGTCCTATTTTCTTAGCCAGTCATTCAGGGGTCTGGATAATCAGTTCCAAACAACCTTTCTAGTCTTGTTTTCTACTTCCTCAATTCATTAAACATTCATTAAGTCCTTACTATCTGTCAGGTGTTGAGTACATAGATAAAAACAAAAGTCTTCAGCTTAAAGGGATTTCTATTGTTAAAAGGAAACAACAGAGACATAGGAAATGAGATAGAAAATATACAATAAGTAGTTTCTGAGGAGAGAATAACAGGCAACAGAGGGACCAGAATATGATTATTCTAGGAAGTGACGTTTTAAGATGACCTGTGAATGAAGCTAGAGATTTCTAATAGGTGAAAGCAAGAAAAGAGTTCATGCTAGCATGTGGCACAGCTCAGTAACTGAGGATGAAATGCCATGCACAGGAAAAAGCAAGCAGACAAGATTTACTGGAATATACCATGCATGAAAGACATGTAATTGCTAAACCATGATTTAGCTTTAAAAGTCAAACAAAAGAATTTCTATTTATTCTGAAGTAAGTATTCTTAACCTTTTTTGTGTGTGTGGCATGGACCCTATGGGCTAACTTGCAGGACCTATGGACCCCAGATCAGAATACACTAATGTTCTTAGAAAATATGTGGAATTACAAAGGAAACCACTTATACTGTATATAGTACTGAAAATGTTTAAAGAACAAGACCATGGGCCCCCAGTTAAGAACTACTTGTTCTAAGAGTGACCCATTAGAGCAGCTTCAAGAGAGTATTGACATGGTCAATTAATTTGGTAGATCTGTGGAGCATGAATTAGAAAGTAGAGAGAATGAATGAAGAGACCCCAATCAGAAGGCAAGGGCCTCATTTAGGATGGTAGGCATGTGAACGTAGAGAAGGGGACAGATGCGAGATAACTTACAGTGATAGAATTCATAACACTTGGCAACTGATTAAATTTAGGGGTGAGAGGAAGGCAAGAACTGGGTCTGTCTCTGAGGTTTTAAACCTGGATGACTGGAAAGATGATGATTCCATTAAAGTTCAGAGGAAGGGATAGTAAGGCGAAAAAACAACGAATTAGCCATTTTCCCAAAAAGTAAGTGGCCAAAAGATAGGAACATGCAGTTGACAAAAGAAATAGTATAAGTAAACAATGATCACATAAAATTTTTAAATAACTATTAATAAAGTAAGTACCAATGAAAAAATTCCAAGTTTCTATCTCACACCCACAAAATTGTCAAAGATGACAACAAAGATGTGATTTATTGGAGGTTGGACACCCTAAATACTCTATTGGAATCATGAATCAGTCCAATCATTCTGGGAAAAATTTGGAACTCTATCCCCAAAGACACTAAACTGTATATACGCTTCAGTTCAGCAATATCACTAGTAGTATATGCACTAAAGAAATGGAAGATAAAGGGAAAAGATCCATAAGTACAAAACTATAAGTCACATTTTTTGTTGTGGCAAAGAACTAGAAACCAAATGGGTGCCCATCAATGGAGTAGCAGCTAAAGAAACAATATATGAATGCAATAAATCATTGATGCATCATAAATGAGAGAAGGGACAAATTCCGAGAAACCTGGGAAGACATGTATGAACTAGTGAAGCATGAAGTGAGCAGAACCAGGAGAATAATTTATATCATGACCAAAATAATGTAAAGTAAAATAATTTGGAAAGACCTAAGAACGCTGATTAAGGCAATGATCCATCACGATTGAAGTAGACTGTAATGTAGTCTCTTGGGATAGAGATGGTGGATTAGAGATATGGAATATGACATACATTTTTGGACAGAGCCAATGTGTGAATTTATTTTGCTTGAATGTGACACACGTTTTCAGAGTGGCCAATGTGTAAATTCGTTTGCTTGAGTGTGACATATTTTCAGATGTGGCCTGACTATATTTGATTATACTTGTTATAAGGTCTTGTATTTTACTGGGGGTGGGGGAGGGGGAGATGTACACGGGTAGTGATGGTGTTTTTTTTTCCCTTAAAAAAGCATCAATAAAACATTAAAAAAAAACACAAAAAGGAGCAGAAGGAAATTCAGAACAGAACATAGACAAGCAAGGTAGTGTTGGTACTATCAAGTTAAGTGTGAATCTGCTTAGAAAATCAAGCTGTATCCTAGAGAGTCAAGGTTTCACTTATAAAACTTTTCCCTTGTTTTTCTTTGTACTTAGATGTATTTGCCAAGTTAATAATAATAAAAAATAAAAAGAAAGATAATGTTGGCTGTGTTGGACTTGTTGAATCAGAGGTCCATTTGATTAGAAATAGCCAATCGGCAGCTGGCAACGTAGACTGCACAGGCCTATTGGAACATACTGTTATAAGTCATCTAGTTCAACCCCTTAATTTTGTAGATGAGAAAACTGAGACCCACAGATGTTATGAGACAGCCAAGACCCCTTGAACCTACATTCTCTGACTCCAAGTCCGGCACACATTTGGCTATGCCCCCTTTATCCCACAATAAGCACTCTTCCTACGTCCACTCCAGAAGGACACAGGGGTCCATCTACATTTCCATGACCTTGAGAGCCAATGAGAAGACGGGGGGGGGGGGGGGGGGGGGGAGGCAAGGCTGGAGGGAGGGCGCTGAGGGAGAAAGAAGATGGAGAAAAAATTACAACAAACTAGTCGTGAGTGCAGAGATGAGAGTGGTTGGATGGATGGTGGGGAGAATGGAGGAGGCAAAGGAGGACAGCCATGTGCATTGCTGGAATGGGTGAAATGAGAAAAGCAAGCAGGACAAGATGGATCGGAGTAGGAAAGGGCCACTGGATCTGGCCACCTCGGCGAGAGCAGTTTCCGCTGGAGTCCACTGGACTGATCTTTCGTGGTTGCCCACGTGCCTTGTACTTTCTTGTCTTTGCCCTTCCTTGGAATGACCCCCCTTCGGAGTTGGTCCAAGTCTGACCCACCTTTAAGGCTCAGTTCACTTCCCAGCCTGCTGATGAACGCCTGTCTGGCCATTCCGGCTTAAGTATGATTATTTTTTCACAGGCACATCTTCTTCCCTTAGCAACTCTATAATGACATGCTGCTGAGCAGTTCATTTTGTACATCTTGTCCACAGACTTTCTTTTTAGAAACCCTTCACTTTCATCTTAGGGTCAGGATGGCATATTGGTCCCAAGGCAGAGGAGCAGTGAGGGGTAGGCAATGGGGGTTAAATGACTTGCCAAACTGAGGCCAGATTTGAACCCAGGATACTTCCTAGTTGCCTCCTGTACTTTCTTTTTTAAACCCCCACCTTCAGACTTAGATTCAATACTAAGTACACATGCCAAGGCACAAAAGTGGTAAGGACTAGGCAACGGGGGTAAAGTGACTTGCCCAGGGTCACCCAGGTGGGAAGTGTCTTAGGCCACATTTGAACCCAGGACGTCCCGTCTCCAGGCCTGGCTCTCCATCCTGTCCAACCCCCATTTCCCTCTTGGCTTCTAGTCTTCAACCTTCCTCCAGCTAGACTGCATCAGACCAAAGATCAGGTGGCTAAACCTTGAGGAAATACTGAGTTCCCCAAACAGGGCTCTCTCCCCAACCCTCTGAGCTTGACACAGAACTTTCCTATTTTTAAACTCCTCCAGAGAAAGTGTTCACAGACTTCCTTCCTGAGCCCCTCCCTACCCAGGCTAGAGGTGGCCCTGGGACCCTCGTCTGTCTGTCTGTCTGTCTGTCTGATTCCTAGCCATTCCTTTGCCTTTCTCCAGTTGGCTTCTTGTTGTTCATGCTGCCCATTCATACATTTAGCCTTGTCATAGTTCAACCCAAACTGATTTTTAAACAAAAATTAAAGAAACTGTGTTGACCTTTTAACAAGAAAATCCTTTCATTTCTACCTCCTGCACTTGGTTCTGAGATTTTTTTCTAAATGTCAGAGGAGGCCCATCCTAGTGCAGCTGTAGAGGGAGATTGGGGGGGGGGGGGGGGGGCTGGGGCCAAGGTACTGAGGGGGGAGGGAAGGCCTCTGCTGGGAACCAAACCAGATCAGATTTGCATATGTGCTGGGCCCAGGCTGGGGTCCAAGCCCAAGCTGGTGTCAGCATTGTTAGCCAGTTAATTGCATTATTAGCCACGGTCCTTGGCTAACATCTAATGTGCACGTGTTTGCTTAGAAAGTTGGCATTCTTGTGGTTTGGGAGAAAGTTGGCACTTCTGTGGGTAGGAATAAAAAATGCATCCTTTATTTTGCTCATCCCCCAAGGCTTGTATTCCGTGCTGGGTGGCTTCCTGTCTTGTTTTGATGGTGCCCTGGCCTTCTGTTCTAGGCTGAGAAGAGCTCAGTGAATAAAAAGTCAGGTCCAGAGATGGGAGGTCCTGGGTTCAAATCTGACCGCAGACACTTCCTAGCTGGGTGACCCTGGGCAAGTCACTTCACCCCCATTGCCTGCCCTTTCCCGATACACAGGATTGATTCTAAAATGGAAGATGAGGGTTAAAAAAAATGGATTGCTTTCTTTCTAGAATGATAGCATTTCAGATTTTATTCTGAGTTAGAAAGCAAACTGTTCTCCACAGCAGACTGGTCACTAGAAAATTAGCATGCACATCTCAAAGTTGGCTAGTTTGGAGATTTCACTGTACTATTTCTCCTTTTCACATCTCAAAGTCAAGGCAATGACTTGTGTCTACAGAATCTAGTCATTCAAGTGCAAACCTTTATCCACAAACCAGAGGGAGGCAGGAGGAGAGGAAAGAGGAGGTCCCCCCAGGCCCCCCCCCATTATATATGATAACCTGGAGCTGTAAGCAGAAGTTCTAGATTCCCATTCACTCTGCCAGAGGATCAGAAAATGCTGGGGCTGAAGGAATCGTGGGGATCATCTAGGCCGGTCTCTTCTTTATGGGCTAAGAAAATGCAATGGGAAAATGTGATTCTGGCAAGGTCAGCCAGCTAGCAGAGGGCAGGGCCGGGTGTCCAAGGGAGGCCCGAGCCCTTTCTGAAACACGGCGGGGCCTCCAATTGCTTACATTTTGCTTTCTTGGTCTGCAATATTATCAAAATCCTCCAATTGAATTATGCTGCACCAATCAATCTCTGCTTAGCGTTATGCCATGCTCAAATATCACCGGGTCCCCAGGTAGCTAGTAAATCACTATAATTAGGGGCTGTTCACTTAAAATTAGAGGGTGATTTTTAAAAAACAAATTGCCCAATAAGACATGTTGATTATGGTTAGAAATATTTATGGAACTTATTTAATACTCAGCCTTTTGCTTTATTCTGGCTGCCCATTCCTGTGTGGAAGGAATGAGTGGGCCTGCCAGCTCCCACGGCAAAGCAAAAAGAGCTTCCGACCTGGGGAAGAGGCTTGGCTGGGAATGGTGAGCAAAAGGGCCATTCATCGTGTCTTCCACCATATTCTTTTCTACAGAATCTGCTTTCAAGAGTTTAAGGAGGAACAGCTGGGTGGCTCAGTGGATGGAGAGTCAGGCCTAAGAACTCAGAGGTCCTGGGTTCCAATCTGGCCTCAGACACTTCCCAGCTGCGTGACCCTGGGCAAGTCACAGCCCCCAGTGCCTAGCCCTTACCACTCTTCTGCCATGGAACCAATGCATAGTAATGATTCTAAGATGGAAGGTGAGGGTTAAAAAAAGTCTAAAGGGAGGTATATTCTTTGCTATAACTGCTTAATCACTAGAGTGCTAGGCTTGGTGTCAGGAAGACCTGAGTTCAAATATTACCTCAAACACATCTTGCCTGTGACCTGGGCAAGTGACTTCACCATCCTCTACCTCAGTGTCCTCCTCTGTAAAATGGGAACAGAATTGTTGTGAGAACAAAATGAGAGAATATCTGGATTACTACCCATATAATTAGCATATAATTAGCATATAAACCTCAAAGAGATATATATATTAGTGATATACTAGTATATAAAATAGGCTAGTTGTGCTTCTTCTTCCTTATTATTTTAGTCCAGACCTTGCTCCGAGGCACAGACGAGTGTATAAAGGTGCTCAGAGGGAGCAGCAGGCCTGGGGTCGGGAGGACTTGAGTTCAAATGTGGCCTCACTGCCTAGCCTATGTTGTTCTTCTGCCGTAGAGTTCATGCGAAGGCAGGGCAGGCTTCTTAAAGACACTCAGACGCAGCTGCAGAGGCCCTTTCCGGTGCTGACCTCCCCAAGGGATGGCGCAGCCCGGGCCCCTTGTTGGTGGCCGCCCCACGGCCTCTGGAGCCAGTGACCCGACGGGAAGCCCGTGTTGGCACGTGTGTCACATGCAGGGGCCTGACGTGTGGTGGGATGCGTCCCAGTGCAGGGCATCGAGGTCCGCGTGGGAGGACAGCCAGACGGAGCCTGGGCTCTGGATCCACAAGAGCCGGGTTCGCACCCCGACGCGGCCACTCACGAGCCAGGCGAGGACTCTGGTCAGACGAGGTGTCCCGCCCTCTCGAGCCCCGGATGCTGATGCCAGGCTGGGAGCTGGCGCTGTGGGCTGGCGTGCCTCAGACCAGGTGGCGGCGCTCCTCTCCCTCCCGGGGCCTATCACAACAGGCGCATCCTCGGTCGATGCTCACAGGCCGAGCTTTCCTCTTTGTCTCGGGACATGGGGGGATGGAAAGAAAAGTGGGACAATGGCAGGATGAGCGAAGGGGGGGGTGACCGGACAGGAGCCACACCACCCCGGCTCTGGTGACCTTCCGAAAATGAGCGCGGGGCCAGAGGGGGAGCCACCATGGCGGCCCTGTGACTGCAGCCACCATCTGCTGGAAGAACGGAATGTTGGGCCATGTTTGAAGCTTGGTGTTTCTGTCTGCCTTCTGTTCATACAAGTGCGAGTGAAGCAGGGCGTTAGCTCCTGGGTGTGTGCACATATGCAGCGGTGCCTCTACAACGCACACACACTGTGGCTCGGTTGTTCCAGCTGTGTCCAACCCTCGGTGACCCCATTGGGGCTTTCTTGGCGGGATACCTGAGTCCCTTCTCCAGCCCATTTTACAGATGAGAAAACTGAGGCAGGCAGGGTTAAGTGATTCGTCCAGGGTCAAACGGCTAGCGAGTGTGAGGGCAAATCTGAACTCAAGTCTTCTTGACTCCAGCCCCACACTGGATCCGGCGTGCCCCCGAGCCACCATACTCATCCGTGTATATCAATGGTTCTGGAAAGCTATGGGAAAAGAGGACTCCGCCCTGCTTCCTGCCTCATGAGCGCGTGTGCACAGGTGGGGAGGGGGGCCCAGGGGGCTTCTTTCTGTAGGAGCCCATGCTGGGTTGGCCCGGGGAGACACAGCTCTGCTCCTGGCCAGGCCCCGCCATTCCCTTTCCCGCCTCAGCTGTGGGAGGCTAGAAAGGCTGTGTGCGCTCCGATGCGGCAGCACCTTCTAGGG